>NW_020654520.1:652009-666384 GCF_003589595.1 Hyposmocoma kahamanoa
TTAAAACCTGGTGTGCCTATTTTTAAAACCTGGTGTGCCTATTTTTACTTATACAAAACTAAATCGGTTGGCTAACAACCTTTAATTATTATAAATTATAATATTTTTTTTACGTATAATTTCATAAATTATTTTTTACGTACACATATACGGTAATGAAACATGCTCATATTTAAAAAAAAAATCTCCGAAATCATACATTCATTTGTTACACCGGTGTTCTATTCTCTCATTTATATTAGTTCAAACTAAACGGAAGAAGAGGACATGTCACAAACTCGAGATTTATAAAACACTGCGTACTGTACATTACAATAAAAAAAATTATATGTATATTCAATCCAAGTTTTACTAGAATTAGTATAAAAAAGTAAAAAATAAGTGTATGTTTTTTGCCGTAAAGATACAATGAATAGGTCTAAGAAAATAATTTATTTCAGTGTAACTCACGAATTGGAAACCACAAAATCGGAGTACGAGGCCCGTTTAGCCGAATTGAATGAAAAATTGGACGATGCGGAGCAGCAGCTGGCCCGCGAGAAAACCGCGCTCGACACCGAAAGGAAGAGAAGCGTTATACTGCAGGTAGTTTTAAAGGGCTCAGGAAAGGTATTTGAAATAACAATGTCAAAACTCACAGTCAAACAATCATTTATTCTGTAAAATTTGTACACTTGAAAACGTCATTTTTTACGAAGAATCAAAAAAGGAACGGGCAAGAATCTCTAGGGATTGCTCTTTTCAAATAAACTTAAATGTTATGAATTACATATGGAATTGTAATTGTGTAGAATCTAGACTCATGTTGTCTTTCCATACATTTTTTTCTAACACATATTCTTCAATCAATCAAAATACTTTTAATGAAGTTTTGAACTTAGGAAATGACAATTATAATATATGTTCCGGAATCTTATTGTGGAAACGTACACAGTTCCCCATAAAAGAATACGTTTGCCTTAGATAAATGAATCGCGGTACCGTGAGTTTGAGTTTAATTCTAAGAGTAGCTTATACATAAGGAGTACAGAGTTATCGGCTCACCTTGGTGACAAGTGCGGAAAGTATTTTTTCCCTATACATGCACGTATCTCCAAATTTGTGTTTTCTGCCGGTTTTCTGGGTTTTTGTTTATTATTTAAACGTGTTTTGAAACGAATACACGCCTTTACGAAATATATTTCGGGTTCTGAAAAATGATCTAAAGTTGTATGGCAAAAAAGAGACGCCAGCGCCATCTGTCGATCGACGGCGTCCTTCTGCCTGGACGGACAGAGCAAACGAACGAACGAAGGCGAATATATAGCTCGCTCGTCCGCAGGAGCAGCTGTCGGCGCGCGGAGACGCGTCGCCGCCGCAGTCGGTGGCGTCCGAGTCGCTGTCGGGCTCGCTGTGGGAGGAGGGGGGGGGCGGGCGGGGGGGGGGGGGGGGGCAGCGCGCTGTGCGTGGAGGACGCGCTGGCGGCGCTGACGCGGCGCGACGGCGAGCTGCGCGCTGCGGCGCTGGAGGCGGCCGCGCTGCGCGCCGAGCGCGACGCGGCGCGGGCGCTGCTGGCCGCGGCCACGGCCGAGGCGGACGACCACCGCGCGCTGCAGGAGCAGTACGACGCGCTGCTGCAGATGTACGGCGAGAAGGAGGAGCAGCTGGCCGAGCTGCGCCTGGACCTGCAGGACGTCACGCAGCTCTACAAGCAGCAGCTGGACGAGCTCATCGCGCTCAAGCAGCGCGCGCCGCGATAGCGCCGCGCCGGCCTCTGCGCCGCCCTCCGCCGCTCCGTCTCCGTCTCCGTCTCGCCGGGCGCCCGACGCTCTTCGCTGTGACGCGCGTTTCCTCCCGAAGCCGCTCCGGATTGCTCGTCCAGTTGCACGTTGCGTGTACGAGGGTGTCCGTTCCCCTCGTACGTGCTTTTCCAAAAGGAACAACGGCTCCGTCTACGCCTGCAGTAGTCGAGTAACAGAATTCGAAAAGTAGTTTTTGGGAGACAAACAAATTTTAATGTAGTGTAAAAACGGCACCGAATATATCAATATTCCCGTTTGATATAAAACACTTCATTACTTCCGACACATTTTACTTTTCGAATTATGTCATTTCATTGTTGAACATGTGAATACGTCTGCCGCCGCAAATTTATAAAAACAGCCAGTTAACGACTAACAAACCGCCGTGCTGTAATGACAAAAAGTAACTCTCGACCACCAGTCGCATTTATATACCGCATCGTGTCAGTGTCGGACTTCGCGTTATTTCTCTCATTATTGCTAAAACACTTCAAAAGAGTTAAAAGCACGTTGATTATACCCCTCAATATTTAGTAGTAACCTGTGTACTATTTTTCGAATAAGTAAATAATGTTACAAGGTCTCCGCTAAAGGCGCCACTTGCCATTCAATACTCGAAATGTTTATTTTTGAATATTGGTCTCCCGAACTGAAAAGCTGATATTTATAAAACGAACTTTCGCTTCGACTGTAAGAACGGCTAAAGAAGTTTTTCGTATTTACAAAATTTAACTTTACCTAAGTTTAATCAAGCAAGAAATTACGAAGTAAACACAAAGTTTAATTTAATTTCTTGCATAAACTTAGGCCAAGTCCGTTTTGTAAACGCGAATGCGAATAACCAGTTTAACCGTTTTTTGCTTAATTGATGCAAAAGTTCGTTTTGTAAACCTCTTAAGTTTTATCGACTGAAATTATAACATTTTTCTTGAAAAATTCATTTGATTACTAACGTAGCTAGTGTCGCGTGAAATAACATTACACTATGATCGTTAATTAAGACACCAATATTATTGTACGTGAGATACTATTCATGCATCTCGTAGAATGTGTTATTGTAAAATAGTTGTTATTACTTTTATTTTAATTTAGTAACGAAAAAAAATGGTAGCAACGTCATCCTGCTGTATTTCGATTTTAGTACATCGAAACATCGATTTAATAAGCTATGTTAATACTGTCGTCAGCTGAAAACAAAAATACTGTTTTTCGCAGTACGATCATATTATGTCTTTGATGGTGACCGTACATTGCCGTCGGCCGTGACTGGTCACGAAAGAATTTTTATCAATTGTATGTCACGAACATTTATTTTTGTTAATTCAATTTGTTCTAGTTGTGTTATAATTGGTGGATATTATAGGTATTTGAATTAGAGTTTGAAAAAGTAGCGATATCGGAGTCTCGTAATCAGAATATAACAAAAATCATAGAAATTTTGCCTCTATGGTCCTATCCGTACGGAGTGTCGACATTTCCTTTTTCTTATTACGCTTTTTTTGTATGATTGCTACCTTTCAAACTCCAATTTAAAAAATTGACTGTACAGATGTTATTAAAAGCTAAACCGCTTTATAAAAAGGGTGTAATAATATTAAGTAGTAATAATTGTTATGTAAATTTTTCAGCTTGGATTAACACTAAGGGAGGCGTATACCCAACGATGGGTTAAGTAGGGCTGTGAATGATAATGATGATAAGAAGCTAAAACTATTTTACACTACCCGCTCCCCGTAATAAATGCACGGGCGCGGCAACGTCCAGCTCTTGTCGTTGGTGTATCGTGCAAACACGATTGTAAAACATAACAGAGTTCTTAAATATTAATTAAAAGTGCACCATCCTGTCGCTGTTCATAGCTAGTCATAGCACACCTCTTTCAGTCGCTGTCCAGTCGAACCATCAGTCAAGTTTAACTTATGCGGTAGTCACAACGACGTCTGTGTTGATGGCGGATTAGGCGCAGGTTGTCATATTCGCAAAATGGCCGATAGTGAAAAATCACATTGCCGAAGATGCGCAAACGCAGTCACGTTCTGACATTATGTAAAAATATGTGTAATTTTAAATATGTATATTTTAATTACGACATAACGGTGTGTCGTTATCTCCCGTTATGAGGATTGTTGAATGTCTAGTGATGAAAATCTGTAATTTTAAAGAATTTTTGTTCCAGTGAAATAGCCTAATGTTAAATTTATTGTATTATGAGCTTGTATTAGTATTAAAACTGTGTAAATTGATATTATATAAATGAAATTTGCGGTAGATAGCTTCTGATTTGGAAAAGTGAGTCAAATTTATGTAAATAAGTTTTACAGTGCGTTGTTTAGTTCTACAATGAAACACTGTATGTTATTTATTACATTCCTATTATAAATAACTTCCCTGGTGTTCGTCGATTTGCATGCAAAGTATTATTTGCGCATTTTCACTTAACCTCAATTTAGTAACGGTTAATAGACTTCATGAGAATTATGCGTTAATCATTTGAATAAACTAAACGCTCTCATTCATAGTGACCGTCAGGATGGCTGGTCGTCTGTCGCATCTGGCACCGAGTGTATATTCAAGAATTACTACCTATTTAGTACTATTTACTACCTTTTGTAAATAATTTCTACCTTTGATATATTCTGAGAAAAAAAAATGACCAGCCATTCTGACGTCACGATGACTGCTCGCCACTTTGTTCAGCATGAAGGGAGCCGATTTTCCAGAATTTGGTAATACATATTACCAATAATTGCTGCCTATTTGCTACCTTCAGAATTAAAGGTATACGCTTCCTATCTGCATTAGATAAAAAAACCGACCTCTAAAGTACGTGGAGTTTGGCAAATAGATGTCTACTTGCCAAGGTTTATTGAAATCGGTTACCGAAAAGTGTGCAAACCCGGATTCATCCCCTAGTTCGCTACTATAAGGAACTTGACACAGGAGATAATAAAAATAGGTTCTCACTATTCAAAGTATATTGATAGAGAAAAACGCCTTAAATTGGAGAATAATAAAATCAACCATTGACGTACCAATAAATGGACGTCGGGTTCGCGCTAAAAAGTGTCCGCACCTATAGGGCGTTAAAATCGCATACAGAGCGTCAATTGCACAACAGTCTTTGTTTGTTCGACTGACAGCGCGGTTGTCAATCATGCAGTACCATATAATAATAACTTGTAAAAACACAGCAGTAAAGTGTAAAAACAGGATTTTGTATCATATTTTCACTAAACAAATATATTGCGTTATCATAGTTCTCATTTAAAAGTGTTCTTTTGTACAGTTTTATGGTATTTAATTTATTAAATTTATATATAAATGAATCGTAAATACAAAATACACAAGCACACTAAATAGTCAACTAGCTAATTGTCCTTTTTCTACACATTGCATGCGCAAAAGATGGAAAGAAACCCATTACGTCAATTTCAAGAGCTTATATAAACTTCTTGGTCATTTTCAATTGTTGGTTTTACGGCTTAGGATCTTGGGTCGTATTCCAGAACTCTACCCAATGCTCAAGTCAGGATTTGAGTATGGTTTAAACCACTCGAAATCATACTCAAACCCTGCCATTAGGGTCGGGTTTCCAGTGCTTGTGTTGCCAGTGCAATCCTGACTTGAGCATTGAAAAGAGTTCTAGAATACGACCCTAAGGGTCGTATTTACTCGATTGCACTGGCAACACAAGCACTGGAAACACGACCCTAATGGCAAGGACTTGAGTATGATTTCTAGTGCTTTGAATCATACTCAAGTTCTGACTTAAGCATTGACTAGAGTTCTAGAATACGACCCTCAGACTATTATCTAAGCTCTAAACCTATCAGAAGTCAAAAAATACATTTTCCCGAAATAACATTAGCTCGAATTTTCATTATGTCAAATGTATTTTTAAGGAGATTACAAAACAAAAGCTAATTTTGACTTTGTGAAAAGCATCAAAATTACTCGAAAGCGTTACGGTTTTATTATAAATTGGTCTTCGGAATTACGGATATTTCAGTTTACGTTTAATTGGAATATCGGTACATTTCTTATAGTACACGCTTATTTTCACATTTGTAGTAATATTTGTATGTATGTATCTGCCCAACTCTTATTAATTTTTTAAGTGAATTCGACATAATAATATATATAAAAATTAATTAATATTTACGATATAGGCTACTCCAGTACTCTTGTGTTCAAGTAATTTTCAGTCGAAGCTAAATATGGTGCATTTTGTTAAATTTCCAGTAGAAGCTGAATGTGGTGTTTTTTGGGGCCCTTAAATTGTTGCAAGCTAAATTAGGCAGTACTGCAATGACGTTACAATTTAAATCTGCAATGACGTTACAATTTCAATTAAATGTTTTAGTTTTTTTTATTTCGTTACATGTCACTACGTTTGTATAGGTTAACTTCGGACTTTTTTTCGTGGTTTTTGTATTAGACCCGACGTCCATTTGTTGGTAGGTCAATACTCCTTCTCCTTATAATAAAATTTAGGCGCTATTTATAAAAATGAATCTTCATGCGTGAACAGCCACCCTTATGATTTTCTTCAAAATTAAATGGGACACTATGGAGGTACCCTCTTTCCAACAAAAAAAGAATCATCAAAATCGGTTCACAAATACCGGAGTTATCGCGTAACATACATACAAAAAAAAACAGCCGATTTGAGAACCTCCTTCTTTCTTTTTAAGTCGGTTAAAAATATAAACGATAAGAAAATTTTACTAAGAAGTACCAACGCCTGCCCTTTGTATTATGACAATAAAAACTTGCTTTTTTAATTTAATCAAGCTCTTCGTAAAATTTTAATCGGTTTATATTTTTTTAAGTAATGTAGATAAGAAGCGTATACTTTAAATTCGTGAAGGTAGCAAATAGGCAGCAACTATTGGTAATACATACTTCTGGAAAATCTGCTCCCTTCATGCAGAACAAAGTGGCGACCAGCCATCCTGACGTCAAAAAGGCTGGTCAATTATTATTTTTTGATTTCTCAGAATATATCAACGGTAGCAATTATTTAGAAAAGGTAGCTATTTTTTAATGTACACTCAGTGCCAGATGCGACAGGCGACCAGCCATCCTGACGGTCACCATCCATAAGTGTCTCCTATCCATTATTCAAAATACAGACCACGAGGAAGTCCAACGTCCGATTGTTCGTGGAGTTAAACAATAACTCTTCAAAGTGCAAACTTTAGTGCTAGATCAGTAATTCAAGAACATCACAACTTTATTTTACACCTACAATATCCACTCACTTTTTGCCTTTTTGTCGTATTATGATAAATTTATTCGTTAAATATAATCTGTAATTTGTTTCTGTTATATTGAATGCCATAACTATTTGTAATTACATCGGAAGTCATACTAAATTGTTATATTATTAATTATTATAGAATTTATGGTACTGCAATCTTTAAATAAACTTAATGAAAATCCTAAAAACAGCAGTTCTCTTTTAATTTCTAGACTCAACCAGACTGTCGGGTTTGCATTCCGGGAAATCCGTAGACGTGGCTGAATTAAATAGAAATAAAACCACAATTATGATACGTACACCATTTATTAAACTAAGAATATTATAATGAAGCCACAGACATAACAACGGTGAATGCTGGCAAACGTTGACAATAATTGTTATGGAATATTATTATTCACTTTAGATGCGTTTCACAAGATTTTTTGTTTTATTTATGAAATTCCAGTGTTTCAAGATAAAAATGAAACCATTTTGAAGCTAAGCGCCAATTTATTATGTATTGTAAATACTTTTCCGATTTAAACAATGGAAGCTGCGTGATAGGTATGTACCTACAGTTTTTAAAATGAAGGACAAAAAGATATAAAAGAATGTATTTTATAACGCCAAAACGAAGTGGTACGTTTTAACACATTTTTCACTGCATTGGCTCCTTATTGGGCCCATCAATTACTAGTTATATTCTTGTAAATGGTCTTTTAGTTAATACATATTTGACTATTGTCGTAGTTCAGGGCAACATTGGTTGTAGCTCGTGTCCATTTCATGATGGCAATGAGCTATATTCATATATAAAAAGGTGGATTGGATATATTTTGAAAGCTGAGTAACATCGTACGACGACGTGACGTTAATGTTGACTCTGTTCGTATTCTCACAAAGATATATTTTTCATTTCCGTAAAATAACCTTTAAAACGACAACTGCAACATCGAAATCCTTTGACGGCCTATGGCTCTCGTTACTTTTAATAATGTTGTCCTCCAAAGTAAAAACTGTACATAACAATAGTGATGCATTCACCGCAACTAACAGATAGACTGCCGAGTGAAGAAAAAAAAAAGAGTTAATTTCTAACACAATCACACACCACACACTCATGAGGAATTTATGCGGGTATATTTTAATCGATTATCCACTCATTTCCTGTAAGTTTTGTTCAAATATTTGGTCTTGTTGAACCTAGACTTAGATCGATTACGTACTCGTACGATAGAAATGTATATGAATTTTGAACTAAATAATTTTAAATAAACGGACGTTTGGCCAGCACTAGTAGTAACACAAATATTCCTTTATAAGTTGTAATTATTTTATATAGCAGGAATTACTTCAAATGTCCGAATCCACTCGAGAGATTATCTCTTAAATAATGACATTGTATTCATTGTACTTGGTATTGTTGTTTTCTTTGGGAGTTTTATTACATAATAATTTTTAATGAAAAAAGTAAAGAATACACGCGATATTGGTATATTTTAAGTTCGTGTAATACATTGGGTTACTTGAAGTTATTTCAGCCTATTTTATGTTTCTAAGTAGTTAAATATACTTAGATTTTTTATTATTCTAATTGTTATTTGGGACGCAAAAGATTCATAAAAGAAAAATATCTATTATTATCTGACATTATGACACCAATCACTAGCACCATGAAATCGCAAGTAGCAAATATGGTTCATAACAAGTATCAATATGTTGCCCGTCATTATACCCTAACAGCAACTCAGATGTTAATTTCAATTCAAAATGTGGCGAACGAACCAAAAAGAAAGAACCATTTTAAATTGAACCTTCTAGCAATAGTAACAGTAAAGTGGATTTGGATATTTCGAAATAATTCCTCAATATGCGAACCATGAACCAGAATGAGTCCATAATAATGAGTGGTCGTAAAAGTTCTGTTATAAAATATTTTTATAAGAAAGGCTTGTCATTGTTTGGCTATTATAATGGAACAGATTTTTATGTTTATATTAAATACATAGTTGTAATGGCCTAGAGGAACTTCTGATTTCAATGATTAATACACAATAATTAAGCGCAAGCCTTGCGTGGTTGTAATGTAAGCCATTAAGTCAAGTTGGGTTTGAATTTTTTTATTTAACATTAGAAATTGTAATGTAGACACGTGCTTTGCGGTGGGACTGATATACATGGCTAAAGTACACTATAGTCTGTCTTTTTTGAAGATGGAGTAAAATGACATATTACAGGGTTGCCAGTTTTCGTAAAATTTGAAATAGTCATGTAATTGTTGTCAACAATAAACTTTTATCGATAGATTGTGAAAGTAGTTAATATTTTGCCAAAAATGTCTGAATTTATAATGCTACGGCGCTGTAATGATTACAATGTTATTGTATTCTTTATTCTTATTTTGACAGTTGGTTATATGCGTATCGAAATCAATATTAACCAATAACGACAGATGGATTTCATTATGTATATTCAATTAAAATGAGAAATTTTAAAATATGTCTCCTATTTGTATTTTTATACACATACTGCTAAACTTGTGTGTATGAATTTTATAATCGTAATAAATTTGCTTTCAAATAATTTAATTCCTCTCTTTGGTCCTAACTGAAAACCAGCGCCTTAGGAAACTTTGGCATATGCTGAGTCAGCGCCGTTTCACTGCTATGACAATCATGTTTTGTTTTTTTCTTTTATGCTTAATCTGTACTTGTGTCAGTGAATAAAATGTATATCTATCTAATTTTCAAAAATACAATTCTAACGAACATGTGCCCAACAGTTGGACGAATAATTGGTCGATGATGGCTCAAATGAAACGAGTTCGGCTATTTATTTCATACGCGTAACTAACATTCAGTCGACATAATATATATCGACTGCAATTACTGGCTGCTTGCACTTACACTTTTACGCAGTGAACTGCTGTTTCACTCTATCTTCGAAAGACCAGACTATACAGATTACACATGGACTTATAAAAAGATAGTAAATTGACAGCTACTAATGTCAGTTTAAAAATAATGTTGCAAACTCCCTTAAACAGAGTCAGTTAAAATCAAAAGTTGTACGGATGACCTGGGGGGTGATTCACGTAATCAAACCATTACGACATCGTAGCGATTTAGTAGTTGAACTGCTTTTTCGTATTCACGTGTGAACGTCAACGAATCCAAGTTTAAAGTCGTTCGATCCAAGTGTCGTTAAAGCGTATTCTGGTTTATGAATCGAGCTTAAATCGATTCCTAAACGACAAGTCATACGTATTCTGCCAAAATTTTGACATTTCTTTCAATATACTTTCGACGACTTAACGACAATCCAAGATGTCGTTCATTAGTCGTTACGTTTCGATTCTATTCATATCGCGTTCGTTCATAAGTGAATACCAATTTCGGTCAGGACTTCGATCGAACGACTACGTAACTTCAACGATAGTTTGATAGCTTGAACTTACAGGAATCGCACTACTGAGCGAATCAGTGAAATTTATCCTTGTTATTGTATCAAAAACTCGTAAATTCACTAAACGTTAATTAAGCATATTTATTTAAAAATCTGCCGACAGTGTTGCCAACTTAATGACTTTGTCCCCTGCCTATTTTATAATAATTGGGTTTCATATTTAATATTTTATGTCTATGAATGAAATTATGTCAATACTCGAAATGATTTTATCTGACTTTGTGAACACGCCTCTCAATATGGTAGGTTCCTTATTTTAGATGAATTGATCTTTCGTCTGTGCTATGACCATAAAGTCATCTTGCCAATGAAATGAGTCATATGAGTAGATTTTTCATATGGCGTGGAAATTCTGTTTTAGATACAACTAGCGACTTTAAAACCCTTTGTCTAGCGCCATTTGCTTTAGTCTAGTTGCTAACACTGTCCGACGTTATAATGTGGTACCGACCCCGTGTCCTTGGTAAAAATTATTGTAGGGTTTTTGTTAACTTTATTGCATACTTATTGATATTTTATCGTATCATTTACCGCATCAATCTCGCTGTTCCTCTGTAGTGTAACAGGAAATGAGTTCCGATATACATTAAGGTCTAAATTAAAATTACATTTAGTTTGACAAAGGTTAGAATTTTGTTAATTTTATTCATAAATGTATTTTTTGTTATATAAGCATGATAATTTACGATTTGATGAAAATAGTTTTCTTACGTCTTAATGATCAACTTATAATTGTATGAATGATATTTTTAAGTTGATGATGGTAAAATATCGATTGTCAAGAATGAATGTCATTGCCAGTTTTTATCTTTTTTCTTTAGATCGCCTTTTGATGTCTAACCTTTATGAATATGCCAATTTCTATTTTAGGTATAAAGAAAGCTTTCTATATAGAAACAATATTCTAAATACTAAATGCTCGGCCTGCTGTTTCGGAATGGAAAAGTTCAGATTGTTTCCGACTAGTGTGGTATTTTTTCATCCAAACAGTGATTATAAGCATACCAGAATGTCGTGATAGGAAAAAAATAAGAATAATCTCATAATATGAGACCACCTTAAACTGGCATCTTTCATCGGTAAATAAGTATGTTTGAACGCTTTTGATACTTCGAAATATTGAATTTATGCATCTAAATTATTAATTAATTATAAACTGTTAATTAAGTACAATGAATACGTACTATGAGGTATGATGTACGCGTTCATCCCGATTTGTCATCACATTCTGGTACGCTTAAACACAACTTTTATTATTTGAAATTGCATGGTACCACACTCAGGTATTCCTTCCAAAAAGTAAGTTTATTGGTTTAATCTCCTCAACGTGATCTGACTTTTCCGCGTTACAATATAGTTGGTGCAATTAAAAAAATGTGATTTTTCCACTTGGTGGTGAATAAACTTGAGAACATAAGGGTGGATCCGATTTTTAGAGAGACTCCAAAATTGTATGAAAGTATATGAGAAAAGATAAAATATGATTTTAGCAAAGCAGGCCGAGCGACCGGATAAATAATACGACGCCCATTAAAAAATAAGATAGAGGTAAAGGATTAAAAAGCTAGCTTACTTCCTGTCGTATCCTAACACCGAAATCGCCCCAAAGGCGGCACTGCTCGGCGGAGGTGACCCCTCGAGGTGCTCTTTTCGAAAATTTTAAGATTGTTTTACTTAATTAGAAAGGAAGCGGTCTTCCCGGTGGAAGTATATGACGCTTCCCTTAAGTTTCCTCAAGCCTACGACCTTGCGGTAGTCGCTTCAACGGGCTGGATCTGCGCAGACCGAGTCTGTCGGTCGTCGTCGTGTCGTCGCGGCGCACGGGCCGAGAGGCGCAGGCGCGGCGGGGGACAAGGGGCCCCGGGGGCCTCGGCTAAGGGGCCCTCACACCCACGACATCCAGCCTTCGTACATCATGCACAGGTTCTCGGCGCTCATCGCTTCATTTATTATGTATTCCACCTGGACAAACGAATGAGGTCAGCGCGTGCCCTGTTGTACGCGTTGTACCTGCGCTGGCGCCTGCGAAACACTACCTGCTCGTGGTGGTTGGCCCTCCTCCCTGCGTCGGGGTCCTTCCCCTCGAGCTTGAGCCGCACGCGCTTCCACACGCCGGCGCCCTGCGCGTTGCGCTCGCCGCCTGCAACCGGTCGGTACCTCTCTGTTACACGTCTTTGCTCTCTTAATAGCTCTGTCTCCCTCTCGCCGACGAATGCTTATTACGGGAAACACTTCAAAGCAAGCGGAAACCGAGAATATTATTATTGATACAAAGGTTCCCGAGCCGACCGTACTCGAACGGAGTCTGTCGCCTCAATGTGGCTGCTGCTCTGCCTACTACTTCACACATAGACAGCCACGTTGAGGCAACAGATGCTTGTTCGAGTTTAATCGGATCGAAGGATTTTTTAAAATAAGTAAATAGAGCGCATTTGTCCTCCGTCTCACCTGATGAAAAGTGATGACGTGGTCTACGATGCAGCATATGCACACATAAATAATGCCTGTTCACTCCTGCTTTAAAAAAGCTCAATTATTATAGTGTTCGGGGAACAAGTCTGTCAAGTCCTTTGCCATTCGCCGTATAAACGTGGAAGCGTAACTCTTGCAAAATTCGCAAATTTATGGACTATCAACAACACAGATGTGGAACCCCAGCCTACATCTTGTCCTATGCAATTCCACCGTTGGGTAATTCTATTTATCACGGAGTGATAGTTGATTTGGGTTCGAAAAATTTCAAATAGTTGAAACTTTTTGGGAAAATTTACAGAAAAATTTGAAAAATATCATTTCGAAGGCTCGTATTATGTTCTACAGTCAGAACTATCTTTTGAAGCAATTTCAACCAACGTCAAATGTGAGAATACCGATAAGCATGTAACTTTACGGCGGTGTTCAAGGCTCTGCAGCATTGCCACACACGCAGTGATGTATGTGCGATCTCAACATTGTAAAACGGTACATAAATGGAATTCTTCGTGGGAGTCCTTTCGCTTTTTCATTGCACATATCAGGTAACAGCGATGGTTACAAGCAAAACTTAGTCATGTCATTGAACACTCCAAATCTACACCTTTTGCTAAATCATCTAGTGAGGTACAATTGTATTTTTAGTCAATTTGAGTAACATAACTATTATTTTAGTTACTACCATGGATCAATAAACTCAAGGGGTTTGCTAATTTCCATACTACAGATCGTAACCCTGAAAAAGGTCAAAAGGTGGCGCTGTTCAATAGCCTAGAAGTAGTTTATGTTATGTAAATGGCCGTGGACATCAATTAATTCCTCTTTTATATGAAATATAAGACGTCGTGTTGAAGGTCGACGGCTACTACTTATTTTTTAATAATTGCTTTTTCTTTAATTTAATTCTATTGCACTGTTTTACATTCGTTTGTTAACTATATACTATACATTGTAGCGTTTGTTTTTGGACGTGGGAAAAAGGACATTGTATATTTTGTTATTATTTTTGTTCCGAGTAAGTGCGCTGTTGTCAATAGCAATGTTCTCTTCCAAGCGTGCAGCGAGTGGCGGGTCAGTGAACGTTCTAACACGCGTAACATAGAAAGCGAACGTCCGTACCGTGGCGCGCGCCGGCGCCGTTCTTGGCGGGCGCGGCGACGGCCGCCTGGCGCGCGAGGCGCCGGCCGCTGGCGTCCGCGGCCCAGCCGCTCGGCAACCTGCGGGCGACACCGGTTAGCGGGCGGCCGGCCCTCTCTTCTCTTAGACGGGCGACGGCGGACTCACTCCAGCAGCGCGTCGTGCAGCCGCGGCAGGTCGTCGGCCAGCGCGGCCACGGCGGCGGCGGCGGCGCGCGCGCCCGCCTCGTCGTCGCGCGCGTGCGCCAGCGCGTGCAGCAGCGCGGCCACGGCGCG
>NW_020654520.1:676384-732486 GCF_003589595.1 Hyposmocoma kahamanoa
CGCGCCGGCCCTCGCGCGCCTTCTCGCACAGCGACTCCAGGGACACGCTCCACGAGGCCCCTGCGGAAGCCGACGCCGGGCTCAAGCGCGGGCCGCCCCCGCGGCCCCCTCGGCCCCCGCGGCCCCAACGGCGCCACTCACCGATCTCCTTCTGCTCCACCTCGGCGTGCAGGTCGAGCCTGGCGCGGCGCAGCAGCAGGCAGATCACCGTCGCCAGCGCCTTCGAGTGCACGCCCAGCACGCAGCGCGACACGTATTCCGCCGTGAACCTGCGGGTCGCCGAGTGCGTTGACGCGGTGCTGCCGGCCCCGCCGCCCGGCCGCTTCGGAGTACGTACCTTCTGACGGGCTTGCACAGTGCGCCGTCGTCGTAGACGACCACCGGCGCCGTGCCGACCGAGGCGCACGCCATTTGCGCGCACATCGCGAACACCTCCGCCACCGTTTGGATGCGCCGAACCAGGAATATGTCCTCCAGTACCGCTCGTAGTGCCGGACTTTGTAAAGCCGCCTGTCGAGTTTTTACGAGCGATACAATATGTAAACTAGTAACGCCACTTCCGATAAATTCTCGCATTAACCGGTTAAGCTCTACTTCCGACAAAAGCTAACATTCACATGTCGAGTTCTTAGGTTTTCACGATTATTACACTAACTACTTTTTACTGGTTAGTATAAAAACAGATCGCGCGTATAAAATAACAAATATACGCGATTTCAATCCGAAAAAATAGTTTCATCTCCTATGTCTAACGTTCACAATTTGATAAAATCACCTACTTACTTCTATTTTTTTTTTATATTCTTTTCCGGGATGCGCAAAACTTTATGAAACTCATTCCGCCATTTACAAACAAAACACCTGGCGTATTGCTCCCATGAATTATATGAAAATAAAAATTCGAATGTACAAAAACCACTTACCGACATATGCATAGCATCACTAATGTGATCAATTTTTCTCCACGCCGCGGGTACGGGCGATGCAAGATGGTCGGCCAGCTCCCTGGCCCTTAGTTCAACAGCCGCGAAAAGTCCGTTGAAGCCCATGAGCAGCATGCGGCCGGCAGATTGGCCCTCCGTTTCGGATGGTGATGCCGAAAGGAGTGCTTCGTAGCGCGTACGTAATTCTGCGGCTAGAAGTTGGGCGCTGCTGGTTGGAGACTGTAGAGAGGGAATGTCGAGAAGTGAAAATATTATTAAAGAATTTTCATTTAAATCTTAATTTTTTTTGTTTTGTTTTACTAGATTCAAGCTACAGTAACAGACGACTGCTATAGTTACATAGTTTGGACTACAAATACACTATTTAAGATGTCTTACCTCCATATCCATAACTAAGTATCTAAGGTGCATCTCCAGTTGTCCCAGGAGATCGTTAAGGGGCACTGGAGTGTTCATAATAACATTGTTCAGTTCAGTGATCATCATCAATATTGACGGGTCCTCTGAGTGCACTTTTTTTAAAGCTTCGGGAAGAATTATTGTGCTAAAATTGTAATTGAGCTGTACTAAATCTGCCAGTAGGAGGTTAGCGTTGCGGACGCATTCTACTGCTACTGGCATAGCGGCGTCTTCTGCCGACGCAGACTGTAAAGGCAACAATGATAGGAGTTCCACTGCTTGCATTGATAAAGCGCTCATGTCATCTAAAAACCATTCTCCTTCTCTTGACGTTAAGTCGACCAGGCAGTCTCCAGCACTTTGAGCTCCATTTTCCAACATCAAGTATCTTCTATTCAAGTTGCAGAGCATTCCGACCACCACGCATTCTAATGCCGATGCTGCTCCTTCTTCAGCCCTCACCCAGTTGCTGATGTTAGCCTTGGCCTCCCTATACGCTTCTTGAGCAATCATTATGGCGTCAGGGCCACCTTCTAGTTGGAGCCTTTCAAACGACTTATTTAAATTCGTAGCCGTTTCTGCATTGATCGTTTGCAGGCGATAGTTATAAGCGACAATCTGTTGCGCTCGGTCATTACTATCTGTATCAGAATTGACTAAAGCCGTGACCTGATTAGCTACTTCGCGACAAACTTCAGGAGATTTACTTTCAAGGGCAGTTGCAAGGTATTTTCTAAACATGACTACGTGATGATACTCCGTGCGGCTTTGAGGATAATATTGTGAAACTGCCACGTATTGAGACAACAATTCCAAGCAAGATCGGACGAGAAGATTTGTTTGCTGCATGCTTTGATTTAGTTCAGTTTCTGCTTGTTCACATTGTGATATCATTGAGCTTTGTCCAGCGTTTGTCAGGAACTCTTTAATGTGGTCAAAGATTGGTTTGTCATCGTCCTCGTGAGTTCCAGAGAATTCTTGTACCCAAGCCATTAGTTGTGGTCCGTTTATTGCTTCGTTGGTTGCTGCAAAATTTTCAATCTGAGTATCAAAATCTTTCAAGATCTTTACAAGCGCCTTCATGGAATCTTCTACGGCATTCTTCGCTTGTTTGTAGGAAGTGTATTTTTGTGAAATAGCGTAAAGCGGATGGCTGCTCAGATTCGTTCCATATGCTTCTATTTCTTTTATTAAACTCATTTGCTGATGACATTCTTGTAGTCTCGTTTCCACGGACTTCAGTTCTTCGTTCTCTTGAAGCCACTTATCTGCACATTGTTTGACATCAGGTAGGACGGCCAGAAATTGTTCCCTGCAACAAAACGTAGATCAAACATTTCCCTTGAGTGAATGATTAATGTGGACAAATGTCACTTCGTGAAGCACTAAATAATTCGATTGGGAACCCGAGCGACAGGAAGCGCGTAGTATTCACAGAGACTTTGAGCGGAACATTAATGATTATAATCCACACAATGGTACATTACATTATGAGCGTATTAATAATATATGAGAGGCTAGTAGTGCCGAAAATGTCAATAGGGATGATACATATATCAGATTCCCGGTGAACTATTAAGAGCAATGGTCGTAAGCAACGTAAAAATGGGATTGTTGGGAGATTTTTTAACACAAATTGATTGCATGACATTGGGTGTATAAGCCATGAGTCTACGTAACCATTAGCAATTAGGGCTTGCAGAACCGGTCCGGTTCCTAAAATTTGGTGCAGGGCTCAGCTCAGTACCGGTACTCCCGGTATTTCCGGTACTTCTTGAAAAAGCCTAAACTGTAACCAGTAAGTATGTTTTTTCCGGGTTATCCGTACCTATTTAATGATTTATGTAATAATAATATATAAATAATAAAGAAAAACTTTTTTCTCTAATCATACCACAGGTTTTTATTCAAAATATATGTATCTGAAAGACAATTGCTATTAAATTTAACACAACATAATATCGTAAAATCACATTGTAGTTAAGTAATAAGTTTATGTAGCATATCAATGGTAGTAACGTGCGTCCGTGCAACCGGGCCAACGGGCGGTATTACTTATAGCTCGTAGATAGGTCGCCTTGTTACAACTGGAAGAACAGGAAATCTATAATTGCGGTACCGGGACTGATTGCACCTCGCCAGTACCGGGATTTCTAGGGAGCAAGCCCTATTAGCGGTGCACTCAAATATTTGAAAGTTTAAAGACACACTCTTTTCTACCCGTCTTAGCGAAGATATCCATTAGAATATTAAATGTATCCGAATCCCTGTCGCAATTTCTAAGTGTGGTTTTGAGAAAGGATATAACTCGTTAAACGTCAAAACTTTTGTTTTACCGCTTTTGTCAAATAATTTTCATTAAACAATGAAAACCTTTCAGTTTATTACGAAACTTTGTTACCATTTAATAATACAGGGTTCTAAAGACAATACACAACAATGGTAAACACAAACGACGAACAAAAACGAGCCATGTCGTGAAACTCACAAGGATGAGAGGTGGGTAGTCACAAACATTTGCGGGAGTGTGTATGACGTGTTATTCTTTATGTATAAGCTTCGGCCTCTGGCTATCGCACTCGTAAAGACATGCCATGTGCTTATTGCCTGTGAATTGTAGAAGAAAAGTGCCCTCAATATCTGGATCGAAATAAATCTAGTCAAAACTCATGGACCCTTATCGCGTAGTGCAACATTTTGAATTTACAACTTCATTTACGTTTGATAAAAAATTGATATAATTTAAACCAACTTATATATATATATCTGCCTCCATGGCCGAACGGTTACCACGAAGAGGTCCCAGGTTCGATTCCCGGGCCGGGTGAAATATTTGTATGGCCTACATTTATTTCTCTCGCGAGTTTGGGTGTAATTTGTGGTTGTCTATGTGTGTGTCCATAGCACCCGCGACACAGGGTTTCCCTAGTGCGGGGCTATGTTGAGTGTGTGCTATGTTATTAGATTAGATTAGATTGAATTAGAATAGATTCGATTAGATTGGACATGTCTTTAAAAAAGGGCAGGTTAAAAGTACCAATAATAAACATGTATGATGAAGAGGCTAATGCGAGTGGACGAATGGAAGAGGTTTGTCAGGAGCATGGCGAGTGGAGGTTCAGGTTTTTGCCTATCATAGAGGGAGAATAGCTTCTTTACTGTATTGCATTGTAACAATGTGTATATTCCACTTTGGGGCAGGGTTTTGTTAAGGTAATAATTTGGACTATAGATGTTTTTACAGTAATAGTTTGTTTTTATTTTGCCAGAGTAAAAACCCGACGTAATCGAAAGCAAAGGTTAAAATAGTGTTGTTTTGTAAAGGTTAAAATTGTGGGTTTTTACTCTGCCGATATTATATATATATATTATTGTATAATATCGGCACAAGAATAAAGCCAAGAAATATTCGAAATGTGGGACACTCCCATTCATACTACAATTTAAATTTCGAAGCCTGTACAACAATCATCATCAAAGCATAAAATACGAAGGAAATATTTTAAAATAAAATGGCGATAAAGCGACCTGTCGGTGATGTAAATAGGCGGTTGTGATGAAATATCGACTCGCGATCGTGTCGTTGAATAATGTACTCAAGGTTATTAACGAGGTGTGATGGCGCGAGGTTCCAGCGCCGGGTGTGAATTCAGGTAAAACAAAAATCTTCCCGCTATGCATCTCTTCAAATTTACGTAGTATTTAAAGTCAACTATTTCAGTTTTAGGTTCCGCTTTCTGTTTACTATCGAATTAATTTAGACAAATTATAATAAATAAAAAAAACTGTTACTCAAAACGGAGAATCTTAGTTGAAACCTGAGTAGGTGTGAATTTCTTGCATTATAAATACCAATAAGTTTACTCACGTGACGTCATTGATATGGTGTTTCAATTCATGCGCCCTCACAGCCAACATCGCCAGCGCAGCGCGGACGTCCCTCTGGTTGCGCCTGCGACGTCCTCCGCTCACGGTACCGGCCCCGGCACCCCACTCCACCAGCGGGTCGTAAACGAAGGCTTCCAGCAGAGTGAGCAGAGTTTCCCGACCACGTCGCATTGTACGGAGTACGTGTTCGCATGCCAGGCGGAATATACCCTATGGACAAACACTGGAGTTAGTATTTGTCAAATCACTTTATACATGTGAAGTATATTTTCTTGGCCAGAACATCTACAGGTCCAAAAACAAGATCTAATTTCCAGTTGTCAAAGTACACTAATGTAAACTTTTAAATGTTATAACTTTTTTACACTTATTTTCCAAGTTTTATTGAAATCGGTCAAAGGAAACTGCGCGAAATTGGATTCATCCCCTAGTTTACCAGCCTTAGAAGTGGAAAATTTTACTTCAAATGGGACCAATATTCAGGTACCTTCTTTCCCACAAAAAAATAATCATCAGAATCGGTTCACCGATGCCGGAGTTATCGTGTAACAAACACAAATAAATAGTCTAACAGAGAACCTCCTTTTTGGAAGTTGCTTAAAAAATCTATAAAGACACCTGACAATCACAAAGACGAACGATGCTGAAAAAGCTTTTAACCTGTCACTAGATGAACATGACTACATATCATTAGTCCATGAAGGACACTAATGAATTAACAAAAATATCGTACACAGATGCAAATTTAACATCTCCTGTGTATTCCGGTGCGGCAATCCATGACCACGGCGTATACTATTTTACCGCTAGTAGATTAAATCCGCGATTCGTTTGCGCCCTCACACTTCCATTAGTTGAATAAACTGCGATTTCAAATGATGTAGACGATTATGTACACACTTATTGATACGTAGTAGCTTGAAATATGCATCGTTGGTTTGGAATCCACATTATAGAGTCCACTGCGAAAGAAACGAACGGATACGACGTAGTTTAACTCGTTTTCTCGCTTAGACCCCAACCGTCTCTACCAATATAAATATATTATAATATTCGCCAAAGTAATTTCAGTATGCGTTCTCTTGAAATCAGACGTAGAATTATTAATATCTCCGTATACAACGATATATCGTTGCCTGAGGCACTGGCCCTATAAATTTGAACGTTCCTCGTGACGTGCCTAGTCTAGTAGCCGGACTGAACTAGGAAACTATGCCCCTTTGAACAGACACATGCAGTCATACAATGCCTTGACTGTGACCAGACATACAATGACATACGTTTTACTCCTATGCGTAAGCAATTTTTTTGATCTTTACTTTTTTTACCTTATAATTAATTAATGCTGTAATTTTAGAACTTTGTATTTCATTGGTTAA
Source organism: Hyposmocoma kahamanoa (assembly GCF_003589595.1). NCBI lineage: Eukaryota > Metazoa > Arthropoda > Insecta > Lepidoptera > Cosmopterigidae > Hyposmocoma > Hyposmocoma kahamanoa. The sequence continues at coordinate 682,995 of NW_020654520.1, forward strand.
CTGTAAATTCTGAGTGCTGTATACCTGTAGCGACTTGGCACCTTGCATGGTGAACGTACATATTATATTTGTAATTTTCTAAGATAGTTTTTTTTAAGGGCGGTAAATAAGGAATAACCATTGAGACTGTATTAGAATAAGGTTTCAGAGATGAGGTTAGTAATTCCCTACCGCTATTATATATTACGCATTATAAATATATATGTGCACTGCACAAAAGGTGCCTGCCTCCCGGCAATAACGTACGTCTACCGCAGCCGGGGCAACAGTTAGCGAGTATCTTACGCCGATTGGCATATCCTTTCATCACGACGGTATAGGTACGAATTTATGACATTATGTTGAAGGTAAAAAATGTAATGCAAAGCTGTGGCCCTGCGGTATCGTGGCTTGAAATTTTTTAACTTTGGATAGCTAAGTTCTTTTGCGTACGCTTTAATTCTACACATCTGAAATTACAGTCAATGTATATTAAAACACAAAGTCCTACAGTTTAAAATAATAATAACACTATTTCAAAATACTTAGATCAATAAGCAAGTCAATTTTAGCATGATTAAAGGTCAGCATTCGCCGCGCTTGGCCGAGTCCCACTTTCAGCGGCAATTTCCGGTTGACATGCCTAGTTTCGGTATAAGATTTTAACTACTGAACTTGGATGATACATGTGTTTAGTTTAATGCATTAATCAAGTTGACCAAAACGTACAGTACAGTCTTAGCAGCCTCAGACTTAGCAGTCACAATAATAAATAATTTTAAAACATGGTAGGGGTAGTGTAGTGTGTATTTGTACTGTTTACCATTAATAACCTTGTCAATAATTCAACAGATCCTTCAAAAAACAAACAGGCTATCCTCGTTACTGCTGAAAGCGAGACACACATCCAGAATTGTAAAACCTTCGTCTGTCTCCGTGTCACTTCAATGTAAAGTTTCTAGAGAAGGTACTGCCACTGCATCGGAGTGCTTTCTCCTCTAAAAAAATATCTCTTTACACTTGTCATAGAATAGTCCGTGGCAATCGGTGGAATGGAGATATTTATGGATGAACTTTTAACGCCTACTCATGCACAAGAACTCGCGTCACACTCTACATATTTATTATTTATCACACCAGACATAACTATGCTATACTGAGTGGGGAATCGGACCTAGGACCTCCGGCGTAGTAGGGCTTCATGATTGAAATTACCAATGAGAATTTTTCACTAATGTAAGGTTAGATGGTAATCTTGCTTTAAAGCGAGATTGCGAAATAACCCTAGATGGATGCCATTTTTACGTAATATTTTTAAGTTGAGTTTAGTAGGTAAAAGACGCGATGTGGAAAGAAGATTTTGATAAGAGATCTGTTGAAAAAAGTATATGGTACAAAACTATACAAGCTGAACCTTGAAAGATACCTTGGTTTACACAAATGAGACTGAACCGGCCTCTACTGGTCATTAGTATGAGACTGCAGACCGGACACATTCTACTTAATGCGTTCGGTCACCTAATGAAGATAGTAGACTTCCCAAACTGTACTACTTGTAATACCAGAGACCCACCACGCTTTAGAGGAATGTACCAGCTTCAGAGCGGAACGAAGACGCACAAAACTAGAGGCTGGAATTAGACTAACAGGATGTTGGCATGTGATACTTCATATTATCAAAGCCTTATAGTAGTATCCTGGCCAATGGAATGTATAAGCTAATACTCATGTTAATTAATAATCTCAGTACAGAGTACTAAAAAAACCGACCTCAAAAGTACGTGGAATTACGGCTATTTGCTAAGTTTTATTGAAATATCCCCTAGTTCGCCACTATACAGGACTTGACACTGGAGATAATAAATATAGGTTTTCACTACGATACTACTTAAAGTATATTGAGAGAAAAACGCCTTGAATAGGAGAAATAGCAAAATCAACCATTCAAGTAATTGCTCCTAAATTAAAGTTAGGCGCTATTTATAAAAAAGAATCTTCATGCGTGAACAGCCACCCTTCGAGGTGGATGATTTTCTTCAAAATGAACTATGGAAATACCCCCTTTCCAACAAAAAAAGAATCATGAAAATCGGTTCACAAATACCGGAGTTATCGCGTAACATACATACAAAAAAAAACATACAGTCGAATGGATAACCTCCTCCTTTTTTGTCGGTTAAAAATAAATCCAAGTGAAATTAGAGATGGTCTGTAATAATGGAGCTGGCAGTATCGCTACGCGATAAAAGCCCAAATTAAATAAAAGATTTTTAAAAAGTTTGAACGTAAAAAATACGTACCCTACGTATTCAATTATTAACGTCACGCACTACGTCAAGGGTTACTTTACTGATAGAATCTAACGGTGAATATTTCATTGTACATATTCCCAAAACAATCTTTTTTTTAATAAGGGTAGTCGGCAAAGCCTCTTATGTACACGAAAAGTAAATTCATCGAGCCGGATTACTAACTTTCAACATATACATGTGTTGTGTACAACACGCGCTTACCTGCTCGGAAGTTAGACTGTACATACCTGGCTACTCTCTACAGGCAGGTTCTATGTCGCTAGGCACGAAAATAGTTACCAGTTTTTCATTTAAGTTTCTTACTTTGTCATCAATTTGCACCTTAGAAATGAGTAAATTTTTAAGAAAAACAGACGCCGCTTTCCGAACTAACAGCAACCAACAAATTTACAACCTAAACAAAAAATACCCAGATCCAGCATCAAAATTAATAATGCATAACTGTGGTTATTACACCATGTGTATAAAAATATATAACAACGTTAACAAAAGCATTCAAAATGAGGTTAAAAATAAAACTTTTAACATTAAACTTACTCAAAATAGTTGGTACAAAAATGTTTTTAGACGTTGCAAGATTTTTTCGAGAGCTGAGACTAAATAATATGAATAATAAAATGATCCATGATATTTCAAAACTGTTATAACAGGTGTTGTTTTCGTTTTGATACTCTTAACCAATGATATTATATAACTGATAATATTAATACTTTCAATTTTTTAAACCACTTTTTTACTTAATTTAAAACTAATTTGATATTGTATTAATATATTTTTTTAAGATTTTAGTTCAATAAGAATGAAATTTATAAGTTGCGGTGCCGTGGATGATTCATGGCTGCACTTTATATTATTTTAATAAGTTTTATATTACCCATGTGACGCAATTAATTAACGAATATGAATTTGTTGCTTGTATGTTCTTTTGTAATATCAGAAATTAACAAAGTCACCGATTTTTACTGTTATTCCGCAAAACCACCAAGCTTGAGCGGGCTGACCAACTTTTTTATAAACCTATTAGCGGAACACTTATCGAATAACAGCTATTCAATTCCAAATTACAATTAGAATAATCTATACAACGTTCATTTCACAGATATAATGTGAACTCTGAAAATTTCGAAAAAAAAAAAAACTTTTTTGAACCATTCGTACTTTGACGAACGGTTTTCAATAAAATCTTCTAATAGTTAGTAAAATTTAGCTAAAGTTCTGCGCTCTCTTTCAAAAACTTCCACTCTGTGCTGGGAAATATATAGTTCTTAAGGTAGGTGCTACTATCTCTCAAAGCGCGTGAACAGGATTTATGACTCTGTATACAGAGTGGTTTGCAAAATACAAACAATCTCGCAGGACTATATTACTAATATCATAAGCAACAACTTTTGTCCCATAACTTGTTACAAAACATACCAAATTAACAAAATTAAACTTTTAAATCTGACACATTTTAGATATTTGGTAAGTTCAAACGTGCAAACGTCTTCCCCGACGATCCCGACCTCACATCCCAACCCCACTCCTGCGTTTTGCATCGGACGGGTATGCTATGGCAACGCATGGGCGATTTCGATTATAGATAGTTCAACAATTGAACGATTTCCTTTAAAGTTAAAGGAATTAATAGCAAACTAAACTATACATGATTGCAAAAGTCCCATTGGTGTTTCATTTTTAGTTAGTTAGTTTTGCCAGTATTGCTATATCGGATTTTCGGCTACATGCATCAAATTCCGATCAGCAACATTACGCAGGGCAATATATCAAGGGATTACATTGTTGCGAGTAGGGGATTGTTGTTATTAGCCTGTGGTATTGTTTAATTAAACAAAATACCCAACGTACCATCATGGTTACGGTCAGGGTACGGTGGGTTTGAAAGAAAACAATGCTATTAAACAGAGATATGAACCAAACCTTATAGTTAGCAGGATGCCAGTGTACCGATACAATGTACATACATGTACATACAACTGGGACCAGCTATACGAATTTTTCACGTTTTTTAAGACTCTGGTTATTTCGGTAATTTAATAAATAGAACCCTGTTTTGACAATAGATTATACATACATACATACACTTATACGCCCTTTTCCCGTCTGCGTCGTAGGCCGAGACCAAACGACGGAACGAGCAAGTCGTGCCTCTCGTCGCCTGTCTACGACAGTGCCACTTAGAGATTTAAATCGCAAAATTGTGAAAGATATCGCCGCTGCGCCCGTCACTCCGAGTCGACAGTCCCATGTACCTATTTCACTAGCACCCTTCAAAACCGGAACACTGTAAATCACTGCTTAGTGCCAGAAATAGGTAACTTCCCTGGACGAACTCTTTCACAAAGAGCTCCACTGCTACTAAAAACAGTTGAACATGCCACGGTCCTGACACACATGTTTCGCCTCGTCACCACGCATCATCTCAAACACTTTTGTATGTAATATGTATGTATAATAATATAATATAGTTATTTGTTATGCAAGGCTGCAAAGGTGCTGTTTGCCGCGAGTGCTTGTGTTGAAACCTGAGCAAGCGAAGGAAGCAAAGATTAAACCACGAGCGAAGCGAGGGACGCTAAACAACTTTGCAGCCGAGCGAAACACACAACTTTTCACCTCACTATAGCGAGGGAAATGGTAGATGAAAGAAAAACAATTCAACTATAAAACCTTGTTTAATGAAAAGAAAAAGTTTATCTTCGGATGCGTTCTGAATTTACACCGCATCAATTTTTGTACTCTTATTATGTGTGATTAAGTGATTATTGAAATTATTCTAGTTTTTCGACGAATTAAAATAATTTAACAAACACAATTAGTTATCATTGTCAATTTAATGTCAAGAACAATAAGAATAAAATATACCAAGAGACTTATGTTACATAAATAAGTAATGCACGACAAATCGCTTAATTGAACGTGCATCTTTTTTTTCATCATTAAGCATTACAAATCGTGCCGAAAGTTGGATTTTTCGCACTAGTGCTTTTCACTTTTCCATTTTTTTAATTCACTGTTGTTTCAAGTCTTATACACAGAACTAAAGAGGTTGTATATTTATTTAATATTTATGTGCTTTGTGACGTAAGTCATTCCTCATTAAAACTTATATTTACTTACAAACATCTTAGTTGTTTAATTGCATAGGTATTTTATAAAACAACGGGTTACATTTAAAAATACCATAAAGTTGGCTGATTGAGCATTAACAATGACCGGGAGGTGAGTATTACGCGAGACCGCTGCGTGTCGCGCCACTAAAATACACTATTTTATTTTACTTTCAATGTAGTTTTTTTGCATATGTATTAAAAAAACGTCGTTTGATACACGTGCGGATTTGTTATTTTCAGTTGTCTCGAGTCTTGACCCTCGCCTCTGGTTCGGCTGGCTGGCTCGAGACTCGTGAATACTGACTAACTTTCCGCACTTGTATCAAAAATAACTATTATTTACTCTCTCAAAAGGAAGGTTCCTTGAATATAATAATAATAAACATTTATTTCAGATGTACCAAATCCATTGATTGACAACAATTTTGAATTAGAATTAAATATAATTAACAAAATAAACTAATTATCAGATAAATATGACTAGAGTCTGTACTAGGTAACTAGACATGTGTTACAGATGTTCAGGCGTTATAATTTTATTATTTTTTTAAATAAAATTAATTAGGCTGTATAATAAACAATATGGCGATGAGTCGAAATAGTAAGTCCGTATGCACTTGTGCGGACGTGCTCATGTATGTGTCGCGCATGTGTGAGTTTACGTGCGTGCATTCGTGTGTGTGTATATAATATTTAATATGTTAGGTAAGAAAATGCAATACCCATGAAGTTCAATAACAATCCGTTAAGCACGTTTCGAACAACATATGAGCCATAAAGAGTCACATAAGCCAAGCGAGCTGGCTTATCCTCGCCGGCCGCCATCGCCACCGGCAGACGTTTAAATTTATAGCCTATTAGAAAAGCCCTAGTTCGTCTGGGATCTTACGTCCGCGTTTCTTGCAGATACCGCGTAGAGACGTATGTACATTCTTCTTCTAAAACTTTCAAGATTAATGAATGCATGCTCAATTACATTAATTAATAGTCGTGATAGCCTAATGGTTTGTCCTGCCGCCTCTCAAACCTGCAAGTCGCAGTTTGCAATCTTCCAAAAACATGTGATGCCTCCAACCCGCATTGGGCCAGTAACGTAGCGGCCAAAACCCTCGCCTGAAAAGAGACCCGTGCCCAGCAGTGGGGCGTATAAATGACTTGATAATGAAACTCAATTATACTTGTAATTAAGTAATTAAGGAATCGAACCCGGGACCCCTGTGCGGCAGTTCGGCATGGCAACCGTTCGGCCACAGAGGCAGTTAGTTAGTTATAATAAAATAAAACATTTTTCTTTTGAGAAGACGACTCCGGATTTTCAAATCGTTATTTAGTTAGAAACGATTAATTACAATTTAAGTTAAACAATGAACTTTTTTAATTATACTTTCTCAATAGTAACAGGGTTTTCTTACATCCATGTCTATCTACCTTTGAGCCTAAAGCTGTCGCGCGGAAACGCCTCTTACCTAGAAATTACAGGTTTTCAGTCTTCTCCTGGTAAGTGTTCGTATATACACATGCCTTACTCGCCGAAAAAAAAAACTTCATCAATACAAAAATATTAAAATCGATTGAATTATTGATTAAACTACCAATAATCGTCAGAATTAAAACTACACTTTTAAAAACGTTCCTGAACATTACAATATTATGTGTGGGTCTTGTCCAAGTTTCCATACGTATTCCTTCTCGTAGACTAGTTGTCGCGTAATTCGTGTAAATGAAAGGAGTCCCGTTTCGGTCGATTCGGACCGGATATTGCTTCTTTCTGTCTTTTTTCCAATGTCAAACTTCACGCCAGCGCAGTTTTGTATACGAGTAACTAACTTTGAACTCACGGAGACTTAAAAATATGACCTTTTGGTATACATTTATTTACACAACCGTGACCATGGGACCTGTAAAGGGCCCGAAACGTCGGTTTGTTTGAAAAACAAATATACGCGATTTAAATCTGGAAAAATAGTTTAATTTCCTACGTGCAACAATCGTGGAAACCTAAGAACTCGATACTTCAATACAAGTTACAGAGGTTATAAGGTCGTACCCGGGCCCGGGCATGAAGAGAATTACAGAAGCCAAGAGAAATATATTTACAAAGGCGTTCAGCACCCCCTAGCGGATGGTACAGGAACTGGCTGCTGTCCTCGAGCACTATACGAGCGCGTGCCGATGCCATCGATGACTTCGATATAAATCATTATAGTTCCACTATAATGGGTAAAATTTAATATTAAAGATCTTTGAACTAGATATCGGCATTCTGCGCCGCTAGCGACATCTAGTGAAGGATTTTAGAACCCAGTTGAATAAAAACTGGTGGAGTTATTTCATAAAAAATCTCAGTAATACATTAAACACTTGTACATTGTATAAAGGTAACCCAGTGGGGGAACGGTTCAGAAGCATCCAAACTGTAGAGAAGCAGCCAAAGCACATTGATATGTCGAAGGATCGAATCCTTGTCGGTTTGTACCTATGACTTTCGAAGTAACGTCATGGATCAATAATTCAAGAGGAGTGCTAATCGCGATACAAACCAGCGTAGTCGAATATTTAGTACCTATTGGCACACCAGATGTCACGACGAGTACCAGATACCTACTTTTATAACTGTTTTGCATTGACAGGCTGCAATTTATTAAAGCCACTTTAATTTCTAGTGATAACAATAAAAAAACCTAGATGGCGCTTATTGTACGATGTACTCCTCAGGCTCCCGTAAAAATCTCCGCAACCTTTAGCAGGTCGATCCACCTAGTAGGTGGTATTCCGGTACGCGGTCGCCATTCAATAACTCTTTGACCTCATCGGCTATACGTTTTAAAAGCAATGTGTCCCGCCCACTGCCACTTTGCAATTCTTTGGAGTTATGTTGGTCATTTCTGATTCGATAGCCTATATATAGCCTTTTCTCTATGGCGTTCAATGGGGGAAGCCTCTGTCTAGTAGGAGTTGGCTGAAATGGTGATGATGATCAGCTCTCTGTTCAACTTTTGAAAGCGAAAACCCTCTACTAACCTTTGTATGTACAGTCAACAACACATAAAGCTATACACTTTTGTTCGAATATCGCCTCCAGTGCTACAGAACAAGATTATTCAATGTGTTTCTTGATGTGCTGCCGTCTGTACCTTATTTTATATAATATGAATATAATTATTAGGTAATTACAAGTTTAAGAAGAGCACTCAAGATGTGTGTTAGTGCGAAAATACGCTTCCTTGAAATATTTGCTAAATTCTAGTCATATATATTTTTCAAAATAAAACTAGTAATCCATTTTTGGTCGAGGTTATTTACGCTCGAGCTCAGAGATTGGCGAATCCGGTGTCATGAATGAAATAAATAAAATATAAAAAACATCCGCCAATTTGAAATATGACGGGGGTGAAAAATTTTGTTCCGTGCAGTCGTAAAAAATGCAGGAGCTTCAAATTAACAATGTATAGGCGCGAAACGCGCGGCGGTCTGGGTGGAAACTGAAAACATGACTTTGCTACCTGCCTAACCTTTGAACATAAGATAGAATTGATACATGAGACTTAAGACGCCTAGCGCGGACCTGGAAATTGCCACTGTCATAATGAACGCTCTTGTGCATTTCTAGGCAAAGTCAACTCAGTGAATTGCAACAAGTTAACAACAAAGTTAGAAAAAAAAAGTTAGTCGACAACAACTACGTACAATAAGTTTTTCAGTACCATTGACATCTTTGCACATACTAAACATTAATTTAAGCGACGAATTAGTGGAGTAATTTGTTCACCATAAGTTGTTATATTTAAGAATTTTTATTACCCTATCACTATAACTTAAATTATAAATTGTTCTTTTAAAATTTTACCTTTTATACATTTTTTTAATAATTCTGACTTTATTATTATGTCACAGTAAATAGATTTAAATTTAGGCACTAATTGCAATATACTTATTTACGTTGAACGTAATTATTAAAACATAAGCACACTATATCAGGTCATGTTATTTTTAAGCTTGAAAGGGTTGTAACCCTAACAACCGTGATCAGGATCACCGCAGTAAAACAGGAAACTTCCGGTCCACAAATTTATTTAACGTAAAGTAAATGGTGAAGTAAAAAAACCCTTATCGGGTTTTATTATATTGAATTACAGATATTGGATAGACTGTTATTCGCTCATTATGGTCGATACATGATTTACATTCATTGTATTATGATTAAACTTGAAAAGAATAAAAAATTAGACGATTTGATTTAGTAGTTCTATCCGCTATCGCGGTTAAGCAGAGAGTGACCGTGGTTACGAAGCACAAATGAGAAAGTGAAGGAAGATGGAACAATTCAAATTTAAAATTTAAATACAAGCAAAAGAAAAAATGATACGATACAAAAAGGTGAGATGACGGTGTAAGAAGGTCACACAGTCACAAGCTTCAGTCATATCCTGTAATTGACTTAGATAAGTATAGATTTTTTAAATTTGAGTTGTTGTTGATGTTGTTGGTTGTCCTTTAATAAATAAATAAAAAGGTTCAGAATACGATAGAGGAATAACACGATAAGAACCACTTGCGTTCATTCTACATTGACATGTACATCATTCATTCGCATCATTATTCCACGACTCACGTCTCAATGCGTCTGTTTAGAACCGGTATTGACGGTAAACAAGTTTGCTTATACGGTAGCGCAGTGTGGGCCGCTCGGAGGTTTTCGCTGCTGGGCCGGGGCCCCTAACAAACGCCGCCCTTGACCTATCGCTTGAGACAAATAGAGCTTGCGACCTTGTCGCGACGGGTGCAAGGTTTTAATATCAACAAGGCATTTCTTTTATACAAATATTTGTTTATTGTTTGAGGCAATCTCAAGCCGTTCTTCATACATTCATGAGATAGAGGAAGCACCAAGTTTGAGAGCGGGTAATTTATATAATGAACAGAGATATGAAATTAAAATTATGTCAGTACAAATGCTAATTTAAATTAATTTGAAATGCAATGAAATGTAGAGCACAAATTAATGTAAATTTTATTGGGAATTGCGCACTTGCTTGAAGGTTAAATACAGTGTACCTAATTATACTTAATAAAATTAAACAGTATTCTGGAAAATAATATGCATATTATGTTCTAACAAATACATTTTTTTTATTCTACACATTATGCGTTTATATTATGAAATTCGTCAATTCGAATATACGTACTATATTATTATACACTTGTACAGTTGACCGCGCGTGTTCACAATAAATACGGGTATCTGTTCTTCAAAACAATACTATATTTTAGTACCTACGATAATAGAATTTGCTACGGCACAATGGACAAATATTGGCGAGCAGGCTACGAGCTACGGTGCTACGCTTTAGGCGCGTAGCGCACACTGAGCGCTATATTGTAGCACGTCGTCGAAGCAGAAAAATGAAATATGCGATAGTACGAAATCACATTTTAATATTGAATACTTTGGAAAACGTACAGTAGGCGGCAAAAGTGCGATCCACCGTCTGCAAATAAAGATTAAAAACATAATGGAGAAATATTGGAAAAATGTTGTTGCATTCATTTTTAATAGCTAAGAAAATTCACAAAGTTTGGAATATATATTTCTTATTGACGGAAAGTTATTTATCCAATTGTATACATTTGTAGTTACTTGCAAGTGCTTTATTATACTAAAGTTTAATAGGAAAAGAGAACAAAAATGTTTCAGAAACTAAATTCGCAGAGGATCACACAAGAAATGTGGTTTATTTTGCGCTTGTATTTTTATTGTTCTTCCATTGCAGCAGCAGCGTAACAAAAATTCGCAGTATTTTTTCAAGCGCAACGCAGCTCTCGGCGAGCACGGTGCCGCTCTGTAACGATGCTCTGTGCATCCGTACAGTATTAAATCTCGCGTATAACGTGATAGCAGTTCGTTGTGTGTGGTAATTTTGTATTCACCTTCACATCTGTAACTTCGCAATAATTTACAAGGATGGCTGGAAGAGATAGCTGTCTAGCGATAACGCCACCGATTGTACCTTTAACTATGTTTTTTATTGTTACTGTTTTTTATTTAGTGTACAATAAAGCTTATTCTATTCTATTCACCTACTGCAAGTAAGATAGAAAAGAGTCAAGTACAACATCGCCTGAACATTTAGTACCGCATATGTCAAGGGTCGTCTCCTGAGTTTATGCTTTAGTGGCTTATCATGACATCCAAAAGAATAGTAAGGTTGTCTTAAAATTATGACTGAAAATATATTGTAGATGGAAACAAAAAGCAACAACATGTTTAGTAGAAATAATTATCTCTAACTAATGAAAGAAAACCTGTCGAAAAAGGTTCAATGCCCTTGAAAAAAGAGTAAAGTCCTCAACCCGCATTGGACCACCGTAATGGAGTTTCTTTAGAGGAAATCTGTACCCAGCAGTGGGATATATAAAAGCTTGATTATGACAATGACATTTTTTGTCCAACGTACTTTTTTCGGCTGTTGTGTCACTATTGTGGAGTCAGTTTATTTTAAAGAAACGACATTTTAAATATTAAAATAATAATTAATATAGAATAAATAATATTAAATAAATTATTCTAACAATATCATACTAGTTCTGTTTAAGGTTTGTGAAGAGTCTTATTTACCGAACGAATACTATAAATTGTCGGATAAAAACATAGTTACACTACAGAAAGCATTAACTTGATAACAAACGCCCAAAAGCAACTAAAATAGCCGCTGCCAGAGATGCCATTAAATTTTTTATTGTCAATTATGCTCGAGTTAAATCGATAACAATACTCTATAGATAGAGATTGCCATAGGGCAATGGCAATCTAGCAATAGTGATAAGAGTTTAAAATTCAACAGTGCATACATAAATAGCTAAGGCTAGCAGACGGCCTTCTCTTCAACGTTTTTCTTATAAACACGGTTGTGTATATAAGAAAAACACAGCGTAAAAGGTGACCTTTAGAAACAATAAGGTACCGTAAGTAACTGTAAGAAACAAAACGAAGAACTCTGAATTCAAAGAGTTATTTCTAGTCGCGCGTACGCACACGAATTAAGATCATGAATCCAATATGTACAGTCAATGCCCTATGATACCTGACCCAATAACGGTCAATTCGGTTCTGAGTAGATCAATGTGAACAAAGGTGTTTAACAAACTTAACCTTTAACCTGTAAGCGAAAGAATTCATTTTGGTGTGACTCACTGACTGACTTCATTTTGTTGGTTTTTAATTTGATTTTCAATTGCATTACGTAAATACAAATTTCAACCAAAAAGCTGGAATTCCTCTACACTTTTCTGTTGAATGCGACAGAAGTCTCTCAAAAGCAAAAGGTCGGTGGGTCAGGTATCTCAGGGCATCGATTGTACTAAAGCGGATTTTCATTTTAGTTTTGCTGAATAATAATGAGTATCTGAGATTTAGCCTGCGGGGCGTAGGAGAAAGTTTAATTAGAACATGTATTAAGTTACTGTTATTAAAAGTGCAGTATTGCGAGCGCGCCCCGCGCAGATGTACTTTAATCCTGTTTTGCATACAAATATTCAAAGTCCGTAAACGCGATATACAAACTAACATTGATGGTTGTAGTTAGTCAGTTTTCTGTTATATGTATATAAGATAACATGGTTTTAAAACTTTTAAAGTTTCATATAAACATTTTTGCAGAACGTTTTTTTTTTGGGTTTATAAATAATCTTGAAACAAAAAGAACTCTAGGAAACTCAACAAAATCACTCGTATTTATTTTTTTACATCTTTATCATCAACTCATCTATGCGTTCTGCTGCTGGGCACGGGTTTAGACACTAGACGAATGCGGGTTGGGGACTTCACACGTTTTCCGAACGTAGTGAACCTTTTTTGACGTGCAGGTTTTTTAACTATATTTTCCTTCACCGAAAAGCTCATGGTAAATTTCAGACATAAATTCCGAGAAACTTAGAAGTGCGAGGCAGGATTCGAACCCATCGACCATTCGACCTCTGCTTGAGAGGCGGTGTGTGAAACCATTAGGTTATAAAGGTACAAACAGCTTACAACACAAAGTAATAGAAACTGTAACAAGAGAAAAAGGATTTACGTTGCCAAACAGTTTGGCAACACCAAAAAACAAAAAGGTCAGAATAAACAGGCGTGTATAATGACTGGTACGAAAGGACGAAGTAAAAGGGGTTTGTCAGGAATTTAAGGGTCCCAGTCTATAGCTTCTGCCTACCCAAATCGGAGAAAAGCGTACGAAAAATTACGTCAAAATCTTTCAATAAACAATCAAAGAAGTCCGATATTAAAAAGTGACATACATTAACGTTGTATTTTACTCGTAAAGGGTTTATTAGTTTAGGATTCGTTTTCGCATGCATTGGCTCGCGCTCGGTCCGAAAAAGCTTCTGCTTAGGCGCGTTTTGTTTGTAAGCCACAAAGTTTCGGCAACAACATCAACTAAACAAAGCTTTGCAAAACTCATCCATAAGCAGTTGTAAAAGTGTATAAGTTAGTAAAGCTGCTTACATTTGGTGAGTCCGGCAAGAGCGTCAAGGCGACAAAGTCTAGCTTGCCACCACAACCCCACGCCAGAGTTATGGCACTCACTTGCATAATAGTCTTGTGTTCCTCTACTCAGCAGGGATCGCTTTACTGAACAAACGCATTTGGTTTCGGTACCAATTTTTAGTTAAGCTTATTTTTTGTCGGGGATCTTTTTCCCAACCCCAATTGAGAATCCGATCGGAGCTCCTCCTTCATATGTTTCCGTAATACCCATTGAGGTAATCATCAGCATTGCATATTTACCGCAATCTACTTGCCTGAAAATACGTGGACTATAGCCAATTTCTTTTGTTTCGAAAGGCCTTTGTACCAAGCGGTAGGTCTGTATGACTAACCAAGCAGTTTTTCCCACAAATACTTAATTTATTATTTAATTTTTCCACACAATTATAAATTTGTAGAGCAGTAGGAGTCCTTGTGAAAGAGTTCGTCCAGGGAAATACGTCCATCTTACATTAGCATTACTGCGTTTCAGTTTTCAAGGGTAAGGGTGCTGGTGAAATTATAGGCACATGGGACTTGTCAACTTATGTCTCAGGATGACGGACGCAGTGGCAGTGCCCCTCAGATCTTTGCGATTTGAAGCTTTGAGTGGCACTGCAATGGACACTGTTATGGACAGGCGTATCGCTTACACCAGGCGCACGACTTGTTAGTCCCATGACTTGGTGTAAAAAAAAACTTTTGCTTTGCTTCGATCTTAATGCGTTCGGCAAAGGTCGGCCGTTTTCAAACCGGTGTCTACTTTACATAAAAAAAGACCTAACTCTTTGAATGGTACTAACACGAGGCGACTTTCATACATTGAACTTAGCGGCATTTGTGCAGCTTGGCATAGCGCGTGTGGTGCGCAAACTTAACAAGCGATCGTTCCTCGGTTTTTAGTTCAACGACGCGACACTTCATTAAAACTTGGTGAATGCTATGCACTGGCTGCAGACCGCGGTTTCACTTAAGTTTAATTTATCCTATAGTTTGTTTATTAAGGTTAAAGGGATTCATCAGTTGGTGCGAATGGATTCTTTGATAATCTCAGTAGAGAGTACAAGAGTACGTGGAATTACATCTATTTGCCAAGTTTTATTGAAATATCCTTATTTCGCCACTATACAGGACTTGACACAGGAGATAATAAAAATAGGTTCTCACTTCTCAAAGTATATTGAGAAAATGATGCGTTCGTTAATGTATCGTACGTAATTTAGGTCAACATTTAATAATCACGAAAGTTTTTAGAATATTTTCTCATTTTGTAACTTTTTCTACACTGCGGTCGGCGGGGTTGGAATTTATAACTAGTCTAGGCTCAGATTTATGCTGGTTGAATAAGAAACTTCAGAAGCATACTAATAACATTTTAGTAACACATACAGAATTACAGCAACGATAAGAGGCAAATGTTGATACCGGGAACGTTTATGAAAATCGCATTACAATACACAGCGGAATACAACTAAAGCCTACCAAGCAAGTGCGCCATACACGAGTAACTCAAAAGCTGTTTACATAAATTGAAGATTCACAAAATATGGTTGTCAAAGTTTATTGCTGCTTATAATATGATATTGTTTTTTATGAAACCAAGTGACGGGGCGCACAACTCGGGGGCCTGGTGGTAAGCGACACGCCGGTATATAACAGTTGCAGTGCCACTAAAAGCTTTAAATAACAAAGGTTACTGCGCCCGTCACCATGACGCAAAAGTTGACAAGCCCTATGTGTCTGTAATTACCAGCATCATTGCCCTTCAAAACTGGAACACAGTAATGCTCTGCTGCATTATGTATGCGGCAGAAATAGGTAAGGTGGCAGTACTTCCGTGGACGAACTCTTTCTTAAAGAGCTTACTGCTACTGAATCTCTATGCCCTGAATGAATCTTGAATTCTGATAAGAATCCAAAGGTAATGAATACAACGATGGGTCATTGTAAAGAGAAGGTCTACGCATGTGCACCCGTACATGTGTTAAAATGTAATGTTGTGTGTATGTGTGTGTATGTGGCGGTCCCCTCCATCCGTCCCTTCCATAAGTCTGGTGCATCCTGGGCAACAATCGGCATGTACCTCGGTGATGGCCTCGACAGCCCAACATTTTGCCCTGTAGTTGCTGGGCGACGAGGCCCTAGGTTTGATTCCCGACAAGACCGATTTGGGAAACGAACTTTTCTAAATTTGTTGTGGTCTGGGTTTTCTGGGTTTAAGGAGTTAATTCTATTGCTCTGGTAGTCATAGCACAGCGAATTCCTTCGTTTGAGACCAGATAATTAATGGGTGGTTGTCAGGCACATTATTTTAAGATTATCAGCGCAAAAGTAGTGTAACCCACATATTTTTTTTGTACCAAATTTTTTTTTACTCATGAAAATAGTATCCATATATAAAGTAATTATATATTTTAGTATCATAAAGTGGCACCGTAGAAAAAAAAATTGAATGTGGGTTACACCACTTTTGTGTTGATAGCCCCATTAATTATTTACCTTTTATTATTTTATTTTTTACCTTTTGGCAATCAATTTATACCATCAATAGGGTAAGAAGATATGAGGGTATGTTTGTGTGCGTAAAACGTTGTTTCGGTTCTAAATCGAGCCTATAACAGGTGAGGTTTCTTGACGTAATTATTGTTATCAAAATGTCGAACATTCATAGTCCCAGCTAGAATTTTTTATTTATTCAACAATAATATCAATAAAATCCAAAAATAACTAGTATTATTTATTATTAGTAGTGACATTAAGTTAAAGGCCGACTCAGAAACCGGACACGCCTGTGCGTTCACAGATAGTGGTTTTATACAATTATTGACAGTAATAAATGACCCACAAGTCGCATTACAAGTTTCTTCAAACACGAATTATTGTTATTGGACCGATATAGAGTAAACAAAAGAAGAGCAATAACCATAAATTATGTTTGAAATCAATTGATTTTAGGAACGTTATTTGTTATACAGTATTGTAATGTTTCTTTTATCTACTTTACTCCACAAAACTAGGGGTAAAAATTGTGAAGCACCCTCGCGAGCATAGCCCGCGGCCCCGGCTCTGACGAAGTTAGTGCAAAGGCTAACTTACATTCCGAATGGCCTACTTGCAAAGTTGGACAAAGGATACTCATGAAAACGATGTGATCAAGTAGTTGTGAAGTGTATACTAGAGATTTGCGGGAATCTTGTAATATTTTTATTTTTTAATGACATCAAGCAAAGGGTCGAATAAGTCGTGTGCCTGATGCTAAGCTACATTCCTGTCCATAACAGTCGCAGTGTCACTCAGAGCTTTAAATCGCAAAGGTTTGAGGGCCACAATATCCGTCACTCAGAGACATAAATTGACAAGTCCCATGTACCTGTACTTTCACGAGCACCCTTATCCTTATAAACTGGAACACAGTACTGCTTACATTACTTCTTGGCGGCAGAGATATGAGGTAGCAACACTTTCCTAGACGAACTCTTTCACAAGGAGTTCGATTAATATAATATTCTATTCGACATTTTCTATTTTACAATTTCCCAGCAAGATTTTAAAAATGTCAGCGACCACCAGTAAAACAAGAATCAATAGTCCATAGTGTCCGTATTAAATGATGCTTACACGATTTTGTAAGGACGATAGTTCCAAATTCCCTTTACCATTACGTAAAACACCATCATAACAATATCCATAAAGATGTACGAAGATTGAGTTCAAAATGCTTTCACTTATACCAATAGAACGGGATCGTGAAGTGTTTAAATTTTCATCGGCTAGCTCCGGGCACATTACCGGGCTCAAACGGATTTTGGTGATTCAATTTCTGTTCTTCGGGTTTATTGCAAATGTTAGGTCACAGCGTCTTTAACAATTCACTCGTGTTCGTTGAAAATTAATATTTACGAGGTAGTAATATCACCCGTCAACTCTTAATAAAACAACTCTTTAACGCGGTGGCGATGACGCTAGTTCTATGTAAAATTCACTTGAGGTTTCATAGTAAAGTTATAACTATAGAATCTAGTCATAAAATGATTGCCGTGTGTTGCTCGTCTATCTCTTATTTCCCTATTCAAAAATTCACAAAAGGTATAAAAGTACAAACAAAATGTGTATTTACCGTTGTTTCGCACCAGTCACGTTGCCTTTCATGGCCTGAGCGAGCTCATACAAACAGCAGCCATTAACGAGGGACATAACGGCGGGCTTAAAGGTCTCCGTACAAACGACACTTTAGCTTATCTGTGGTTTTGTGACTAAATCGTCGATGCAACACGTTGTGGCTATTATAGCGGTCACTTTTCAATGTATCCACTATGTATTAGATTTTTTGTTCCTACAGCTAACTTAAATATGTTATACAGCACCCTGCCCTCCTTGGAGAAAGAAGTGGCCAAGATGTTTATGACACATGTTGTTAGGTCTGGAGTCTGTTGACTCAAGATCTTACTCTTACAACACTCCGTTATCGCATAATAAACATCTTCTAAGGAATCTTTGCCTTCAGAAATGCAAAGTTGTTTAAAAGAACGTATACGTATACATTGACGTACATTTTTATAACTACTAAAGTCTAAACTAATAATAATAACGTACACACGCAACATAGCCCCGCACTAGGGCAAACCTGTGTCGCGGGTGCCATGGACACACACATAGACAACCACATTTTGCACCCAAACTCACGAGAGAAATAAATGTAGGCTATAAAAATATTTCTCCCGGCCCGGGAATCGAACCTAGGACCTCTGCGTGGCAGTCCGGCATGGTAACCGTTCGGCCACGGAGGCAGTTAAACTAATTTACGTCAGCTAATTTTAGAGTGAACAAACCATGGTATGCTAGGAAAATTGCATTCAATGTTTTGAATTGCAAACACTGATTATTGAAATCGTGAAATTTTGGATAATGTTAACCGCGACCGTTTCAAATGTTTCGTAATATGGTTATCGATGGAGCGTTCAGAGACTATACATAATAA
Source organism: Hyposmocoma kahamanoa (assembly GCF_003589595.1). Taxonomy (NCBI): domain Eukaryota; kingdom Metazoa; phylum Arthropoda; class Insecta; order Lepidoptera; family Cosmopterigidae; genus Hyposmocoma; species Hyposmocoma kahamanoa. The sequence continues at coordinate 701,898 of NW_020654520.1, forward strand.
TATTGCGGACGGTAAAAGTATTTAGTGTGCGAGTGGCATTAACAGTCATACCGCGAGCATTAAAACAATGCGTTTGAGTTCACAATGGAGGCCGTTTCGCTCGTGGGCTGGGTTGAAAAAAATAATGAACTAGGTACTCTTAAAGCCACCTTTTATTAGGACTTTCTTGGGATTTGCAATTGTGTAGACACCGTGTAATTTTTTGTTAGGTTTTAAGTTTTTGTACATTTTTTTTGTTAAACATCGAACACAAAGAAAAATTCCTTCGATTTGATAAATTATATTAAATAACGCATACACTCATATCTCCGGACTAGGAAGACCTTGTATCGCGGGTGCCATAGACACTTACATAGACAACCACAAATTACATCCAAACTCACGAGACAAATAAAGTAATGAATCGAAACCAGGATCTCTGCATGGCAGCTTAGCATGGTAACCGCTCGGCTATGGAGGCAATCAATCAAGACTCGAACCTGCGTCTTTCGCGGCGACTAGTCTACCAACTGAGCAGATCATAATAATATGCAATGTGCCACGCAGTACGTTTTTTTAATTACTTTTCTGATTTAGTAACATTAATGCCGGTGCAATAATACCTGTGCTCATAGATGTCGTTGACAATGGCGGGTGAGTTATTGCAAGAGTTGGGATGGGCCGTAGAGTTTCGTTTTTTTATTGAATCGATGCATTACTACGACCCATCGCTGCGGTATAATAAACCTGTTTAGTTTATGTTCAACATTTATAGCATCATGTAATAATATTTGTTTTACAACTTACGAAAAGTATAAAATCATGGCGACACTAACCTAAACGATAGCAAACGCAGTACGCCGTCTGCACACGGGTATCGGCACAAGTACGATGGCGAAGAGGGGAGTCGAGAAAGAGGATGGGGTTGGAGGGGGGCGCATGCAATATTCATAGTAAATTGTAGAAGTTAGTTATGGCGGTACATTGAATAAACCACAATTGAGAAGAATTGTCGTGGATTGATAAAAGCTTTTCCTCGAGATTTTCTATTGCAATTTTTATGTCTTTACTCTGGCTTAAATAATATGCTAATTGGAAAACAACAATCTTTGTGTTTGACGTTATGGCAATTATCATCATCAACTTATCTTACGTCCCACTGCTGTGCACGTGTCTCCTCCAAAGAGAAGGTTGCCGGTTTAATTATATTTTCCGTCGCAGTTAGGGAGACGAATTGCTATTTATATTTATATAATATTTTTATATATTTTTATTATTTATATATATATATTTATTTATATATAAATAATAAATAAATATTACACAACATCACATACATTGCTCTGATCCCAAAGTAAGTAGCTAAAGCACATGTCTTATGGAAATCGGAAACAACGACGGTACAGTCATATACACAAGATACCTGACAGCCAAGCCGACTTTGTCGACCTTTTGGTTCTGAGGACAAAATTGTTAAACAAACTTAATCTTTAACCGGTGAGCCGTAACATATATTTTGGTATGACTCCCTGGTAGTCGCATTAGTGAATGACATTGTAAGAAAGTTTTTAAGCCAATTTGATCTTTAACGTATGGTTCTTACTTAAATATAGAATTCAAATTTCAACCAGCTTTAGTAAGGCCATCGTGGCCTAGCGGTATAAGGATTGCTTTACAAGTTGAGGCAAGCATTGTTCGAGTCACATTAAAAATAAAATATTATTTACCTACGACTATATAATATTGTATTTTTTTTTGTTTTTAACTTCTGGATATGTGTAAGGAACCTCTAGTCTTGTTCATACAGAACAATAACTTCTAATTTTAATAATTCCTTTAAGTGTGGCATATTAAAACAAGAAAGAAAACTTTGAAAATTACTAAAACCTTGAAAGTAATTAAAACTGAATAGATAAATGGGAACGAAACGTGGTACAACGCGTAATCACAGAAGACACGATCGTATGCAAACTGCAGAGCGATTTCGTCATTTGTTCATCTATCCATTCCCCACTACGCTTTATTAATAATATCTACCCACCCACCTTAGGGAATTTCTAGTGAGCAAATATTGCGATTTGTCAACGTTAACATTAAAAAGTGAAACAAACGTGTGAAAAATACAACAAAATACTGTTCGTGGAATCGAAGCACGGGTACTGTATGTTAAATTAAAATACTTGGATGTTAAATGACGAAATTTAGTATTGGTTTTAAAAATACGATGATCATTGTCAAGTAACACTCCACTGTATCGCTTATGCAATAAAGTTGAAATTGATTTAGTTTTTTGTTTGTTCAATACATAAGATGGCTGTCAGAACCAAAAGGTCGGTTTGGGCATGTTAGGGGGTCAGGTATCTCATGTACACGACTGTACCACAAACACCCAGGCCCGAGACAATATAGAAAAGTTAATTTTCTACACTAACCCGGCCGAGGATCGAACCCGAGACCACAGAGATGGCGACACCATGAAAATCGGGGTGCAAGTCGCTCGACTACGGTGCTCGTCAATAAAGATAAACAAATCATAAGTACATTCCGACATAGGAATTCGAACTCTAAATCTCGTTTCTAGAAAATTCATCAACAACTAAAAAAAGCGGAGAAACTTTTAATTATATCACCGTGATTGCGTCCGACAGGCCGGATAGTCGGGTTGCACAAAGGAGTCTCTGCCTCCCTTTAAGCTTGGGTGACAAGAGCTGGTCACGTTGCATGTGCCACGTGACTCGCGCTTACCAGTTTCAACCACATCTCTTTTCCGATGAGATAGTACGGCGTAGAGGTCCTCTACGCCGTATTCTTTCTCATTACAATGATTTGTTTCATAATAATTACAATAATAACGCACACACTCAACATAGCCCCGCAGTAGGAAACGTTGTGTCGCGGGTGCTATGAACACACACATAGACAACCACAAATTACATCCAAACTCACGAGAGAAACAAATAAATGTAGGACATACAAATATTTCTCCCGGCCCGGGAATCGAACCTGGGACCTCTGCGTGGCATGGTAACCGTTCGGCCACGTAGGCAGTTAATTTAATATTATTGGTATATTCTATTCACCTGCTTCTTCTAAATTTAAAAAAAGCTTTTATAAGAGCCGGACCTAATTTCTATTTTTGTTTACCTTTTATTTATTTTAATATTGTCTTACCCGTCAATTTGAATGTTAATAATGATTTGTGGATAATGTTGTTGATTGTACGTGTACTTAAGGTAGAATTAACCAACACTAAATCTAAACACACCATGTACAATTGTTTGTTATAATAATAAATAAATATATGTATATTTATGATACCAGGCACAGCGACGAACAAGTCGTGCCCCTGGTGGTAAGCGACACGCCTGTCTATAACGCTTGCAGTGCCACTCAGAGCTTTTCATCGCAAAGATCTGAGGTGCACTGCCACCGTCAACCTGAGACATAAGTTGACAAGTCCCGTTGTGCCTATAATTTCACCAGCACCATCTTTTAAAACCGGATCGCAGCTCGTGTTACTGCTTGACGGCAGAAATAGATAAGTGGCAGTACTTCCCTGGACGAACTCTTTCACAGGGAGCTCTACTGCTATTAAGTACAATAAAATGAATTATAGATGTAGGGGAATTGAGTTATATGTTATTATTTTAACACCTTCATCACGCAACTCAAGCAACAACGAGAGCTACACAAATAAATCTAGGTTTTACTTCATTCGAGGTGCTGACGATTTGGTAATAATTTTTTTCATATACTCATACCAAATAAAACATGTTTATAACATGTATTTATACAACAGAATACTCTTATTTAAATGTATCATTATTAAATTTATAACATTCCTAATAGGAGACCCGTGTCTAGTAGTGGAACGTATAATGGTTCGATCGATCTTTGTAACTTTTATGAACCACTATTTACAAAAGAAATAGTTAACAACCAATGACCGGCTTAAGAAACGACACCGTCAAAGGTTTTAAATTAAAGGCTTTTGATTAGGTAGTAATCCGACGACTACAGCGTTCAAATACAATTCACTTTTTAACTAAAAATAATCAATTTTACTGAGAATAAGACACCCAGCTTTGCGCTGGTTAAGATAACCATGTGACAAAATTGGGCCAGTATACGATTCGTCGCCTTTGCGCGTCAGATACAACTTTTTTTTTAAACCGTAATCCTGATGGATGGCGTTTTTCAACTACGCCGCTATTGTGGCAAGCCATCGAAATACGAAATCGGAGTCATTTTTCAAATTTTTTTCCCGAAATTCTATTAGGCAATTGATAATACTAATCTTGAAATTATGTCTGGAATGCGCTCTATAGATACTTTAAAATCACTAAGTGATTTGAAACCAATATAAAAATTACCAGTAATTAATTATTTATAAAACTGTGTCAACCCTAATGGTTTTTCAAGGGAGATAATGCAAACATTTCTAGTTCGAGTAGTATTCTAGTTTTTTTTCGGTCTTGACCATTGTTTTGCTACAATTAGATTGTTTAGGTCTTTTTGCAAAAATGCAAGGAGCAAGACTACAGATTGATTTTGGGTACAATCGTGAATCGATTTAAATCCGGAAAAATAGTTTCATTTCCTATGTGTAACAATCGCGAAAACCTAAGAACTCGACATAATCGTGAACTTTGAAACAACAAATACATCTCTTAGATATAGAACGTCGTGAGCGAATTCCATGTCCATTGTATTACGTTATAATTTCTCTGAGTTATTATCGTTTGGAGTATTTATTTGACATGAATTCAAATGAAAATCTAATTTCGAAGTAAAATTGCATTGTCCCAAATCCATTTGCGTGCGATACCTGAATATTGCCAAATTGCACCTGCGTCTTTTGTACCACATTTCATTAACTGAGCCACAGCCTTCCAGATCTCAGTTTCAGCAAGTCAACTAGCTCAGTAAATTTTCGAAAGCGTTTACATAAAATACATAGCGTAACTAGCCGATAGTATGATATATTTTAGGGGATTTTCGCAGCTTGCTTGGTTTGCAACTCGTAAAGGTAGAACATGAGACATATGAAGCAGTAATGTGAGCATTACTGCAGTCCGGTTTTGAAGGGTAAGGGTGGCTGGTGAAACTAGCGGGACTTGTGGCTGTGGCTCAGTTTTATAGAGTTGTATATCTGTAAATTGTTTGTACTGTAGAGAGTGGATTTACAAGCTGTGTAGGCTCGCGAAAGCTTTGTGCTGTAATTGCGCCGTTTGATCTTCAATTCTCCGAACAGCCCGCGTATGTTTTCTTATGCGTAGTAACTGAATTACTTCGTTATTCATGTTTTAGAATAGCTTTTGTTAAAGTTTTTCTTCGTAGAATTGTGGATGAGGTTTAACAAGATAAATAGTTTAGTCCAATTTTGAGAAACGGTTAAAGTAAGGAACCGCCTTAAAATTCAGGCTATTTTGAAACAAAACAATTTTTCTTTTGTGTAAAATTAAAAAGATATTTTTTTAAATAAAATCTTACAACTTCGGAATCTAAAAGTTTGGCATCATTAATTTGGTAATTTTCGCATTGAAAACAAATCTGAGATCCTGCTAATGATGAGAAATGTATTTATTCTTTATGACAATCGCTAATTACCAACACAGTGATTAAACCCTGGTGACATTTCTCGAGCTGTGTCCGAAAAAGAAACTTAACATTGATAGTCCAGTGTGGAGTAAACCACCTTTATTTCCTTGTATATGATAGAATGACAGCTGATGGCTAATAGAAGGAAATACGGATAACGATTGCATAGAGGCAATCTTGCAGGGCGCTATTTGCTGTACACCGGATAATGACCCACTACTCGCAATATGTTTTCGAGGTCATGTTCACGCGGAGACATATAGCACAGTTTAAGCGAATGGATGTGATGGGTGGGTGCCTCAGTCGCGCGGGACAACTCCAATCAGTAGCGCGTCGTTATACTACTACACGAGAAAAACCCGCGGGTTATAGGACCGACCTCCTACGAGCATCAACCTAACGAACTAAAAAATTAATGTTGTGAGGAAACGTTCAGGCGCAAACTGAAGAACCTTTTATTGGAAAATTCCCTTTACTCATTAACAGAGTACATTCAAAGTACTATATACACAATATAAAATATTACATTTATTAATGAATTTGACATTCGACACTTTTCGAAGACTAGTATAAAATGACATGTAATTGTATTTGTATGAAACTTGTAATGTTGAGAGAAATAAACTCAACTAACCCGCAGGTTAACAACTAGGCAACCGATCTTCACCGCCAGTTCTACGTCATAACAACAAAAAATGTCCATCTAATAGGAGTTTAGTTGATTTCCACTCTCAGCCACCCTCCATACTCATCTGACTTGGTTCTTACCGACTATCATATTTTCCGCAATCTTGATAATTATCTGCAAGGAAAACAAACTGGTTCCCGTAAAGCAGTCGAAATTGAGTTCCAAGGCTTTGTGGATTCCCCCTTTCTCACTATTCTATCACAAAGGAATAAATGAGCTTCCAGCGAATTGGCAGAAGTATTAATTAATTTATTTATTTTTAGGACCACCGACAAGACATGAATTAAATACTACAAAGTAGAAACAGTGACATAGAAACTTATACTAAATTCTGCCTCAAGTAAAGGGCGCCACGGCATGCAAATGTGTACACGAAATTCAAAAGAATGTATAAAAATACAGAATGGCAATTTCATATCTTAACCACTATTATTAGCTGGTATATTTCAAAGACATTCTGTATGTACGATTTAAACTCTAATATAAGTCATGTTTAGTAAATTTTCTTAAAAATCTCATATTTCATATCAAGTGGCTCAATAATACGCAAGTATGAAAAAATCTATAAATTTTGATGAAGTACCCTACTACATATATACAGGGTGTAAATTTGAGAGGGGGCAGCAAGGCCAGCCACCTTAAACGTTGTAGTTACAGGAAAACGGTTATAGAAGACTATCCATGAATTTTGAAGATAGTTTGATTGGCATTCACAGATTTTGAAAAAATGGCACAGTTAGCAAGATAAAAGGCAATTTTAACAATACTTTTTTTTATGCCATTCGATCCGGTCTCTGTTAGGAATCAATAGTCTCTATGGAACCGACTGAGGTAAGAGTACTCGAAATGTCAGAAAACACAAAAAACTTTTTATCACACATTTTGTGTGGACATAATTTAGTAATTAGTTATTCTAGGTTAAGGAAACTACTATTAATTGCTATTAATTAATAAAATACTATTAATTATATACTACTAAACTATACTACTATACTATACTACTAAAAAAATTTTATTACTAGTAAAATGCCTATCAAGGCCAATGGAATACAGAGTGTGTAAAACACATAATATTATATAATTTACGTAACAGGTAACATATTCCCTATTGTGCATAATATGCACACGCTACGTGTAAAAGCAAACTCGCAAACCACAACAGCGCATAATAATCTGAAACATGCAGCATCTACGAGGCTATGAGCTACGCCGTAGACATGCTATTTCCGCGGATGCTACGGCTGCGAGCTATTCGGATCAAAATACATTTATGTAAATTTTTAGGGTTGAGCTAGAACAATATTTGGTTATTTTAGGAGTCGATGTATTCATGTAGTGCAAAAGTTTCATTAACATAAGCATAATATACGTTTTAGGTGTATATAAATGTGAAAGCCTGCAATATTCTTTTCATGGTCATATGAAAAGGCCGGATGTCAGTAGAATAACTGCATAAATATATAAAGCGGAACCAAATAGCCTAGAATCCCAAATTTTGTATAAAAAGGTCAAATATTTCTCAATATATGTTACACATTGAAGTGACAAAAAGCACTAAACTACTCGTAAGTCTTTGAACTCCTAGTACAAGTATACATCGTCGGCGTTTTGTAGAAAGAACGAAAGCGCCATTTCGAAAAATTGTTCCAGGGAGTTTGTTTTAATGTACCACGATATTTAATTAAAAGGAGTTTCGAACCCTATGCCTAAGTTAATTTTTGTTCTATATTTACATAACTAAAGCGACTCGTCTAGGTATACTAGATAATTGGCACATTTACTAACCAGCTCACCAATTCGAATCGACTATCGATAGTTTGTTGACGATAAAGTAAAATCATCCCATCCCGATCCGGCTCTTCCCAGCAGACTAGCAGTTCTAGCTCTACAGTGAAGTTTGGCTGCGCTTTCTCCTGTATGTGTATGTACCCAATGAAGCTATTAACGTATGGACGTTAATACCTAAAAATGACTCAAGAATAGGCTAAATTAAAGACTAACAACTACAATACCATGTTTAATTCTGCAACGCAACCGCTGAATGGCGTTAACTGCATCTTAAAACGTTAATCTTGTATGGGCTTTTTAAAAATATTTCAAGATCTTGATTAAATAATGCTCAGAAAAATAAATCTGGCACGTGGCAAAAGTTCTAGCGATGGTGGCCTGGTGAGAGAACTGTTTGAATCAAAGCCGATGCAGGTTATTAACAGACCAGCTGTTGATGTTGATTTTTTTACCTTAACATTAGCTATAATAATTGCTTCCGTCGCCGAACGGGGGTTCGGTTTCCGAGCCGGGAGAAATATTTGTATGACCATTTATTTCCCTCGTGAGTTTGGGTTTAATTTGTTGTCTATGGGTGTGTCCATGGCACCCGCGATACAGGGTTCACCTAGTGCGAGGCTATGAGTTTGCGTTAAATAAAATGTGCCTAACTTAATGGTTATGGAATTTTATCAAAGTTATAACAGAGCTGTTTTTTCGGCTTACAGTCTGTTTTTGAAGGGTTTGTAAATAATTCCAGCGTACCTTTTAGATCATGTCACTACTCGAACATCCGCAATAAATATCAGCTTCGATGAATGCGGAAGCGGATATTTTAATTTACGCAGATTATCCGCGGATGCGGATGCTGATATTACAACAACCATGGTTCAAACCCATGTACGCCTTCAATTTCTAAGTAGCGTACATTTGTGGATGTTTAGTTCAATACCGATTCGCTAATGGCATAGGAAAAATTCGTCCATGACACCTGTACTTCGAAAGACACAAGACTTGGAAGACGGCCCAAAGCACCTACCGAGGTTGCGGTCTACACTTATGAGAAAAGATCCAAGACCAGGCAGTGGATCGTATAATAGGTTAACGATGAAGATAATAACTCCTAGTTGGTCATCGTACAAAATCAATTTCTTTGTATCTTCCGTCAGCGAACTCCCGAAGCTGGATCCCGCCCCGTTTTGACATGCGTTTGTTTGGTGGTCTACGACCTACACAATAACAAAATGATCTTACCAAGGCGTGGAAAAACAATGTATTACTCGAAATGGCGTTTGCGAAATCAACTTGGTCTCAGCAAGTCAAACGCTAAGCTCGTTATGTCATCGCATGTTGAAATTGTAAAATAACACAGACGCTTCGTTAACTTAAGCTGCAATTTTTAATCCCCTTTCTACCCTTATTCCTTTGTTGTGAATTTAAAACATGACAAGAGGATTTCTCTAATATGCTTAATTTAGTAGAGTAACTTAAGTCACGTTATTACAAAATCATACAATCATGTTACATATATAAAGTTCCGCCACACACCTCTAGATGTCTATGATCCATTTTTATGCATTTTTAGAGCACGATATGTTAAGATTTACTACTATCATTGGCCACACGAACATAAGTCAGGTACTACATATCCAGTATTGCAAACTTGTCTGGAACGGAGCTTTAGATCGATCATACCTAACAGCTATAGGTAGAAAATAGGGTATTCATTTAATACAAATGGTTGCACCCGCACCGCGTCCTAATTAGAACAACTGTACGAAACTTCGTCTAAGAGGAGGCACTTTTGCTGCACTTTAGACTAGCACCGTTTATACACTCGGCATCTTGGAATAAACAGTTTTACAGGTAACAAAATTTGATTTAGGCAGGAGGCAAAACTAGGAAATGCACAAAGTGTACAAAATTTCGTTTATGTTTTAATTGCACAACATTCACGTACGTGTAACAGGTAATTATTTTAGTTTGAAAGTGTACTTAACGCCCGGCCGTAGTTTATTGTATTTTTAAAATTTTCATAAATTTTTAAATATTCACTAATTAAAGTAGTAGTAGAGAGCAGTTAAAGTTGAAAGTCTGTATGTCTATATGCGGGATCGTAGCTCCAAAACGGATGGACTGACCTCAAAGCGGTTTTAATTAGAGATGCCAGGAATAGTGATTTGGCCGAACACCGAACATTCGGAAACGCTCTCGGCCGAGGCTCCGATTATTCGGCTGTTCGGCGTAAGATCTGTGCATTTCACGCGCGATTTTATACGACCTGCGTCTCATTGTGCTGCGTGCGGAGGTAACGGGGATGGGGTGTTTTGTTGAAAAATGATAAAACGATAGAATCAATACATTACAGTTTTTGGACCTGTTTTGAAGAAGTCGCTACAGATAATATGCAAAATTATGAGAATGTGGAGAAAAGCTCTATTGCACATGAGATTGACTTTTACTTGAAAACTGTTCGCCTAGATCGGACGGCAGATCCTTACAAGTGGTGGTCAGCAAACGCAATGCAGTATCTATCGTCTCCTGGCAGAAGCGTTTATAGTGAGAGGCTATTTACAAAAGCAGGAATTGTTTATGAGGAAAATCGCAATCGTTTGTTACAACCAATGCTGAAAAAATTGTTTTCATTCATCATTGTATTCTGCCGAATAGTCGTAGTATTCGGTCGAATACCGAATATTAAAAAGAGTGGCCGAATAGGCCGAATAAAGAAAATTAGCCGAATATTCGTGGCGTCTCTAGTTTAATGCTGGTTTGATGAACATCTGTATAGCTGTTTAGAACTCATTAGCCCTTTACTCATATAGCGAAGGAATGTCAACAATGGAATAACGTCAGAGAATTTTTAATTAAAATTTTTGTCTATAACACATTTAGGTTACATTACGTTGTTATTAAGATTGGTTTAGGAGTTCTGTGATCAACAGTTACACAGGTTGAATCACAAGTTATAAAAGATGAAGATACAAAAGCATCGTACTGCTTTTGTTTTAAACGCGAGGTTAGTTCACGAGGAATTGTTTAGCAAACAATAACAAGATAAGAATAACAATAAAACTACAGCTGGAATTCCCAACTGGAAACTTCAGCTGGTAAAGTGCCTCAACATGTTCTAGACGCATTCGTCCGACTCGCCAAATCACTTGCGGACAATGTTGGTGCTATTTGCGCAAAATGGTTTCGATTTAATGTACATTACATATTCATACATACATAGGTACATTCGCGCTTTTGGAGTCCCAATCTTTTCATACAAGCCCTCTTATCGTTTTCAAAATGCACTCCAGAGTTTTTAATAAAACAACATGAATATTTCTGAAACTTGACACAAACAAGCACACCTTCTCTAACATTGAGTATTTGATAGATGTAAAACAAAATGGCTATTAATTGTGTGTGAAATAGGTAAAAAGAAACGTATAGTCCACAATTAGATATATCAAAATTAATAATATTTTGCATTTATAAAATGATGAGATAAAAAAGTAATTATTAATATGCACTGAGTTTTAAATATTAGTTTTAATGTGAAGTGATATTGTTGTTACGTATTCTTATTGTTACTTTTTTCCATTAAACAGGTTTATCATTAAACCGTTAATTAATATAATAAATTATAATAATAAAAATGTGATATGTTAGTAATATGTTAGAAGTTCTTTTAAGTTCCGTCGTTGACTTTTTATGATATTACTCAAGCGATGTCAAAATCTCGACACATTTGAAGGAATCGGCAATTGATCCCAGTCGAATTGAAGCTTCGGAATGAAAGTCGGGTCAATGGCCGGTACAGAGCGTACACGCGGTTACAACTATACGAAATGACATGCTTTGTTGTATTTATTGTAATATCTAAGATCATACAAAAGCATATTTTCTTTACAAAACAAATGCTAATATCACTTGCGTCATAATTTATCCGTATTGACTAATTTAAAGAACACATTGACAATGACGCTTAGGGTGTCACTACATTTATCGGCACTAAATCGTGTTAAATGGACCAGAAACCTTTGTACCTATTTAATAAGAGCTAAAAAGACGCTGTTTGTTTAGCATCGGCGCGTGGCGGTCTGAGTGAATGCTCAACGTGCAACACCATTTTCGCTCTCATTGCATGGACACTTTTTCTAACCGCCTCAAGCCGATTCCGCGTTGATAAGTATGGTGATTCCCTTATTGATCAACAGATTTGCGATTTGCATAATAACTTTTGCGTATGTACGGTTTATGAAAAAAATAAAAATAAAATCAATATAACGACATTCGTCAAGAACTAAAATACTGACGAGTAACCAAGCGAGAAGCGGCTGATAAATAAGCTTATATGTACCTCCGAATGTTAGCGAGGAGTACAATGAATATTTCTAGTATGCAAAGGGGAGAACGCTAATTTGAACATTTGAATGTGGTTTAAAAAACAAATAGCACATTTTTTTACTGAATAAATGATTTTTGAACAAGGGAGGCGGTGTTCCCCGGCAATGGCACAGTCGGGCGAGGTCAGGGAATCAGACTTAAGAACCAGCAAAAGATACGTGAAGCGACCTGTCACACAAACCCAACCACCTAAAGTTGTCAGCCAGGGTGATTGAAATTAATCTGTTTACTGACAAAACAATAGGGATTATTTCTGTGGACGTCACACCCGAAGTGTCGGTGAACTGGTGCGCCAGATCATGATTATTGTGTCATTTTAGTATCTATTATGTATTTATTGTATTGATTCTTACCCCTCTAAGAGATAAATTTATTAGTACAATTATTCTCATCACGACACACCCTCCATGATAATCTTGAGAGATAAGTTTAATGAAATTAACATTCTTACACTAGCCTCACAGTACATTTATAAAAATGTAATTTATGTTAAAAGGAATAGTAATTTCTTTATGAAAAATAGTGACAGACATAACATTAATACGAGGAATAAAAATAAACTAGCTTTTCTTGATAGTCGTCTTCACAAAATGACATATTCATTGAAGGGGTAATGTATACACTTCTATAACAAGATTCCGGTTGATATACAACATTTGCCTTTCACGAGGTTTAAAACTATAGTGAAACAAAAACTTTATACTAAAGGTTATTATACAACTTCTGCGTACTTGGTAGTTACCCATTTAGCTCATGGAGGTAGTCTCGATCTCTGATGTTTCAAATAATAAAAAAAAAATATTGTAAATGTTATTTACAAAGAGCAACCCCTAGAGTTTCTTGCTCATTCTTCTCAGGGGAATCTGCCTTACGAATGAGCGGTAGAGTTTAACCATTGTGACGATTTCAAGTGGAGTTGATAATTCCAACAAAATCATTCTAAGAGACACTGTCTCAGGAATTTTTCAACAGATTTGGCTAAAGGCGTAAAGGTTTGATTAATTATAGGTATAAATAAGACAATTCGTGTCTAGCAGTGCTATGTCTATCGGATGATGTAAATAATACAAATGACACTAATAAATGTCTTGTAAAAAGAATCGCTCCATCGGGCTTCAAGTATAACACAAAACTATAGTTACGCCAGCTATTTGTGAACATCAGACAGTACGGTACGGTGCTTCAGCGCGTTTCAATACCAGCCAATGTGTTTGCTCGATTCGACGTCCGTCGATTTTGCTTTTGTTGCAACTCACGACAGTTTTAAGGTACGTTTACAAGTTTCTTGAAAATGGTCTCTTCATTGTAATATTTTATGTACTTTTTTTTTCTCGAAAACCTCATTAATTAACCTAATAATCGCTACTTTTTTGGAATTCACTTCAAATGTACGAACATTCTTGCCACAAATAAAAGAAACGCTTAATTACTCGCGTCACATTAAGCATTGACACAGTTAATTTACAAATAAAAATGTATTAAAAGCGCAGAGCCAAATTCACTTTCAAACAAGAACTTATTCCATTTAAGTTAGTAGAGTAATAAAACAACGCGAGACAAAGGTCGCGCCCCACACTGGGCGCCACTCGGGCACACGCGTCGCTTTAACGACGTCGCGCCCCTGAAAACATACCATTTTTATTTCAACAATAACAAATTTCAGATACAGTACTGTGCAACAGATAATAAGTAAATACTTGCTCAACCTGAACGGTCTTAAACCATTTAACTGTTCGTATATTTACTAGCTAAACTTTTCAGCATAGTCAATTCATTCTCTTTTTCGACACCTTCTTAAAACTCTGACGTCTTGTAACTTTTTATCTAGATCCGTGACAGGTTAGATCTCGATTTCGACTAATCCTGTATACTAGCAATAGCAAAACTAAATAGTACATTTTGTTCAGCACACGTTTCCTGCATTGTAGTCGGCAAGCTGCGCACTTCATTGGAAGATTTTTCCCGACTCCCACAAGAAAATTAATAATTTTATTGTGTGCGCAAACTTCGTTCAGGGACTTGCTGTTTCATTATAGAAATGTAGGTTAAAAAACCCTTATAGAAGTAAAAGAAACTGGTATAGGATGTTAACTTCACAATTCGGTAAAGTTTCATTAGTGTTCATATTATCATTATCAAGTCATTAGACGTACTGCCGCCGGGCACGGATTTCCATTAAGGAAGGGGTTTAGCCGTAATCTGCCACGCTGCTGGCCCAATACGGGGATAACTTCACACGTTTTTGACGGGTTGTGAATCTTCTTCGAAACCTGCATAAGGTTGCAACGTGACGTTTTTCTTCATCGTTAGCGAGAGGTTTTGCCACTACACATTCACAAAATGTACGTAACTCAGAACAGTTTCAGATTCAATACGACGACCTTGAGTAGCATCCATTATCCCACTGCTATAGTATTACATTATGTATTACAAATACACACTTTATTATTCTACTTTCTACCACAATGCTGTACAGAAAACACGGAGTATTTGTAGCACAACTAACAAGTAGCTGAAACCCGCACTATAAATTTCAGAATCGAGCCATAAAAGTCCACCCTCGCTTGTTATTCCTTACGGCTCCAGTGTTACATAATGCAGGTGCATACGACTGCACGTGTCGCTCTCACTGCCCCATACAATCGAGCTCAATGTGCTCCGCGGGGAATACGATGATTGAAAACATCTATTGCGTTCTAAATGCAAAATTGTATTTGCTAACGGAATTCCATTAAAATGAACGGAATCGAGACAATTTATTGATACTATAGGAGATGCAGTATACTTTGCTTAAATATCTAAAATTTCGGTGCGACCGATAAGCCTATTGTTCCTATTTCAAGTGCTTCTCATGGCCGAACGGTTACCATCCTGGTCTGCCACGCACAGGTCCCGTTTAATTTGATTCAGGTTTGATTCCCGGGCCGGGAGAAAAATTAGTGTAGCTTACGTTTATTTCTCTCGTGAGTTTGGGGGTAATTTGTGGTGTCTATGTGTGTGTCCATGGCACCCGCGGATACTGTGCCTACGTTATTATCATTATTTGACATTAGATCCTTTTTTTAAGCAGTAGCCACATATCTAGCCAGTCGCTCGTGCAGTGCTGTCGTCGCAATGCAAACAGCTCATCGGTAGTCCCCTTTTAAAAAGTAAACCGTGGTTTTATTGATTCGACCCTCTATACAAATCAAATAAAGATTTGGAAGCACAGGAACATTGCTGCGGCTGAAGTAAGCATTAAATTTTAAGGTACGAGAGGTTCTAAAACTAATATCAGAAGAGTTATTTAAATGCGGCCTTTGAATTGAAGAAACAGTCATTGAACCGATTGTCACTACAGGAAAGCATGAATAACGGTTGTCTTTACAGCGTAATGAAGAAATAAATAAGCGCACGTGCCACCCGCCCCCCGCGAACGCCGCGTCGCTCACTCAATGTCGCCGCTACAAATTGCCACAATCGAGACTGCAACCTTCCTAGAAGCAGCAATCTTGGAGCAAATTGGACGAAAATTGCATCTGTTCACACATGCACACACCTTTGGCGTTAAGAAACTTTGATCTCCTAATTTTAAGTAAAATTGTGAAACTTTTATTATTTAACATACCACGTAGGAAAAGCTACACCGCTAAATATTTAAATCGCATGAGTGCTGAGCACAGACTACTATAAACTAGACGAAATTTAAAGCAAATAAACATTTGTCAGCCGTGACGTCGAAATATTGGTTTGTGAAAAAAAAAAATACGTACACGAATTACATCCGAAAAAGTAGTTACATTTCCAATGTGTAGCAATCGCGAATAAACAAATAGGCACGAAAGGAGTCCCCGACACGACGTACTATCCCCGTCTTGTACGTCTGGCGTCACAATCGGTGAGTACCTTACGCATGGCAAATTCTTTCACCATGATGGCAAGCATTATACTGTATGCCATCGATACGATAAGAGGTAGTATTGTTACCCAACGAACTTGTAAATTTATTCTGTTCGTATCCATTTGAACATATTTTATATTGTAAAGGAAAATTGTGTCTCCATATTAATGTAATAAAGAAACTTTCAATTTAACTTCCAGTCTAGACCTCGTTAAAGTCGAGTAGAACGTATTAAAATCACGTGTTAAATATCTGTTAATAACTTGAAAGCATCATTGCTTTAAATTATGTCGTTATAACGCTTTTGACTATAGTAAGTACTCGGAAATTACGTTACATTCATTAGTTGTTGGCGACAGCAAATATGTTTCATTTTCCTCCAACATTTTTTTTAGTAAATTGAGTGTGGACAATGGTTATTTGCGGTATCATTTAAAAAAATAAATTTTTAGTAAAATTCTTGAATAACCCGTGACAACGAAACAAAATACCGTTCTTTGTGAGACCCACGTTAGACGGCAAAGTTACCCCAAAGAAATCTCTCAAGTGTTTTTATTGTTATTTTGTTATTGAAACGTGAGTAGATTGTACTAGAAATAGACGCCATCTCGAAATACACAGTTCTTGCATAAGCATGAGCCGGCTGCCGATGAGACAAGGTCTTATCTAGAATATTAAAGGCCCCATCAAATTTTATTACACGTTAGTATGTTTTAACGTGCAGTAAACTCATCGATTAATCTTACACTTACATCAAGGTTAAAACCATAGCACTTACACACATACACTTAGTGCCCTTTTCCCATCGGGGTAGGCAGACATCACAGCCTTCCACTTGCTATCATCACACACATACCTTTCACTTCATCACTAACTTAACCTAACCTAACCTTAACTGCCTCCGTGGCCGAACGGTTACCATGCCGGACTGCCACGCAGTGGTCCCAGGTTCGATTCTCGGGCCGGGGGAAATATTTGTATGGCCTACATTTATTTCTCTCGTGAGTTTGGGTGTAATCTGTGGTTGTCTATGTATGTGTCCATGGCACCCGCGACACAGGGTTTCCCTAGTGCGGGGCTATGTTGATTGTGAGCGTTATTATTATTATCAACACACGTCGACGCTTTCATACACGCTTAAGAAAGACCCTAAAGAAAGATCAGGTCAAGAGGGTCCTTTGACCTGATCTTTCTTTAGCAGTCTCACGGTCTCGGTCGATCCTTACCAACTTGTCCGCTCATACTCTTCTTAAAAATCGGAATCGTCAATCATCTTTCATTCAGCCTGTTTACATATTCGAACCACATAGGCATACTCTGTTCTATCTTTGTCACTTCATCTTCTTCCATACCGCTCTTTTATCACAATTTGTACTCACAGCTCGAAAAGTAAAGGTGCTATCGAAATGTCAAGGTCATGGAACTTGTCAACTTTGTGTCTCAATTGGTGTATTTTTCTAATTAAAGCTTTGAGTGGTACTGCAACTGTTATGGGTAAGCGCGTCGCTTGCCATCAGGCGCTGGATTTCTTCGTGTGTCGTTATGTGATATCATAAAAAACCCTTTGCATACGATCACGCTACATTAGTTTTCCACCTCCTATTTCATTTCAAGTAAATCATGTTTAATTAAATAGACACATTCATTGGTTTTAGTAAAATTATAATTAAATACAATGACGTAAGCTGCAAGTATCTTGTACTAAATCGTTAGGAAACTGCCGCAAACGTGTTCCGCCCGCGCCGCAAGGAATTATTGCTATACATGGCGTAAGTATATCGGTACACTGTGACATGGATGCAATTGACTCAAAGCGGGTCGCCACAATTACCGCCCGCCTCTGGAGAACATTCGTGTTATGATTGGTGTTATGATTATACCTTTTCGTCTGACTCAATGTACTCGTACGAAGTAAGAAATAAAACAAAATTAAAGTCCCTAGAACATAACACGAACATTACATGTACAACCACCGCATAATGTTGACTTGAAAACGAGAGTTTAGATGAGGGATTTTTGAAAGCCCTTGCGAAAATTTTAATTTATGTGCCGCGTTCTACGCAAATCGGTATTACATTGTTGGAAAGTAACGCTAAGACAAGTGGGGTAACTCCGTAGAAACGTGGCACACGGCTTGTATGTCATGCACACCGGCGCGCGCCTTCAACGGAAGCACACATTCACATAATCTCGCAGCGCACTCGAGTTGCATAGCACAGATCGTCTCACGCGCCGTTAATTATGGAATTGAAGCAGTAACTCGATATTTTAAAAAAATACGTCAAGTATGTAGTAGTTGTATTTGTGGTAGACAGAACAAGAGTGCCTCAAATTCAGAATTGTTCAGCATTTCATATGTACGATAACCATGCCCGTAATCAAGATACCAATCCACGATGCTGGTACAAAAATATAAATACGTAAAACAAAGGTTATTTCGACATGTTACGAGAATACTGTATACCAGTGGGAGAGCGGTTGCTTCTCGAGTGGACGCCGGTTCCTTTCCCTGCGGCAGCGTCTACATAAACTTAATTTTTAACTTACGTATATTGGTCAATGTTAAGTAGCAACACCCCTCATCTTGATGAAGCCTGCATGTCGAAGAAGGTTCACAACCTTGGGGATGTGGTGATAATTTTTGAAGTACTCACCTGATACGAAAGCAGATGTACCCTGACCAGGCAAAATAACGAGAAAGAATTTCAATAAAACAGCAATAAATCTAATTAGTTCCCCTCAAAACAACGTAGGAATGTTTTTGTATCCAAGGACCGCAATGTAACGTTGCGGTTACATTTGAAAATGTTTACAAACAATCCCGCTCATTAATGGTGACGGAAAACACCGTGGTGACACCTGAAAGTTGAATAAGGAAGTTCGCAATTCTTGGAAAACATATGAAGTCCATAAGCCGCATGGCCTAATGGTTCGAATCCGAATTACGGTCCAAATTCTCTGTTTATCTCTCACCGACTACGGCGATAACGATTATTATACAGCGAATACTACGAAATCCTTTACGAATTTCAAATGCACTAGGTATGCCTAACTAAATGAATTAGGTACGCCTATCTCGTTGAGTCTAAAAGAACTAAGTTTTCCTCAATTAGAGATAGACTCGAATTCAATTCCCGACTTCGAGATAAGCCCCGTGTCTCGCTACAGAAGCATAGTATATATACGACGGGATTAGATCTATTTCAGACCTCGATTCAGCGTTGGACAGCGATTGGACATACAAAGTTATTGACGTCAAAGGCGATGCAAAGCTTATGAAATTGAAACAGGTTCTGACAGTACGATTGTTGTTAAAGAACTAAACTTAGTATAGTTAGAATTTTAGTTAATCTATATTGTATTTAGTAAATGATGTTATTGTTCGGCTAAGTATAAAGTAATCCAAAACAAAGGTCTCTCACAGACTGATGTACTAAGTTGATTTGCCGTGTTACTTTTGTTAGCACGGCGTAATTGCAACAGAACCTTTGAAAAGAAGTCTCTTCTACGCTGAAATCAGTGCGTTATTTTTAGGATAGGGAGAGAAGGGAGAATTTTTTCATTTTCATTTTTACATTCACATACGTATCTCACAAACGGTGAAGAAAAATATTGTGATGAAATCAGCACGTCGAAGAAGGTTCACTCAACTCGCATTGGGCCAGCCTGGTGGGCTGTGGCCTAAACCTATCTTAGAGGAGACCAGTGCTCAGCAGTGTAATGGGTTGATGATGATGATGGGTTTATAATGAGTTTATATACTATATCATAGTATTATCGCTACATGTGAGTACCCTGTCTAAACACAATTTTAACCCGGCCAAAAAATTAAACATTATATAATTAGACACAAGCATCTTCAGACGTGACGGTTTTAGCCGAGCGTGTCTCTTTGAGGAATATTGCTCTGCGCTTCGTACAACTTTCTATTTGACTTAATGAATTTATTATTGATTTTACACATTCCGGCGCCAAGCCGCTCACTGTCTTATTTAAAAAAATAATTTTCGCGTTAAGTTAATCGTTTTGTTTATTACTTGCCTAGAAGGAACGATGGAATATGGACGAAAGTCGTTACTGAATGGTGGTCAAGAGACGCAAAAAGACCAAGTGGCAGACCATCCGCCCGATGATGGATTGATGACATCAAGGACGTAGTTGGGGACCAGAAAGAATGGCGCAAAAGTGAGGAGGCCTATACTTATAGCACTGAGTGCAAACAGACTGAAATGAAAAATGACGAATATAGTAAGATAACACCAAAATAATTATGTCCTTTTTTAAAACGTGTTTAGCTAATGTCCACACCACAGATCGTAACCCTGAAAAAGGTCAAAATTCCGTCTTATATCTAGGTGGCGCTGGCGCTGAACGGTAGCCTAGGAGTAGTTTATATTATGTAAATGGCCGTGGATATCAATTAATTCCTCTTTCATATGGAATACAAGACGTTAGTTCTTTCCTTGCAATATTATTCAAATGTCTTCTGAACTTTGGTAAATATGCGTGTCAATAGATGGCATTGTGTTACAAACTAATTTATAAATTAACGCTAATATGGATAGATGGCGCCAATCCTAAACAAAATAAAAGAATAGCTGGCACTATCCATAAAAATCTGTCCAATAAGCGCCATCTAGTCGATTTGTATGTTATCATTAGAAATTAGAGTAGCTTAGACAAATTGCACCTTGTCATTGTAAAACAAATTAGAAATAGCGATTTGGTACTTGTTGCGACCTCTGGTGTACCAATAGGTACTAAATACTCGACTACGCTGTCTTGTACCGCGATTAGTAAGTCTTCTTGGGTTATTGGTCCATTGTATTTTTAGATATATGTCTGTGGAGTAAACCATATACTACGATTTGATAAACTCCAAGGCCTAACTGTTAGCACTGTGGACTCTACACAAGGAGGCTCCAGCTTCTTTTTCTAAATTGGTTCTAGACTGAGTAAAAAAGCAACATAAAATAAATCAAATTATAAGCACATATAAGCCTCACATTTCGATGATCAACTCTTCTGATATACCATCCGTTTAAATATTAGCTTTAACATACATTATGTGGAGCTAAAGCCTTGTGTGTGATGAATATGTAGAAGGGTACACTTTTCTAACGTAGTAGTCACGGTCAAGTGTTGATTCGCTCTTGACCTTGGAAAGACGATCCCGCTTCTAATAAATAACTTAATAGATCTGCCGAAGGACATCATGTCACGCAATAATGCATACTGGCTATTAATATGAAATCTAATAAATGAAATTCTCGAGCTGTTGGAAATTTGTCAAGACGTTGCAATTTGAACTTTGTTGCTGGCCTTTTACGCCCCACTGCTGAACACGGATCTCAACTAAGGAGGGTTAACGCAAATACGGGTTGGGGACTTTTTCCAAATCAAACTCATATTTATTTCCTTGGTAAGCAAATTACACTTGAAATTGTCATATTGAGTGAACTGTTCTGCTCATTCATAAGGCAGATAAGCCTGAGAAGAATGAGTAAGAAACTCAAGGGGTTACTGTTTGCAAATAAACTTTTGTATACGTTTATCACTTTTAAAATATATATTTTTTCAAATATAGTAACATCGAGACAATCTGCAATAGCTAAATGGGTGACTATCGTTGATTTCTGTCATCCTAGTACGCAGAAGCTGTATATTAAATAACCAATACTGTAAAGTTTTCGTTTAACTACAGTTTTAAACGTCGTAAATGGCAAATTTTGAATATCAACCGTACACACGTTTTCCAAGGTTTGTGAACCAAAATGAAAATAAAAAAATTCGTTTATTCCATAGGTTAAATAAATTTACACTAGAAAATGTAATTTTTAAGCGACTCTCTTTTACTGTACTGACTTCCCTGAGAAGAACGAGCAAGAAACTGTACGGGTTGCTCTTTTCAAATAACCTAAATCCTATTTAGTACATTTTGAATCAAATATGTGAGGAATCTAAAGCCGTGTCCCCTTTACATTCATCTTCATCTACCACATAGTCTTCAATTTCAACACTAGTAAATATTTACAAATGTACGCAATATTGAAATTAAAGTAAAAGGGATACGAACCATCGAGCTGTCAATTGGGAAGCAACCGTTATCCCACTAGGTTACCACCGCTCACTTATTAACTATAAAGACGAAGCAGTAATAAACGAACAAAAGGCCTTAGTACTACCTTAAAATGTCGAGTATAAGCCCTCAATTTAATCATGCAAATTGCTGTCATAACCGACTTATGAAATAAGTCACGTCGCCGGCGAATTTCCGCTGCCCTCGGCTAGTAAATGGAATGATATCTTCCGAATTGGGTACATCAAACTTTGATAGCAAAAATTCAGGTCAAGTATCAAATGTTTTAATTAATAGCAGTAATGACACCATAACTATTCCTGCCGCCAAGCGGTAATGTGAGCGTTGCTGCGTTTTGATGGACAAGGTTGCTGATGAAACTGTGGGCACAGAGAAATTGTCAACTTTATGCCTCAAGGTGGCAACCTCAGGTATTTCCGATTCAAAACTCTGAATACACAGCAACTGTTATGATTAGGCGCACGACTTGTCTGTCCCATCACTATATCATAAGGGAACGTCCGTGTCATGCAAAAGATGGCATAACGCTAAAACGTTGTTTACTTTTAATTTTTTTAATTTTTTGGTGTAAGCAATGGCTACTGTCTGTACTATCTAGTAACAACTGGTCCCCAATTAAAACTCCTAATAGTACAAAATCTTACATTTTAGGTTAAGCCATTAAATTTTAACTTATTACTAGTTATTACTTGGTGTACACTCCGCATATTAGCTTGGTGCAGCAAGTGAACAATTAGCTAGCTACAGGTGAAGACTGAAAATCAGCAATGCTGAGTCTTTAACCTTTTTGTCCACATCACTCAATTGTTTTTCTATTCGTTTTTTAAGTATTGTGTTTCTTATGTTTTGTGGAGAAATAAATACCTTTTTAATCATTGACTTACAAATAAATGGACGACGGGTCTAATACAAAAACCACGAAAAAAATGTCCCAAGTCAACCTATTTAAACGTAGTGACATGTAAAGGAATATGAAAAAGCTAAAACGTTGAATTTAAATTGTAATGTCATCGCAGTACTGTCTAATTTTGCTTGCTTCGCTGTCAGTCGAACAAACGAAGACTAGAGAGTGAATGACGCTCTGTATACGATTTTAACGCCCTATAAGTTCGGACACTTTTTAGCGCGGACCCGACGTCCATATAATTGTAAGTCAATGTTTTCAATTCATATTTTTACTTTTAAGAGCCATATTTGTTTAAAAATAGCGCGGTGCTTTCCCCGTAACGAGTATTAACAGAGAATATTCCATTTCGCTAAGCCTCAGCCTCCAGACTTGCATTCCGGCAGAGTGAGAAAAATTGCCGTCCCTCAGTATTCAGGGCATCCCGTTTTGAATAATGTCTACTGATTGCTCCGGCCTGGAATGCAGTTAATTTCCACGATCGAGCATTTCATGGACTTACTATTCATACTTATTCTATAGCCTATAATTCACATTTATGAATTTAAGAGTTTAGAGCAGCTACAATAGTATTATTTTGTTATTTGGCCTAAAATTATTATGATACGAAAATGCATATTTATAATGCAAAATGCATTTGCAATATCGTTTTTTTCTAATAGCTGACACACTGAACACTTGACCCCATTTGCGCGGTTGAGGGCAGCCTGATCGATTGCGTTTCATGTACCAAAGTTCATCATATCGCTCCGTAGATTATGTTTTATCTAGCTTACTATGAAAGACTTTTCCGATATTACTTTCTCCGTCTTAATTATCTGCTCTTAGCTAATTCCGCATTATCTATTTAACTCGTCACTATTAAAAAAAAGGACCTGAGGTTGGTTGAATTGAAAGTACTGCATATAATATTCATTAAAATAAACACGACTTTGAAGCGTTAAGGGTGCTGGTGAAATTACAGCCGCATGAGACTGTAATTTCTCCAGTGGGAGTGTTCCTCACACCTTTGTGATTTAAAGCACTGAGTGGCACTGCAACTGTTATGGACAGACGTGTCGCTTACCACCAGAAGCACGACTTGTTCGTCCCACCGTTTGGTATTGTAAAAAATAATTGACAATCACTTTAATAATGTCAACAAGATGTTAGAAACACGACAACAGATGGTACCAGATGTGGGCGCCATAATTAATTATTGGAGACGAATTTAGTGAGAGATTGGCATAACAGACAGTTTGTTTCATGTCAGAGCGAAGGAATTTTCCTTTGTGTTCGATTCCTGTATTAATAATTATAACAAACCGGAGGGATAATTTCACAAAGAATAAATGGATATCATGGTAGTAAAACAACATGGTATTCAATAAACTCAATATGAAAGCTATCGCTATTTTGATAAATTTATTGTGAAATAATGTAGCTTCGGTAGTCCCACTTTGTTTAATTTGTGTATATGTTCAACAAATGTCTAGGAAATAAATTAAATTCTGTCGACATTTGCTCTGCACTGTACAGTTTTGTCAGCGGCTTGATTGATGACGCCGTGGCGGCCGAGTGTTCCTTAGTCAGTGCAAATTATGTAATGATTGCTGAATTAATAACAATTAATTAAACAAGATTAATGGGATAGTAGGAGCCGATCCACGTTCCGTAGGTACATTTATCTTTTACACCTATGTAATAATATAACTACAAGCATATATATACCAAATGAGAAATGTTAACCTTCTTAACTATAAATCTAAAATAATTGTGGCCCCGGCGTGGCAACAGTCGCTGGTTCGGCTTGAGCCAAATCGAAGGAATCACAAAATAGTTTTTTTGAATACTACGCAACTGTAGGCTAAAATTTATATGTGAGCTTTTTATTGGCTAATATAATGATGTGACAACTTGGGCCCATGTAGGATTCGTTGGTTATGCGCGAATCACACGCCCCAGCATTTTTTTTAAACTATCTCTCTGAAAAATGAAGTGTTTTTGAGACAGGCCGCTTTTTTAGAGTGTTCTAGTTACAAATGGAGCTTTAGGGATATTTAAATTATAATCCAATCTCGACTTACTAGACAGTGTGTTCTATAGTAAGTGAAGTAAACGAAAGCATAACAACAGCTGTGTCAAGGGAGCAGAGTTATTAAAGCCGACGGGCAACCTTCGTGGATAACTGAATAAATTAGCTGCGCTGGGAGCATTTGTAAATGATTAAGTGATTCCAAACAAGGTGTACGTTAATACTTGATAATACGATCTAGGGAATCGTGGTGATGCAGGGTCGATTCAGGGTAGAGGCTGTAAGTGTAACGGGACAGTTACAAAATATTACTTACTTATTGATCTCAATAAGGTCATTTTATTTATAGTCAATGTACTAAGGTATCTCACTCCCTAGCCGATCGGTTCTGACAGCCTTTTTATGCTTTCAATAGAAAAGTGTTTTTGGTTGAAATTTGTATTTATGTAATGTTACGAAAGGTCGAATTTCAAAGGCAGTCATATCAAAATGAATTTTACGGCACACAGCTTAAATGTGAAGTTTGTTTAACACTTATTCAGAACCAAATAGTGTAGTAAGAGAGTGTCGTGGAGTAAAAGATCAACAATGAATAAAGAAATGTGAATGGAAACGTGATGTTTAAAAAAAGACAAGTTAAAAGCGCCATAAACAAACGTGCACGTATGAACAGGCTGATGCGAGTGGAAGTCGCGAAGATTTGTCAGGCAGCCAGTGAAGGTTGATGGAAATGTACATACTTGTTAGAACCTATCTTTTATTTATATGCAGTAGAGTGCTCTGGACTTTAAAACAATTGCAATGTCCACAACTAAAGCTTTAACTCACAACCAAAAACGTTCGAAAATATTAATCCTTTCAACTTCAGTCAAAGTTCGAAGGCGTACATTCTATTGTACCTTTCAAATCTCTTCGAAGTGGGAAGAACTGTGCAGTGGTGTGGAAACGGTGATACCTGGCCACCAATACCGGCTTTTCTCGCATCCGCTGCCAAACCAAGCTTAGATTTCGCAACGTCACGTCCTTTGTCACTCCACAGATTATGTCTTACAAATAGCATTTCGTTTTCTGTGGAAATATTATTGGTTATTATTTTCCAGCCAGTATTCTAGAGCGTTAAAGCTCTTGTTATACTCGTAATGTAATAGGGTCTTAAAAGAGGATAAATTACTTAAAGACATACATCAAGATCATGTTTGAGAGATTTGGTGGTAAACCAATAGATGATTTGATTTATTTTCTCTTTACAAACACGCTTAAGATGAATATGACTTACGAGTTAATAACAAAATCGGACTCTCTGGTTTGTGTGAGGCTGGTGCCCGAGATATATTTATGAAAATATTGCATGACATGTGACCAGGCCTTCACTCTTTAGATGAGCAATAAAGTTTTAGTTCAGATAAATATAATATTGCTGAGTGGAATAATACTAGTGCCTAATAATGATGACAACCTCTAAGACTAATAATTAACTCACGATGTATGATAGTTTGGTTATACGCTTTATCATCAACAGTCTACATAAATCTCTATTTTTGAGAAGCCAATTTACTACCAAGTTGAATTATATCAGACTCCATTCTAGTAACTATAATCACTCTCACGTAAGAAAGGGATACTAAATAATTCATCAATACAATGTTTACCGGCAATGCTTGCGCTCCAAGGACACCAATATTTGTTATTGTTTTGTCGGAATCTGGTTTATGTACTTAGCAATTTCGCGAAAAACGAGTTATTGAAAACCTGAGAGAAATGTGTTTGTGGAATATTTGTCAATTTCGCCGTGATATTATTATGTTCTGTTTGTTTCGATAGGCAATATAGGTAATTCTGATACAAGTGGTACTAACGATAATGCATTGTTAATAATGTAATGTATTTTGCACGGGTGTGAAAGAAATGTGCCTTCGCACACTGGGAGAATATGTTTAGATCGTTGGGAGAGAGAGAGAGATTGGGGCGAGTCAGATAGAGAGAATAATTGAGATGATAAAGATTATTATCTTTATATATCGCACCCTTAGTAATATAAGGGCACAATCCAAAAAAAGTAGATTTTTGGGAAATTTGGGAATTGATAGGGACTTAAATAATAAATGGGATCAAACTTATATAGCTCCATATTTCTGTTATATTTTTTGTACTATATAGGTCTAACTTGAAAGTGTTTTTTTAACTTGCTTGAAACTTATGGAATTTATTTATATTATTTTTTTTTATTGCTATTTATAATACATTTATCAAAGAACAAATCTGCCAAATTTCATATTTATAACTTAAATAATAAGCATATTATTTGAAAAAATAGGTGTAATGTAGGAATCCAGAATCTTAATACGCGATTTCCCAAAAATCTACTTTTTTTGGATTGTGCCCTTATATTACTAAGGGTGCGATATATCTCTAATAAGATAAGGTGAACTAGTATTAACAATTGCTTGGTAGGAAAAGTGTTAATTAGTGATTCAGATATTTTTTTCTAAGACTATGTGGCTAGGAAAAGAAGAATTTAAATAGAGCCATAGTCTGAAGTGCAATAGTAGATTATATGCGTTTTATATGGGGAGAAGAGAAAATATTTAAAAATGAAGTATTATAGATTTTTGTAAAGACTCAAGTATGGAGATTGGAGACAGGAATGATATGACTACCACCAATGGTAGGGTGCCGTTTTACGGTGTTAATTTTCACATGCCGAAAATGCTTGACACGAACAGTTGCAAGTACGTCATAAAGTATGATCAAAATATTCTAAACCTCAAAACCAACCGACCTTAAAATAAATGTTCCACCTTTTTATTAAGAAAAAACACCCACCTCACAACGAACAATGGCCTCATTCACCAGCTTTTCTTTCGCGAAGATTATCAAAATACTAGCAATCATTTATCACTTTGTCTCAAAATAACAGACCTTGCGGGACTTATAGGGACGGTGCCGGGATAATGAATTAATAAATAATGATTATTTAAATGGGATATTTCAAAATGGTGGAAGTTCTTTTCCTCCACAAGTTAAATTCAAGAAAACACCTTCAGATGAACTTTATCTGATAATATATGTTCAAGTCTGTTTAACCCAATTCATATGATTAACGAGTCTAAAGCGAGAGCGGTGGTAGCCTATTGGGAGAACCGTTGCTTCTCGTTTTAATCGATAGCTCGAATCCTTTTTATTTTTAAGTTACGTATATTTGTCTAATAGCAATACCTCTCGCTAACAGTGAAGGAAAACAGTAGAGCGCCTTGTGAAACAGTTCATCCAGGGAAATACTACCATCTTACCTATTTCTGCCACCAAGTGGTGGTGTGACTCAATAGGGCTAGCACAAGAGCGACATAAAAGCGCGAGATATTGCTATTCTCTATGCAAGAATACCAAACTGGTCTTTGTAATTTAAAACTCTGAGTGGCACTGCAACTGTCATGGACAGGAGCGTCACTTACTACCAGGCGCACGACTTGTTCATACCGTCGCTTAAAATCATAAAAAATATGGTGACGAATTCTAGAATGGGCGTAGCGTGATTATGGCGACACGTCGGGACCAGCAGTGGAACATTAGCAGGACGGTAATGACGACGATGATAACGGGTCTAAACCATATTAGTATGTTATACATAATATAAATACCACATCAGGTTAACCTTTTATACTATTTGTAAATGCATTATTACCGTGTAAGTCTGGTAATAGCATATTTTTACATACGTTTCATGTAATGGCGAGCTGCTCATTTCAGATGTGCATTTCAAATGAGGTGCTGGAATCTACTCAATGCGAAAAGGTTTCTTTCATGGAGTGACAAGAATTCATACTTATTCTCATGTTTAAGTAAATTAAAGTGCATAAATCTCATCAAATTAAGAGGTTTTTATCAGGGTTACGGTAATTATCACAAAAGAACTTTAATCATGAGAGCTCCTTGTGAAAGAGTCCGTCCAGATAGGTAACTGCCACTTTACCTATTTTTGCCGCCAAGCAGTAATGTGAGCATTACTGTGTTCCGGTTTTGAACGATAATTGGTGCTGGTGAAATTAACGCACATACTCAACATAGCCCCGCACTAGGGAAACCCTGTTTCGCGGGTGCCATGGACACACACATAGACAACCACAAATTACACCCAAACTCACGAGAGAAATAATTGCAGGCCATACAAATATTTCTCCCGGCCCGGGAATCGAACCTGGGACCTCTGCGTGGCAGTCCGGCACGGTAACCGTTCGGCCACAGAGGCAGTTAATTAAATTATATGCACATAAGACCTGTCAACTCATGTATCAGGATGACGGGCGCAGTAGCAGCATTCCTCAAATCTTTGCGGCTTAAAGCTCTGAGTGGCACTGCAACTATTATCGACAGGCGTGTCGCTAACCACCAGGTGCGCGACTTAGTGTTATAAAAAAACTATCCTGTACTTCTATTTAACTTCAATATTTAACACAGTTGACCATAACTATTATGATGTTGAAGAACGGGAGTTCTTATTTAAATTTTGTATTTGAAATTTGAATTCACTAATATTTTTAACTATTTTTTTTTAAACAATTTTATTTTATATATGTTGAGTTCGATTTTAGAGTTGTTTACTCGTCAATTATTTTTTTGTCAATGTTGTTATTACGGACGCATTCTTGAAATGAGGTTATTATTATTAAAACAAGTGCCGATGAGAGGTTATCGTAAACTTGGCGTAAGTTAGAGTAAATAAACATTATTATTTTATTTGTTAACCCAAAACTAACTGAACTAAAATTACGCGTAGTCTTTCTCAAACTTTTCACATCGCTGGAATAAATAAAAAACCTATAGTATGATTTTCTCCACCTGCGCATTTAATGCCGTCCTCTCGGTAGGTTGCTTATCAATCAATCAACGATTAGTGCCACAGGTTGTTCGGATGGCTCCCTCCACTTGCCGTTAAATATCGACTCCGTAAACGAATCATAAAGCTATTTCGAGAATGCCTACCACTGTCGAGTTGCCTTGGTTAAAGAACGTTCTCGAATGTAAAATATAGACAGGCACACGAGTACAGCACCGTTTTGTGAAAGCGTACGACACTGGTCTTAATAAATATTAGAAAACATTACAGACGTTGGTCTGATCCCAAAGTAAGTAAATAAAGCACTCGTGTAATGGAAATCGAAAAACAACGACGGTATCACATACACCGAGACCCGAGATAATATAGAAAAGTTAGTTTCTACATTGACCGGCCGGGGATCGAACCTGGACACCTGATTCAA
>NW_020654520.1:732886-856752 GCF_003589595.1 Hyposmocoma kahamanoa
TGGTGTATTTGTTTTATTTCATAAAATTATAAAAGTACTTCTCATTGGTAGTAAGTTACTTAGAGAAAGTGTTAACACTGTTTTGTAAGTAAGGGAGCCACCACATATACTGACGCAGAATCGGCTAGAGCCGTTCAGAAAAAGCTTTATGTTCATGCAATAAGCGCGAAAAAGACCGAGCATTTTGCTTGTATGGAATTGCGTTGTCGTCAAGAAAATCTTTTTGCTTTTAATGCATGGATCTTTCTAAACCAGCTTAAGCTGATTACATGTTGATAAGTGTAGTATGTAACAACCTTAATACTTAACTCACGCATTCTCACGAGTAGCAAATTACCTCGTGAAAGAAATTGAAGAGAACTTGAGTTAAAATACGTGTCACTACTGAGTATCAGACCAAGACTCGGCAACACTGGCCTAATGCGGGTTGGGGACTTTACTGGTTAAACTTTCTTCGACGAGCATGTATCATTAAGATAATCCTTCATAGTATTACCATTAAACAGTCACGAATGAATGTAAATTTGAAAATAAAACCAAAGGATGCGATCAGTCAACCTCTCACACACCGATACGACCGCTCGATTTTTTACCTTATAACAACGATCTAATATTTTTTTAAGTTTATTGAATGTCACGATGTTTTAGTATCATGATATTCAATTATTTTTTGTGAAATTATTCCATAATTCTGTTCTAATTATTAATACAAGGGAACAAACGAACACTTAGAATAATTCCTTCGATCCGGCTGGATTCGAAGCAGCGCCTTCAAGCAATCCGTGCCAGACGCTCTCCCAACTGAGCTACGGAACGAACCGGCAGACCTTACGAATTTTTTTATGTGCTCGTTGAAAATCTTGTGTCTCTTCTCGTTGAGAAATCTAAATTTACAGCCACCAGCGGCTGACTAGAGACGTCGATATAATTGTAATGTTAAAATGATCTTACACATACAATGTGAATTTTGAATTTCAGCTTTGAGTTACTCTTGTAATATCTATTCAAATTGCAATTGGAGCACAATTAATTATGAAAAAAGCGACCTCCTCAACCTCATTCGCAGCAGCTGCTGCCACAAAGAAGCTGGTTTCTTTTAATTTTTAATGGGGCATAGTGTCATTTCAGTACCGTTTCAAAGAATGTATCTACCTTATTTAAGTAAGTTTTTGAAAGGACGGCTTGACTTAACCGCCCAAGAAGTGTGAGCACTGGGGTTAATTAATCACAAACCCATTTGACATTAATCAACACGGGTAACGGGTAAATTTAAATCAGCAGTCTCAATTTTACAATATAAAAACTTTGAAGTATGATCTCTGGAGAACCCAACTACAATAACAATGTTCAGTACTAACTTCTGTGGCAAGTGCCCGCGCGGCAAGGCCTTATTAAAAACGCATTATGTTCAAGATGGCCGTCGAACGGGAAAAGTCCGCCTCCAATGACACTTTAAAAGCACCCGACGCTTTTAGTACAGGTAGTTGGAGGCAAAACAAATATGAAAACATTGCCAACAGGCGTCAAATAACGTGACTTAAAAAGCAATGTTTATAATAGACTTAAATGTTGCGAAATAAATTTAAATAGCCAGTACTAGAGAATGCCGTGACAAAAACGTGCCCTTGTTACACGTCAAATAAGACATACAAAACAGTGGCTGACCATTATAAAACAGCATTGTAGTGGCTCTATTTACCTAATTGCCATTATCATCATTCGCAGTCACGTACACAATTAAGCATAGTTGCAATGAATCGAGTATGCAAGGCATTCAAGCACTCTCCATTAAAGTTACAGATTTCAAAGACAAAATTTTACTGCTTAGAATTTCTGTCTAGTTGATCAAGTACCACGATCACGTCGCTTTACGAGTGTCGCTGTAGGGAGTATAACTCAAATCAGACTAAGTGGGGAGATACTGTGAGAGTGGGGACGTACAAAATTCAAAATGTACCCGCTGGGTGCTATAGCCGGCTGCGCGCGCAGACAGTCCACGTCGCGACGCTGCGCGGACCTAAATAGCTCGAGCGAAATTTTTCCAGACAAATTGCAGTTGACGTTTATTGGCGCCCACTGTGGGACCTGATACTACCAAGCGCCCCGGAACGTCTGCGTACATTTTTAAACGCGAAGCCAATCTGAACGAATCCTAAAAAAAATACCAACTTTTACTACTTAGAACAGTTTCTTGGAATTGATTTATGGATACCGAAGCAAAAAAAATATTTGTAACTACGCTATTGTCAAACGATTACAATAAGTTTATCTAAAATTAAATCGTATTGAAGAAATGTGCCGATAAACCAATATTAATTGGTTCGGAAACTGAGCGACCACAAACTTTCTGGATCCCACTGAAATACGGCGAACTTTCGCCGCTTCAAGTGTTGCGGGTACAATGTTTCCATTTGCGTTATTGATTATTTGAAACAGCTTCATTATACGAACATTTAAAGGCTACGTGTATGGATTGATGTAACAGTAACTATTCATACAACATTCAAATATTAACATGGAAAAGGCATTAAAGCAAAATGAATTATTCCAATAATTTGCTAAACACCACGAAACAGGACTTGTGTCTGATTTATCCTAATCTAAACCCAACAATACTGGTATTCATAAACAGTTTACTGTCACCGGGAGTTTGTGAAACGCGTTGAAACAAGTGGGGACATGCGAGGCAATAACCGTTTATTTGGCGCCCACACAGTACTTTATGAGAGCCGATTTTGTGACAGCCTCTTTTATTCCAGATTCCTGTAGTTTAAATCACTACAAAAGCGAGAATACTGCGGCAGCCAGACGTGTATACTTTGTATAATTTCAGAGATGTTTTTCCGAAATTATGACATTTTTGCACAGATAAACATAACAAAACATTATTTATTATGTTTGAAAATGTTTAATTATACATACACATGCTTCAGGTAAAAAAATCACAACTTTCTAGTCGCTTAGTTTTCATACACGCTCGTCATTTAAGAGTACCTCTGAGACTGGGGGTCTACTATCGTTCGCCGTCCAACAAACAATGTCAAGTATGAAGCTACATACGTCATACGCATTCACATCATACGTCTTTTTTGATTTGCTCGAGTATTACTTATTTGACAATAATTGTTTCGGACGGATGTCAGACGGACAAGTAGATTTAGATAGAGGGATTTTTGTAGATACCCTGTGGTCTGCGAAATTTTCATCCTAATGAACACTGGCCGTTTACTTGTTCATAGGAATAATATTTTCAGGGTCTGAAATACTTCAGATATTATGTACAGTCGATACCCTAAGTTGCCTGCGCCCTACCTAACCTTTTCGTTCTGAGAGCTTCCTTACGCATTTTTTTTACTCTTTGTTCATTAGGGGCTTTGATCATTGTTGAACATGTCAAACAAATTGAAACCACCCATCATTAAATGTACGGAAACCAGACTGCGCAAATAACCGCGCCCTTATAGGTTCACACACACACACTCCATGAGCAAATGATGCACATCCTCAGGAATCCCACACACTTCGCAATTTGGCGAGTTTATCATCCTCATCAAATACAAAAATTTGTTTAATGGCACGTGACCGGATCGAAGCCTATGCGCGCATTTATGGTTGAAAGTATTCCGAATTCAAGTAAGAGTACGTTGAAGATCAAATTGACTTAAAAGTTTCCTAAAACATTATTCACTAAGGAAATCATACCCAAATGTGTTTAACGATTCACAAAGTAAAGGTTACGTTTGTTTAACACGTCTTGTCTTCCCTTATATCTACCCAGAATCAAATATTTAGGGAAACAGGTAGCATAATATCGGGGATAGTGCAAATCCGCGTATGATGTATTGGTAAAAGTAGCGTATCTGTACTAAACCAAATTTGGCAGGAGAGGGATTTAACGTTAATACTTTGCTATTTCAATGGCTACTACGACGTTCATTTCTGCACAATAAGTGCGCGTTCTCATTATGTCGTGACGTTTTAGTTATCGTTGAACGACTGTCGCGTCTCAGACTGTTCATTATATTTAAATATATAAGCCACGACACTTTAAACTACACGACTATCTGTCGTCACGACATAATGGGAACGCGCCCTAAGCATTAATGTTGTCTACGAACTGATAACAATAGACTTACGTAAATAAAGTTAATGTTGTTGCCAAGATATTTACGCGGATTGGATTTGGCCAATAAATTACCGAAATGGAAACTCATAATACAATGAAGGTTACGCGTGATTACACTATTCGCGACGACGACGACATCGACTGTACATTCTGAAGTACACGGGGCCGTAGGAGGATTTTTTGCTCTCTTCTGAAATAATAATTAACAACTCCTGGATCATTATATTATAATTTGTGTTCACTATAGGAATCTGGAATTAAAAAGAAATGTCACAAAATCGGTTCTCTTAAAATAACATGACCCAGCGCGAGACCGGAAATGTAAACGATTAACGCCACAGACATGCCATTATCTATAGTCCGGTTTGCGTTACCAAAGCTTTTAAGTTTAAAATGACTAGACACCCTATTACTTTCATGGTTCATTTTATTTTTAGTTGAGATTTCATCACACGCATCCTAATTACAATGTTAATGTGAATCCGTGTTTTAAATTAAAGAAATCATGTTAATGGGCCCAGTGTTCAATCTAATTTGAGAGATCGACTGCAAATTTTATGTTTTTGTTTTTTTATTTTTTTATAACACCAAGTGACGGGCCGAACAAGTCGTGCGCCTGGCGGTAAGCGACCTATCCATAAAGTAGCAGTGCCACTCATGGCTATAAGTCGCAAAGGTATTAGGTACACTGCTATTACGCCAGTCACTCTGAGACGTAAGTTGACAAGTCCCATATGCCTGTAATTTTACATACACTTGTGAATGTTTACTAGCATTACAACTAACGTTGCATGTCGGAAAGGTTGATGAATCTTCAGAAGACGTGTAGGTGGAACGTGGAAAACGTGTAAGCGGCCGTGGAACGGCCTAAGCCCAATCGCTCAGAAGAGACTTATGCCAAGCAGAGTGAGGTATAATGGGTTCATAATGATGATAGGCGGAAATTGTTCAGCAAATGCCATTCATTCACTCACTGAGTCCCTGGCAGCAATTCGATGTCAAACCCAAATATATCTTCACTGCATACGTAAGCAAACTATTATATAATAGCGTAGAGTTCCCTACGAAAGAGTTCCTTCAGGGAAGTACTTGCCACCTCACTTATTTCTGCCGCCAAGCAGTAATAATAGCATTACTGCGTTCCGGCACACCTGCCTACAGGCACATGGGACTTGTCAACCTATGTCTCAGTGTGAAGGGCGCAGTGGCAGTGCCCTTTAAATTTGAGTGGTAGGTAGTGCGACTGTCATAGGCAGACATATCACTTACCACCAGGCCGGTGCGGACGAGTTGAATAAAGCCATAATAACGGGAAATATTTGTCCTGAAATAATTATAATTTTAAATTGAACTTTTACAGTGAAGGAAGTAGAAAGCGAAGTAGAAAAGGAGAAAGTAACATTATGAGGAAGCTTGCACACATCTGTATAACAATTTAATAATGTGTGAAGTTCCGAATCCGCAATGAACTGCAACATTATGAGAGGAGGCCTGTGCCCAGTAGTGGGACTTGTAAAGATTTACTATTCTTATTAAGAATAAACGGAACTGGTATGTACACAATCCCGGAGACATAATTCGATATAAAATATTGTTCTAATTGAAGAGTTTTCCCCGGTTTTATGAATTCAAATTTTCAACAAACACATGGAAATGACCTTTAGTATACCAGCTAAAAAGCTTGATATTTTTTTATTAGGACATGCAATAATGATAATGCGAGGTGGTCTGAATTATGTGTATTATATCTTTAGGCTGTCGCCTAAACTTTGGGATAACAGTGGCCCGTAGTCCAATTTTATAGTTGGTTTACTTTGAATACACGTGTACAAAGGGTCTACGAAACTCCATTAAATTCAGTGCAGACAATTATGGCGGCTCTCAAAAACAGCTCTAATGCCTGCCAGACAGTAACTTCTAAAGAGTGAAGCTATCTCATTAACGTCCCTTCTGTTACATTCTATTGTTGTTGAAGAGGTCGAGTGATAATTACCATTGATAATTATCGCAGTAATTATCTTCATGAATATACCTTGATAATTAATCGAAACAACAAATTGCTACCGCTAGCTAATCGTGAGTGCCAACTGTACGATGACAAACGTGTCAAATATCAATGAAAAGTCGCATACCAAATCGTTTTCTCAAACATTTTTTTTTCATGTCCGTGGCCGAACGGTTACCATGCCGGACTGCCACGCAGAGGTCCCAGGTTCGATTTCCGACCCGGCAGAAATATTTTTATGGCCTACAATTCTCTTGTGAGTTTGGGCGTAATTTGTGGTTGTCTATGTGTGTCCATGGCACCCGCGACACAGGGTTTCCCTAGTGCGAGGCTATGTTGAGTGTATGTGTTCTTATTATATTATTATACAGCATGGATAATTATCGGACAGTTATCAAATTGATAATTATGTAACGAAATAAATACCTATCTCGAACTCTATTTTTGTTACATGGATACTGTGATGGAATGAATAAGTAATAATTAAAGAATTATACTTCAATCAGAAAAAAAATTAAGTTCATGCAATAAGAGCTAGAACGACGTTGCGCGTTTCGCTTTTTCTCGGACCGCCGATTGTTGGACATAAATTTTTATTAAATTTTTTCTAACTGGCTTGATGCGACACCTTGTGTGGTGATTCACTAACAAGGCATTGTGTCACGTCTAACGTCGTTAGAAGGTAACGGTCCACAGTAGGGTGGGTAGTAAATAAATCGAAGGACAACACCCTCCTGTAACATGACACCTGTTCCATTGGCCGTGTCAGTTTCAGGAGGTCAATGGAGGGTCAATGAGTTTAACAAATAGCACAATGGAGAACACGAGACGGGTACGGGAGTCAAAAGTCAGGACAGTGATCCGGAAACGCGTCACTAATGGTATTACCTCTATATATGACATGATTAGACACTCAATGTTTATGTCCATGCGTTTAATATTGTTTTACTCTTTTTTTATTTTAATGTAAGAAAACGAGAAAGAACATGGTGACAGTTGACAGCGCTGTTAGCTTTCTCTAATGTTTTCCATTTTTTAAGCCAGTTTTCAATTTGTGTAACATTCGGTTCTGTTATTAAAAATGTTGTGATAATACTTCAATATGTATACTAAACACTGTCCGAGATGAGACGATGACAAATGGAGTAAAGCGACCACCGAATGGTCGCCTACTAGAATTGATACGTTCCGACACTTTCCCTCTTATATCTATATATATATATAGAGTAGTCTTATATATATATAATATATATATATGGGTCATCAAAAGGGGCATTTATCAAGCTCGATTGCTCGTCCATTACGAGGAATTTCTTCCAAATAATAACGCAGGCGTGTAGACCAATGTGGATTTATTGTGTTGCAAACTAAATCACTTGAAAATATATTCAAATAGGCGTGATGTCTTTACTCCTCGGCAATCGGAAACAGAATGAATTTAGAAAAAGGCGGCCGCTCGGTTAACCTTAGCGAACTGTCAACTTAAAAAAGGAAGCTAAACTGACTTCCGGCCGGAGACAAGCCAGGGTTGCCATTCTAATAAAATAAAAAGTATCGACAATCACGCCATCTTTACAATCGAGTAGAATCGAGTAAGAACTAAAATTAAAAGAAACAAAATGGAACTATCACTTTGACGATTTAGGTTTAAAAAAAAAACAGCCTTCGTAAACGTAATGTTGGATGTTCTCCGACATATATATATCGTTTAGTGGTGGAAGTTTTGTAATACCGTAGAACACAAAATGGGAAAATAAGGAGAAACGCGGGAAAACAGGTAAGGCAGAAACGGCTAAGTTCGCTATTGAATTATGTCCGAAGTTTACTGCTCGCATGAAAGCGTCTGGTATAGAAGCCACCTTAAAATTTCCACTTGCTACTATTTCTCCATGTACGTTCATGTTATGTATATCCTTGAGTACTTTTTAAAATCAATATTTAGTTACTGGTGATAGTGACTGTCTCACCGGCCTATTCAATTGGATCACAAGCAGCAGGGGGGCTACTATCGATCTCCGTCCGACATCCGTCCGAAACAATTACTGTCAAATAAGTAATATTCGACAAAATTAAAAGACAAGTATCCAGTATGAAGCTTCATTCGCATCACGCGTCTTTTCATTTGGTCAAGTATTGCTTATTTGGCAGTAATTGTTTCGGATGGAGATCGAGAGTAGACCCCCAGCACAAACAACAGCACCGCTGTGTCCCGGACATTAAATGTATTTCCTATACTATCCTGGTCTGTCTGTTGGATTTGATGACAGACGGCATTGTCTGTGCCCCTGGACAACACGGCGAGCTGCAGATTTCCAGCCCGTATAATAATTCTGAAGACTACTGGACACTTGCGCTAGAAGCATGTTTGAATCTATGCACTTTTGTTATTAAAAAGAAAATTAATGAACAGCCAGTCGTAACTCAAGATAAGTAAGTACCACTGGGTTTGGAAGGCACAAGAATACGTGCTACAGGTTATATATGAAGTTAAGTCAAAGTCGATCAGTAGCAAAGCCTGTATGTTTAAACTAAATGGTATTAACATTGTATGTGGCGAGTAAAACGTTAGGTATAAGTTTCATAATAGCATCGCGGTTATCGCGTCGCCAGAACTCGCCTAACAAAGGGAAAGGACGGCGTCGGCTGTTTGAGCACGGAACTTCGCCGCTCACGTGAGAGCTGCAAATTTCAGAATTCCACTTGAAGCTCTGCTTGTTTCCTAAAAGTTTCATGTGAGTCTGTTAAGAGAAATTCAACTAAATTAAGTAAATTTGTAGAGCGGTGGTAGGCTGGCGGCATTTACCAGTGATTTTCATTTCTAAATTACGCACATTTGTGAAGATTTAGTGTCAATGCCTCTCGCTAAAAGTGAAAGAAAATATTGGCTATGAAACTTGCAATGGGACGAACCATAGTCTAAAACCTCCATTAGGAGAAGACCGCGTCCCGCCGGTGATGATGAAATGGATTGATTGACTTAATGGTATAGGACCAACTACAGATAAATATAAAGTAAAAGTAGCAGAATCATCTTCTTCGGTACTATCCAAAAAGTATTAATATCATCTGCCTAAGTAGGAAGCAAGCATCAAAACAGAAAATTAAATTACTCGCCGCGTTGGAAACACTAATTCACCCCAAAGGTCGTTAAAACTAATTGAAAATTTGACAACAATATAGCGTTACCGTTTCTGGACAAATATTCATCCCGCAATGGCTCTGGCGACCTTGCCCCCGCGCACCGCGGACCGTCCGCACGCGCTACCAAATCCGATTTGTCACGCTGACGTAACATTATCCCGCTGGTTTCACGTTACTAGCTGTTATTTATCGCTGAGCCTAATATTTGTTTTAAGTTTCGCTACACATTGCCTGGGTTGCATAATCGTTTCAATTCGATATTGTCGTCTGCCATTTCAACACCGTACCCAATAATTTTTTAACAATGGTCGGATTAATGGGAATACGCATTATCATGCATAACAACCGTATGACAAGCGGGAAAGCCTCGTAGAAATGACAGAAGATAGTTAGTTGACAATAGTTTTTTTTATAATAACCAAAGTGACACGCTTGTTTGTCTGTTCGCTATAACACGTAGGAATGGGGCACATTAATTACAACTTTTTTATAAAAATAAACGACCTCAAAAGTCCGTGGAATTACATCTATTTCACAAGTTTTATTAAAATCGGTTAGCGGAAAGTGCGCGAAACCGGATTCATCTCCTAGTTTGCCACCCTCAGAGGTGAAATATTTTCGTCAAATTCAAATGGGACCACTGAAGTACTCTCTTTCCAACAAAAAAGAATCATCAAAATCAGTTCACAAATGCTGGGGTAATCGTGTAAACATACATACAAAAAAAACGGTCGGATTGAAAACCTCCTCCTTTTTTTGAAGTCGTTTAAAAAAAAACAAGCTGCAACTGCAGAAATTTTGATAGATGCTTTTGGAACAACTTTTAATTGAATATGGCACACGACTAATTAAAAAATCGCTAATTATCATGTAAAATGATGTGAAGATAAAATAATTTTATTGTAGCACAAGACTAGTGCAAACTAAAAAAAAAACATTGCAGTACTAACAGACGGAACAAAAAGGCCACTTGTACATTGCAGGCGATTAATTCCAGTCTGTCCATCTCGCGTTTAATCTCACGGACGCCAGATGTCCGAGCCATATGAAATGGCGATGAATACACTGCAGTTTGCACTATTTGCAGGGTGTGCCAAAGAGATGCAGCCATATTTGGAAATATGTCCATGGTACTCGTACAACTTAAAGCTCAAATGAAAGCTGTACACGATTTTTTATTCCAACAAAATTGATCTGGAGTCGCGGCTATATAATGTCTCGTACAAAACGAACGTATCGTAAAATGTCAATGATAATCTCAGTACAGAGTACTAAAAAAAACCGACCTCAAAAGTACGTGGAATTACGTCTATTTGCTAAGTTTTATTGAAATATCCCCTAGTTCGCCACTACACAGGACTTGACACTGGAGATAATAAAAATAGGTTCTCACTACGACACTACACAAAGTGTATTGAGAGAAAAATGCCTTGAATTCATTGACTTAGAAATAAATGGACGACGGGTCTAATACAAAAACCACGAAAAACATGTCTCAAGTCAACCTATTTAAACGTAGTGACAGGTAAAGGAATATGAAAAAGCTAAAACGTTGAATTTAAATTGTAATGTCATCGCAGTACTGTCTAATTTTGCTTGCTTCGCTGTCAGAAGAAACAAACGAAGACGAAAGCGTGAATGACGCTCTGTATACGATTTTAACGCCCTATAAGTTCGGACACTTTTTAGCGCGGACCCGACGTCCATATAATTGTAAGTCAATGATTATAATAGTAAGTTATTGCCATGTCATCAAGATGTCAAAAAATATAAATACATTTCTTATCAAATAAGTTAAGTGGTCAAATTTATTGACAATTATATGCAAATAAGTCATTAATTGAATAGATTTTTTTTTCTCTTAGCCATGACATCAGCTCACATTTCAATAGAAGATAATTATTTATCATTTTTATATCAGAGGGTAAAGCATTATATATCCTCACACGCATGGCCCCGCACTGTTTCTGGTAGTAACTTAGTTTAGTATAACTATTACAAACTAATCTGTCTGGACCCCTTACATTTATATTGTGAATGTCTCGCGTTTTTTTAAAAAGTTTTATAATTTTTTACAAAATTGGACACTTCAAAGATGGCAACGGCAAGATGTTAAGATACTTAAATAACGGTCTACAAGATTCTCGGGGTCCAAAACCATACATTGCCCGCACGCATTTTTTTTTGTGCTGTAAATAATTTACTTGCTTCTGTTGAATTTCCCCAAATCAGACGTCCGTATCGAAGTAAGAATGCAACGTAACCATGAAAGGCCTCTAGAGTCGTAGACATAGCGGATGTGTCTCGCAACCTTCTCAAAACATAAACATAACGATGAAGATTATTCAGTACTGTTTGAATATGAAGTTTCCACTCGAACTTATCGTCAATAATTATTAATCTATCCTTATGACGGAAGGGATATTTTCGTAGGAATATGCTTCTCGTTTTGTATACAAAGCATTACTGTGTTCCGGTTTAGAAGGGTAAGAACCCAATTACACGAGGCGAAAGTATTCACGGCGACCGCCCTGTTACCACGTCTTCATGTACATTAATGGCGAATCTGAGTTCTATTTACTAAGCAACAACATTTAAATTCCTCTGAATAATACAACCGTGCGGTCGCCGCGCGGCCGCCGTGTAGACCAAATTCAAGCC
Source organism: Hyposmocoma kahamanoa (assembly GCF_003589595.1). Classification (NCBI taxonomy): domain Eukaryota; kingdom Metazoa; phylum Arthropoda; class Insecta; order Lepidoptera; family Cosmopterigidae; genus Hyposmocoma; species Hyposmocoma kahamanoa. The sequence continues at coordinate 744,820 of NW_020654520.1, forward strand.
AGACTCGCCCGCGTGAACCCGGATTCAACCCCTAGTTCGCCACTATACGGAGCTTGACACAGGAGATAATAAAAATCGGTTCTCACTACTCAAAGTATATTGAGAGAAAAACGCCTTGAATTGGAGAATAGCAAACCATTAAAATAATAGCTCCTTATAATAAAATTTAGGCGCTATTTATAAAAATGAGTCTTCATGCGTGAACAGCCACCCTTAGAGGTGTATGATTTTCTTCAAAATTAAAAACCACTATGACCACTATGGAGGTACCCTCTTTCCAACAAAAAAAAGAATCATCAAAATCGGTTTACAAATACCGGAGTTATCGCATAACATACATCCAAAAAAACAAAAACATACAATCAAATTGAGAACCTCCTCCTTTTTTTGAAGTCGGTTAACAAATAGAGCGCATTTTTTCATAACAGTTAGACGCACGCGGTCGCGCGGCATGAGCACGCTGAAATTCGTGTCGAATAAAGGCTCCCTTAGGGTGCTGGTGAAATTATCGGCATATGGAACTTGCCAATTTATGTGTCAGGGTGACGGGCGCAGTGGCAGTGCCTCTCCAATCTTTGCGATTTAAAGCTCTGGGTTGTACTGTAACTGTGTTGGACAAGCGTGTTGCTTACCATTAGGCGCACGACTAGTTCGTCCCGTCGCTTGATATTATACAAAAAAAAAACATTTAAAAGCTTTCTCCCAGTTTCGAAGCATAACCATACACAAGCTTAATTATCTCTTTATTTAGCTACAACGAGGGCACAAAGGTAACGTATGTTCGCTAAAGTACAGGTTGCAGTCGTCAGAAGTCCCATTTGCATTCTAATTGTACCTACGTTCATCAACATTATGAATAAATTCTAACATAGCTATCCGGGATGGGTGTAGAGGTTGTTTACTTGGGCACATACACCCATTAGGTGGGTAATGGATCTTTCTGATAGTGAGAGATGTACAGATGACCTTATAAAGTAAATCAAATAAAGAAAATTTTTTGAGTGTTTAGACCAATTGCACACAACCTGTTTTCCTTTGGGTCACAAATGTTGCTATAAGAGCATCAACATCTTTGGGTACTTATTTTTTTTTGGGTCATCATTTAAAATTAATTAATGGGGACTTGGTTTTACATTTACTCCCTATACACTAAACCTTTTAACCTACCGCTCAAGATTTAAAAAATTAGAAACTCTAAATTAAACACAAACTGACGAGGTACATAAATGTAGGCCATACAAATATTTTTCCCGGTCCGGGAATCGAACCCAGGACCTCTGCGTGACAGTCCAAGATGATAACGGTTCGGCCACGTAGGCAGTTAGAAAGTTTTAAAAAGTGTCTTTCTAATAATAGTGTTTCGGACACATAAGTCTGACGGGTCGCAAGTTGAGCTGGCTGGTTTAAATCACAGTCCACAAACGGTGACCCTTCTTCAATATGCGTTACGATGTTTTCGTTCTTAATGAGAGGTATTACTACTAAACATTTATAAACGTGCGCGACTTTAAATTAAATTTGATATTATATGTACATGCCACAGGAATGCTACAGGAATTCGAACTGTAGACCTCTCATTTGAAAAGCAACCGTTCACCCCTAAGCTACCACATTATAACTTTGATCAAGAGGCTCAAAACATCAAGGCTCAAGCATGAATGGCGGATGCATTCAACGCTAACGGTAACTTGAAAAGAAACAGTTTTGTCAATAAATTATGCAAATGAAAACAAAAACAACCATAAAACAGTACAATAAAGAAGGAAACACACTCAAAAAGAAAAAATAGGTCACCTGTTATTGTTAACCCACTGGTTTGGTGCATTCACAATAAAGCGGTATCAGCTCGACTGAGTACTCATGTATTGACTGCGGAAGCTTAACCGATCATATCTAACTTGCATATGACAAACAAAACAGTTTTTTTTAAAGAATCCATTATAAATTAGAGCTATAACCACTAAGGTGACGTTGCAAACGGATGATATGGTACTGTTATAACCAGATTTCCAAGGAAGTAATGCACATAGCGTGGATAATACCTCCCTCCTTCGAAGCGAGAACTTTTACAAATCTTAATTTTTTTGATGATATCAAGTGGCGGGGCGAATAAGTCGTACGTCTAGTGGCAAGCGACACGCGTACTCATAACAGGTGAAGTGCCATTCAGAGCTTTAAAACGCAAAGACCTGAGGAGCACTGCCACTGTACCCGTCACCCTGAGACATAAGTTCACAAATCCAATGAGTCTGTGATTCCACCAGCTACCTTTCAAAACTGGAATGAGGTAATGCTCCATTACTGCATTCCAGGCATAAATAAGTATTATGGCAGTTTCTTGGACGAACTCTTTCACAAGGAGCCCTACTCTACTATGTGAAACTTGAAGAAAATTTTGCGATATGTAGTAAGTCAATGATATTTTTCATCACTGTGAAAGTCGTGACAATTAAAATTCTCAAACCCTCGTTTAGGCGATAAATAATAATAGTAAAAACAAATTGAACGACATGGTAATCTACCAATCCCCTCTGCACTTCGTTTCGGGTCACTGCATTCCAATTCAAAGCTGGTTTTATAAGCCGTACGACTTGCTGAACCGATCATTTAATTTCAACTTTAAGGCTAAAACGTTCGATCCCATTTCAAATTACCTGTCACAGAAATATTATTGTCAAATTAAGGACCTATCTTTACTCTTCAAAGTGACGCGAAAATCAGATTTAATGCAAGAGAATAAGGTTTTTTAAAGCGAGATATTCTTCGTGAACTTAAGTTATACGGATCGAAGTTAAATAATATGTAACTGGAACTAATAGTCTTACTGAAATGAGTTTTCTTATTGAACAGATAAACGGAACAATGGTGTTCGTTGCAATAATTCAATTTCCTAACGTAGCAACTTTTAAAAGCCGATTCTTGCATTCATCAAGGTCTGAATGTGAATCCTGGGCATGGGAGTATCAGTGCCTTTATCTCATTCCATTGAGATTAAATTTTGTCCTTTGTAAAGTCCGTTTTGTATCCAAGACTACTGCTAAGCCGAGTTGCAATTAAATAGAGTTTGCCTGCTAAATCCAACACTGGACACAGAACTAAATGTTACGTTAAAATGAGATAAGTTTTATGGCAAAGTGGGTCATTTGGAATTGTTTTCACGTTCTTTATAGAAGACTATACATTTAAAGATACATTAAAATTTAACATTACGTCAAACAGTAGTAACAATATGATGAGCTGACTGACAATCTTTATTATTTGGAGAGGTACGTTAGATGAAGACGCAGTATAAGAACTATGTTCTATTTAATAACGATGTTACTATTTGTCCGTATTGTTAACTGGATGTTAAGTTTCGAAATTCCATATGAAACTTCTCAATTTCAAGTCTTTGAGAATAACTTCACCCACGTATGTTGTCACTGGACGAAGCAAGTCGAAAAGACGAAGGCTATTAAAGTTGGCCCACAAGCCTTGAGTCGGCTTATTCCTCCAATCGATATCGGGGAAAGTGTTGCCTAGGAAGGCTGGTGTCTGGCATCTCGCCAAGAGACTTATACTACAATACTAATTTCTGCTAAATATCGGTTTACTAGACCGATGTTTTTTAGTACATTCTTGCCTTGTTTTTGCCGACAGAACTGGCAAGGCTTTGCAAAATGAGCAGTGTACCAGAAACATTCGAAGATACGATTGAGTAAAAAATTACTTGAATTTATTTGACAACTAGCTCACTGGTCAAGGGTCTGACCTTGCCTGATCGAGATTAAATATGTCGATGCACTATAATTGTAGTTTCGGGGCTAAAACTCGTGAATGAGATGACATTTTTTCTCGTTTATTTGATAAAAGTTAGGACGTTGGACACTTTGTGGAGTTTGTAACAAGTTACCCTTGACCGAAACCTTTGTTCTTCGCTTTTGTGGAGATTAAACTCCGACTGAAATTAAAATTTTTACCTTCGAACTTTTAAAACGAGTTTTATTTTATAAAAAGGTGAACTGCTTTTGTCAAATTTGTAACCAATAAAACCATGGCTCTAATATTATGGCAATTAAGGCGGAGAATTTTTTTTATGAATCCAAATGAAGTCGTGGGCATGGTGGAAAGCGACACGCTACATTACTGCTTGGCGGCAAAAGGTAAAGTGGCAGTACTTCCTTGGACGAACTCTTTCACAAGGAGCTCTACTGCTACTAAAAATTACGCCTCATGAACACAACGACCTGTTCTCGGCAAAAGAGATATTGCTGGAGCAATATATACAAACGAAGTTAGAAATTCAATTCCACCGTACACATAACATTTATGACTATAAAAGCTCGCAAAATTAGATTTCCGCTTATCCAATCAGCAGAGTTTCAACGCGGATGTAAACAATTTATAGTTCGCCTAACGCGACCGTGAAAGTTCCAGAGCGTGCACCAAATAGATGAAATTAAGGCTAGATAATGTTGTTTTAGTACAACAACAAGGAATATTACAAACGGATACAAAGAAAAAAAAAACATAGTTGTTTTAAAACTTTAAAGTCAAAGAAAATGTTTTGTCGTGCCAATAATTAAAATCGAGTCACTTTCTTCTTACTCCTAGTCACCAATACGAACACACTTTTAATAAATCTTTTGAACTTATTTAACTTGATTGGCGACATGGACAAGACTCATGCAATCGGTAAACTTTGAAAGTTTGTTAAAATTTACTCATGTTTTGACCTCCTATGCCATGATGTTGAGTTACGAAGCTTCATGAGGACAATTCATAGACGAGCCAAGTCTCTGATCACTCAGTCGACGACCCCATTCTACTCCAAAGGGACTATTTTCATGATTGACGCTGATACTTTCTTAACCAATTCTTACCAACAATTTCATGCAGCTATCAAATTCAAATTCTTTATTTGCCACGTCACAAAGCTCGTAACATTTAGCACGTCAATAGAACAAAATATCTTATCAGTCATTCACTACTAACATTTAATGTACTACCTATAACTAAATTCAAAGATGAAGACGCACACATAAATTAAAATATTAATTTAATAATAATATATTGTTCTGAAATACATCGCATAAGTAATAAGTCAATAACAGATGCAGTAAATGTCATAAAATAATGAGCATTTTTTTGAATGCATGAGGTCAAAATATCCGTCAACTTTATGGAATGGATTATCAATTAAAATTTTTTTATCTTTGTTTTGAATACTAATTCGGGCAATTCGGATATATTCGGTGGTAGTTCATTGTATAATTTTATCTTTAGACAATAACCTTGCTTAGCAGTTTGTTTCAATCTTGTTTTTGGTACTATCATTCTGTCTTTGTTTCTAGTATTGTAAGCGTGTATATCTCTGCTTCTTTTTAAGTTAATCTTCTTTTTATGTACTTCCTTCAAGGAATTAAAAATAAACAATGATATTACTGTCATGACCCCCAATTTAACAAAAAAGATTTTCGCGTATATTCTTCTTTGGATACCACTGACTATTCTTATCGATCTTTTCTGTAGCTCCAGTACGCGTTTTACATCGGCGCCGTTGCCCCAAATTGTCACAGCGTAGTTTATTATCGAATGAATGTACGCATAATACACAGTCAACAATGTATTTTTATCGATTAATGGCTTTAATTTAAGAAGTGCATAATTTCCACCTGCAATTTTATTACACACATTATTGATATGAGTTTGATGACTCAAAGTATTATCAATAGCATAGCCTAAACATTTTGTATTTGATTTAAAATCTAGCGTACGTTGTTTTCCCGACCAATATTTCATAACTGTTGTTTTGTTTTTCTTGAGTAGTATACCGTTAGCAGTAAACCATTCGTTTAATAGGCTAACTATTTCATTAACTTTTTGTGCCATAACTTCCTCTTCCTTGTCTTTTATCCCGACATCATCATCAGCAAATGAATTTACAAAGCTCCACTTAGGCAAGCTGTTTGGCAAGTCATTTATATACAATATTAGGAATAATATAGGGCCCAATACAGATCCCTATGGTACCCCGATGTCAGACTTACCACTATTTTACGTGTCATTGCCTCGGTATTAAATCCTACCTTTCATATCTCATCAAAGAGATCTTTTTTTATCATGAAGTGATTAAGGGATTACAATAAAATACCACTGCAATAAAAATCACGAGGTGCCGCTTCACAAATTAAAAAAAAAACTGTGATAAGATAATTCTCGGTTGCACCGTTATTTACCAGACCGTTCGAAAATATCAGGCTTGGACCAAAGCAAATTAAGATCGCTTCATTCATTGCAAAGCTACTATACCACAGACTAAAATATTATGGCCTCGCTGATATAACATCATTCATTTTGCCTCCTTAATTTGTACGCGTATTTTTTTCTAGTACTATCATTCTGATATTTAAACTAGTTCTTTTTTAATTTACTCACAACATAGTGGTAGTGGTATATATTACTACCGTCGTTTTAAAACAACACCATTTTCCCGCTTTTCCAAAGTCAATGGATTATTTCCTGTATTTTTCTTAGCTTTCTTGGGCTTTAAATACCTTGCATTGAAAAAACTAAGATGATCATATGAAAATTGTGGTTTCAGTAATATCTGGGTCAAACAGAGTTAGCAGCAGTAGAGCTCCTTGTGAAAGAGTTCGTCCAGGGAAGTACTGCCACCTTACCTATTACTGCCGCCAAACAGTAATGTGAGCATTATTACTGCTTTTCAGTTTTGAAGCGTAGGGGTGCTGGTAAATTACAGGCACATGGGACTTGTCAACTTATGTCTCAGAGTGACGGGCACAGTGGCAGTGTCACTCCGATCTTTGCATTTTAAAGCGGTGAAGTAAAGTGGCACTGCAACTGTTATGGACAGGTGTATCGCTTACCATCAGGCTCACGACTTTTTCGTCCCGTGACATGGTATTATAAAAAAAGTATTTTTTTTATTTGTCTAACAATAAGAGCTTCCAAATAGCAAAGCCAGCTATATTTATATTCTTTTAACGACTACAAGTAACTGACTCAGTTGTAAAGATCGTCAATCTTATATTACGGTTCTAAACGACAGCTAAGATCTTTCAGTACTCTGCAAAACAATAGAAACGAGAGGACAGAATGTTTAATTTGTATTCCAATTGTCACTCGTTTTGTTTCTCCTGACGGTCTTGAGATATGTTGGAAATTCTTTGGTAATTTCTTGGAACCATAGTAGGTAAAAAGTTGGGATAAAAATATTGTTTTATTTTGACATATATACAATTATGTAAACTCTGTTGTATTTTTGAATATCCAACCATTATTATTACTACAATTTGTATAATACAGCGGAACAGTGTAGGACGTCGTGATACGAAAAACGTAAAATAGACCTGATTAACAAAACCAAGAATAAATTAGTATATATGAAGAAACTGATACGAGGAGACGCTTATCAAACTAACTTTTGAGTACATATCCAATGACGAAAAATTAACTTGACAATATTTTACGATCATATTGGTTGGTTATAATTTTAGTTTTAACGTTAAACTTGCGCATAAGAGTATATAATACTAGTTCACGTATATTACGGATATGACCCGCTCAAGAGTGCACCGCGCCTCCAGGTGATCCCTCACTCAGGTGATCTTAAGTCTTGCAAAAATGCATGCACAAGACCAATACCGGCTATGTACATATAATAAAGCAAATGTATTTCTATTACATCTGTTCATTCTCTAGAATATTCCTTTGTACGCGCGCAAAATTGTAGCCATAAATCTGGTGAACAGCCATTACGAAAATTCAGGTGTTTTGTGAAATTTTAGAACTATTATAACAAGGAAATAAGTACTAAATGTATCACATTGCTGAAAAACGTGCATTAAGCTTATTCGTGGCCAAAAAGAGAACATAAGTACGAACTAGAACTTCATGGCTGGAAAGTAAGAAGAGACATTCTACAATACTTCATGTTTGTAGATTACCTAAGGGTAGTCAATATACGTTTCTTTCTTCATCATCAACTCATTGTACGCCTCATTACGGAGTACAAGTTTCGTTTAATGAGAGGTTCACACATTTCCAAGAGTTATGAACCTTCTCCCACTTGCAGGCTTAATTAACTCTCTGCGACTGAGTTGAATTATTTATAAACATTCCACTGAGGAGTAGTCTGACAGACGTACATTATCTTTGCCGTTAATTCATAGCATTTCGGAATCGTTTGTCTTAAAAATATACGTATACAGTCATTGAAATGTAATAAGTTCATACTTGTATAAAAAATGTTATTAAAATACGCGTTTAGAAGAAAAAATATTTATTATTAATTTTAGAAGACCATAGCCATGGTGTAAATATTCTATAAAAAAAAATATTTAAAAAATCAACAACATTAATTTAAATTTGCATTATTCCGACTTAAATAACAATAATATAAAAAAAATAGGAAAGTCGTTGGAGTAGTTTTTCTCTCAATCGGCTTCAAAGTTCAGACTTACAATTTTAGCAAATTTGCACGACGCACTTAAGACAAATTGGTTTTTTGCAAATATAACAAGAAAATTTTGTTTATTGCTTCAATTTTCTTGGACATTTACGGCATTACTTCCTTCTAGATGATGACTTAGGTGCTGTTTGTGGTCTTGGAGCAGAGTAAGTGATGATGTCTTACTGAGGTGACGGCTGCTAGATACTATGATAATAATTCTTTTGCTGACGTGACGTCTAACAGACAATACGGAAATAATTATTTACTACCTGACGCCTAAGAGACAGCATGACAATATAATTATTTTACTGACAATACGTCTACCAGACCAATGAATAATTACTGACCTTACGTCTCGTAGACACCTAACAGTCGTAGTTCCTAAAGTACAATTGCCGCGGGGGTTTTCCCTGCACTGAACGGTAGCGGACACCGATGCAGGAAGGTACTGAACGAGACAGAACGATATCCGACGAAACAACAAATCTGCAACACCGCATATTTAGTTTTTGCGGTGTCTATTAGACGTAACGTCAGTCGCAGAGGGTTAAGATGTTTTGAAAGGTATTAAATAAATAATAGCCGGCGAACCGTTGTGTAATGAGTCAATGCAACGTGGCTTCTTTAGTAGGTCACTGGATTGCATATTGAAGGCAATGTTGAGTAGGCATAAGATTCTTTATATTGTAATTGAATTATTAATTCACTTCTATTTGCACCACGAACGAATAAACACACTATGTACACTACCTCACATCCCAACTAGCTCACTGCACAACCAACCTAATATGAGAGTTGCCTTCTCAAATAAGAAGCAACCGTACTAGGGTTTTATTCTTATAATACGAAAAATACGTAAATAAAGGGTAACAGCATAATTCTTTCGTTAGCTGCAAGTCGGAGCTAGAAGGGTAGCGAAGTGAACGTTAATTTGCATGTTAACGAGCCGTCTGCTAGCTGACACTCTTGCTCAGCACAAGATTCGAATTTACATTTTTTCACCCCTAACTTGGGTACCTTGCTACATAACGATAACAAAAAATTGGGGCACGATAAGGCACAAAAGCCAAACTACAAAATTTACAAGCCAAGTCAAAGACAGAAGTTTACAAACGCTTTCGTTCATAGTTTCTATTTTGATAGCCACGTTTACGCCAAAAGCAATTTTTGGCGACAAACAAACCTAACCATCGAAGAGCGTGACAAAGTAATCCAAATACTTTCGTAACTCATTTTTTATCAAAAAAATATTTCTGCGCCCTTTTATCTCTGTGTTGCACCGTTTAAAAAAATGTCAAGAAGCAAAATCAACTCACATAACTGAACTCCGAGTCCTACTCATCATAACTTCCTGTAAAGTGGGCTTTAGAATGCGGGTAACCACAACCACATGTTTTCATAGAATTTGTTCCCCAACAAGCAGGTTTCCTGGCGTAGCTTTCCTTTAAGCATGAAATAATAGGTCATTTAAATTATGTAATACAATAACATTGCTAAAGAAATTCCGACGACAATAGCAAAAGTCGTTCCGAAGTTGTCGCTAGATGGCATTGACCCAAAATACGTGATTTCTGAAGTTATATAGCTATTCGTGTTAAAAATTTCACAAACTTTATAGAATAGAAATTTATTTTATCCCAATAGCTTACAAATATTGCAATGGCAGTTTGAACAATATAGATAATGTTACAATGGGAGACTGGTGACCAAGCTACGTAAAACCTGAGTTATGGATCACAAACAACACATGACTATTTTGTATTAAGCTATATTCAAGTTATTATATTCTTCGATTAAAGGTGGCGTCTTCGTCCCGCGCCCATCATTCGGGACAGGTCGCAAGAACACCTTGAGTTTTATTTTTCAATCCAATGGCAATCGGCGCTCAACTGTATTGAGAAGGAATCTGACGACGTAGTAAAGGAGTACCAGCTAGTCAACCAAACCTTTACCCACTTTAAAAATATAATTATTTCAACATTTATCTGATTCGATCTTGCAGTGAAACTCCGAGCATAGCCCTCTCCATTAACCTTTGGGTGACCTTGAGCCTTCTTATGAGGCTCAAGGTCATAGTGAACTACCACGACTGAGTGCCGTAAATAAAAAGAATTCATGTTATTTCCAGGCTATCAACGTGACGCAAACGCAGCCTTCCTGCACGTAAAACAAGCGTTCTCACTACTAAACCTGTACTGCTGCGAGGCTTTATGTAAACTGGAGCAAGTTTAATAAGTTAGCTATTAAACTGTGTTTCTCATAGTAACTATTTTTGACAACCTCGGTGGCGCATCGGTATCTATGTTCTGGTTTGGGTGTTCTAGATAGTGAGTGTCCCAGAGTGAATTCCGTTGCTCTGGTAATCATAGTATAGAGAATTCCCTAGATCAGGTAATTGGTGTCGTTGTTTAACACATTATTATTGTTAACCTTTTCTAAAGGTGAACTTCTAAACGCAAATCTTCAGATAGTTTATTGCATAATACTACCGTTAATAACAATCTAAGTAACTCACTATGCGAAGCCGTAAGCGGAGTTACCTTTCACGTCGTCATTAATGTTAATAAAACAAATTTAAACTGAAACAGTGGCTTTTACTATACAAGTTCACAGATTAAATTCATTAAAATATAACGGCGTTTACAGTGTGAAGTACCTCCCAACCTCCTTCCTCCTTTGTCCACCCGGACGTTCCCGAGGGTGTTGGGGAGAACTTTTTCCCGGTGCAGACAAGAGCAACGAAGTTTAAGTTTACCACAGTCCGGGATTACGGACGATGAACACTTTCATTGAATTCCGGACTTGTTTTTTGCTTTGGAGAAATGTTTCGGAATTAAAGGACGTCATTACCGTTGGCATTACGAAAACAAATTACAGTACCTCAACATTTCCGTTTTCATCCCTGTACGCCGTGGTGATCTAATGGTTCCACCCTCTCAAGCAGAGGGCTGTGGGTTCGAATTCGAGTTCGCACCTCTGAGTTTTTTGTAAAATTTCGATAACACATACCTAAATATACGCGAAATTTACTTTGAAATTGACCATAAGCTTTTCGGTGAAAGAAAACATCGTGAGGACACCTGCACATCGAAAAAGGTTCTTAAACCTCAGAAAACGTGTGAAGTTCCCAGCCCACATTGGGTCTAAACCCTCGCCTGAAACGAGGCTCGTGCCCAGCAATGGAACGTATAAATGGGTTATGATGATTCATCACTATGCTCAACAGAACTATCAATTAAAGACGCAATAGTAATTATAATTCCTCGTCCACTACAAGTGACTAAAAATGATCTAGTGTCAAAGTAGGAAATTTCCTGTATTGTGAGCACCAGCGCAGTAAATTGAACTTCAAAAGTACTACCAAGAAAATCCAGACCAGAATCAATTTAGAAAGTTTCGTTTATCCAATCGGCCCTACCGTGAATCGAGCCCGCTAAGCCACAGAAGTAATCGAAACGCTTTTACTACATGTACCAGTGGTGGTAAAACAATAGATGGAAGAAGTTTTTTAATAAAAAAGAAGCTCATAATCCAAATCCCGTAAGTGTTATTTTAAAATCAGCTTACTTTAGTCGTTATCGTGTTCGTTAGATAATTATTAGAAAGTTTTTCTCATTTAAACACTGAACACGTGCTGCCACCGCCCTGTAAAGAATCAAAACTTTTATCTACTTGAACCAAAAAACGACGTTTCAACCAGTTTGGGCTTAGGACGACGAGATCAGCTTCATTCCTGGAAGGGACTAGGGAATGCAAATAAACATATTTAGTAATTCAGTGGATGAGTCTCTTAAGATAAGCCCATTGAACACGAGGCACAATTTCTACGTATTGAAGTTTACAAGTTCAAAGCTATCGTTGTAGCGGCAAGTAATACCTGATTTTAATTTCCAAGTTACGTACATTTGCAAATATTTTATAGCGATGTTTTTTTCTAACCGTGAAGGAAAATATCAACTTATTATAAGTCCCACAGCTGGGCACGGGTGTCTTCTAAGCAGAAGCCTTAGGGCATAGTGTGGCTTTCTTTATATTGGGTTCTTTACATATTTCCAAGGGTTCTAAACTTTCTTCGACATGCAAATTTCATCACGATATTTTCCTTTTGAAAGGTTGTTACACATTCACAAATATAAAAACATGCCGCTACAGGAATTCGAAGACTTAGAATATATAAATTATATTTTTATAACAGAAAAGCTTCTTTTCCAGCCATAACGAGTCGATGCTCGTAGCTCATTCTTTGTGTTTAGAGGTACGTTAGAATATAATTGGGATATGAATCAAAATAATTCGTTCTCTCCGATTCCTATTCATGCCTTACTTAATTTTAACGCAAGGAAACAATTTTCTTATAAGCGAAGTGTATGCACAGCTTTATCGATTCAATTATAAAATACAGCCTCCAATCTCTCTGTCAGCGCTTTTTTGTGCAAATACTAGAGACCCAATTTCAACCTTATGCGGGTTGGTTTCTAGTTAGATGCTGATGTTTCTTCGCTAGCTATTGAATGAAATAACTGTAGTTTTTTTCTTTGATTGAAATAGTACGCGAAATAGCGAATCTTTCGTAAAAATGACGAACAGAACTTCATCAACCCAGTATAGTTTCCGCATGAATACACAGTACACAAAGCGACACAATTGACTTTAAACACAATAATAATGAGTCAGGACGCTATACCAATTATCCGCCCTCAAACTAGGGAATTTCCTGTACCAAAGCGATGAAATTAACTCCAAAGCACTACCCAATAAGCCCATACTAGAACCATATCATAAAAATATGTTTCTTAAATTGGTTCTACCAGAAATCAAACCCGGGATCGCCTCATCTAGTGCGTATTAAGCGCTCACTACAGAGGTCATCGAACAACATATTAAGGTCAGCGCAAACCGGCGAACGGCAAAGCAGAGGACATTAAATTTATCTTAGATGCGGAGAGAAATGCGTCGCGATGCTCCGAGGTCGCTATCAGAGCGTTGCAATTTATGCCATATTGAAATATAGATTGATACCTAAATTTTATTTCCTCTGCCTTCTCCTCTGCCGGTTGGCGCCGACCTTTAAGACTTTCGTTATAAATTAAAGCCTGTTCATATTCATTTATGAGCACCCTACCAAATTAACGAGCGCGTTATCTTCCACGTTAGTGTTATCGATAACACAGTTAGTTCGACATTCGGCCACATCAATACGATGAGCTTTGGGAGTGGCCAGCCACAAATCACCCGAGGCCCGTCGCGGTGGCGGGTTGTGGCCGGTAATTGGCAATAATCACGCCCCGCCGATTCCCTTGCTGGCTGTTATTGGAGGAAGATAAACTAGCCACCTTTGACATTTATAAACATGTATTAGGGCAATCTCAACCGTCTTATTCAGATACAACACAACCTACCCTTGTTAAGAATAAGTGAGTGAGTGCCAGACAACTACACATATTAGCTGGTCTCAAACAAGGAAATTCCTTTCCTATAACTACCACAGAAACGGAATTCACTCCGGGGCACTTTTTTTGTAATATCAAGTATGGGACGAACACTAACTAAGCCTGTCGATAAGAGTTCCAGTATCATTCAGAACTTCAAATCGCAAAGATCTAAGGGGCACTGCGCCTGTCACCCTGAGACATGAGTAGACAAGTCTCATGTGCCTGTAATTTCACCAGCGCCCTTACCCTTCAAAACCAGAACGTAGTTATGCTCACATTCGTGTTTGGCGGCAGAAATAAGTAAGGTGGCACTTCAGTGGACGAACTCTTTCACAAGGACCTCTACTTTTACTAAAAACTAATCAAGATCAAAACTAATTTAGAAAAATTCATTTCCCTCCTCGTCCAGCGCCCACAGTACAAACCGCTGAGGTCGTCATATTCATAATTAGTTAACTTTTGTTTTAATACTTTTTTTATCGTATCGAGGCTTTAGAAAGCTGGAGCATTGTATATATTTAACTGAAGTATTACAATTAATAACAAAAAGTTATCATGCTCGAGTCAAATTTGCGTTTTACCATCGAGCAATTGAATTATTCAAAACAAATTTATTCACCGCAGCAATAACAGTAGGAATTGTAAACCAAGTCCCATCTACTATTTCAGAGGAGGTTATATTAAATCTGAATCTAAAAATAGAAAACGTTGCGACGGTGCTGAAAGAAATAACAACGTTGCACTAGCGAATTCAACCTTACTTGAATATATCCAGGTTAAAGAAACCTTAGATATGATATTGTAATGACTTGATAATAATGGGGTGCATGAAAGGAGCCTCCTTGCAATGGCGTACTACACATGTCCTTTGTACGTATGGCGCACTTTGGGCAACAATCGGTGACTACCACGGAACAATAAATACAGTAGAAGTGCTTAGTGGGCGTGACACGTGTGCCAACAGCACGCGGAGTTCCACATACTTGAGCTCAGTCCGCCAATTTCGCTTTGTACGTTATGGTCGTGTCAATTACCTCACACAAAACCTAGAAAATCGTGGAAAAATGCCTTATTTTGCTACTTAGCAGTGTTAAATACGATAGTTGTGCCTGTAATATTAACTATGGTGGTGTTTCATGTAACCCTTACGTCTTATTTTATTTTATTTCCTGCTTATCGTTATAGACTTTTGTCATAAAAAAACGAAAGTAAACCTTATACCGCTGCAATACGGTCGACTTTTTTTGGCGAACGTTGATAGACGTTAATTGTTCGTCGTCTCAGTCAGTCAGTCTTTCGCTATTGTCGCTAGATGGCAGCACATTGAATGACATTTCAATACATAATCAAAACGTAAATTGCTATAATAGGTATTGAAGTTTCAACGATATGCCAACTGGGTAAAGTTTAAATTATACTAACAGTCCAGAATTTGTAACATCTTTTTAAATCTGATAGTAATCAAGGCTTAAAGCACTTCCATTGATTTTTTCTTCCATGCACCCCATGAAAGGAGTCTCCTCGCAACGGCGTACTACGTCCTCTGTACGTCTTGCGCACCCTGGCAACAATCAGTGAACACGCCACGATGACAACATAAACGACTATTACTGATTTTTTTTTCATAATACAGTGTATGCCATCGACACGATAAGGAGGATAATAATAATGCGACCACACCACGTACCTGGTGTCAGACCAGGGAATGAAATCTCTGAACTATCGAGTACTAGAGCAACGGAATTTGGACCGGGGCACTAAGCCCGAACACCTAGAGCAAAACCAATTTAGTAAAGTTAATTTCTTAAATAAGTCTTACATAAATAGCAACAATGAACTGAGTAATAATTACATTATAATCAATTTGTCTTTGGTTGGTTACATAACAAAATTGTCTTTACGCTTTAACAGCATTAGCGAAAATTCATTAGGCCCTTCCCAGAACTGCAAGAACAGGACGAGAGATTGTAATATGAGATTCATTATCTGAAAGAGGTTTTATCCCTTCGTTGACCCAGGGGTAGAAAATAATAAGCAACCGTGCGGTACTTAGACCGAAAAGCTTCACGCGAACATTCGGACAACTTTATCTTTGTTTGTTTTTTCTCTGCGGCATGTTTCGAGATTTAGTTTATTAGATTACGTTACAAATTCCAAATTACAAATTCCCATTCTCATCCATTCTAATTTGGGGAACGAATTTTTCTGATTAGATCTGGTCGATCATGGGTTGTGCGCGGGAGATACTTTCGGTAGTCTGGTACTCATAGCACCGTGAATACTCACGAGGTTCAATTTTATATTCCACTTCCTAAAAAAACGGCACAAACATTATGCAGTCTAAAATGCTGCGGAAAAATCCGAAATGTGCAACGTGGGGAAGCATTCTGTTTGAGAATTTCAGACGTTGCTCGTGGCTTGCAGATTTTTAGTTTACATAACATAGGACATGCTTACCGTGATATACACAAAACTTTAATCACATTTTTGGAGAATATTGTGTAAATGGTAATATTTCAATTGCACTAAACAAAGAAAATAACCAACACATTATGCTTAATATATAATATAAATAAGAAATTAAGTTTCAATATCAACAATATATAATCTATATGAACTCAGCTAATTGAGGGCATAATCAAATTTATTGATCAGAAGAATCTTTACATAGAATCAACAAGACCGAAAAAGACGCGCGTTTCCTATCGGCGGTTCGAGCGGAAGTGGAATGCGCAAACTCTTTTTCGCTCTATTGCTTGGACATAAAGCTTGTTGTTATCAGCTCAAGCCCAAGTCCCTAAAGGCACAAAATTTCATCCAGACTTGCGCCGTGGGGCCTGGCAACATTCGTGCCTTTGACGGGTAAGCTTCTTTGGCGGAAGTAACTGCCAGCCCTCTGGTCACCGGAGACTTCAACAAGGCGATCGGAAACCTCCTTAACAAGGAGTTTCCGTTGTGGTCTCCAGGGACCCAGGATTTCTACCGCAACGTCACATAGCTGTAACACCGGCTAAGGTATAAGGTAATATTTGAGTGTACGTATATTGTTGGATTATTTGATTGGTCGTTAAATCGCTTTCTAGTGCACTCACAGGAAGTAGAATATACACATCATGTTATCAGACACCACAAGGCAGCGACAAGATAATTAAAATAGCATCATATATCGAAGAGCCGGGATGTCAAAACGGTAGTTATCTATTTATCACCGGGCTGTGCAGTATCGATCCTGTTATCAGCATCATCAGCGACGTGAACGGCGGGAGGAAGAGCGCGGGGTACGCCGTTATCAACCCCCACCTGGCTGTTCATTAATTTCGCGATTTGCCAACTATCAGAGTCCATACACTTGGTTCATTATTCAGGTTATCATCATAATCTTGCACGTTTTTGTCTTAAGTTGAAGCAGTGTTGTGATGGACCTCTAATTATGATGGACCTCTGACGACGCCACGTGGTCAATCCTATGGATTGTCTTACCCACATCAATCGCCAAATAAATGAAGCATTATATAGTACAGTGAGGGATACTGTGATCCGTGAACGATGTGGTTTTGAAAGAGGACGTAGTGAGCAAAATAGAAAAAGGTATGCGCGTGGACCTATGAATACATTATAACCATGAAAGAGACATATAGAACCAATGTGGAAGGTAGGAGGGGGTTTATGCCTACCCCAATAGGAATTCAAAGGCGTGTGCGTATGACGTATATGTATTATATAATGAAGCAATTTTTCAAGTAAAGGACTATTACTATGACTGTACAGACAAACAGATGCGAGAATCAAATACCTCTATACGAACTCCAGGAGACACTGGCCGGATACAAATTTATGCCAATTAAATTAGGAATGCAATATGTCAGTGAAGATTTTTCAAGAAAACATATTACAAATGAATAAACATAATTGTGAATGTTGGAAACTATATGGTACCACAATAATTCACAGTTCGGCAAACAGAATCTACTATAGATGTGTTTACATATAAAAAAACCGAAGATAATTATAAATTTACGAAATAAATTAACACTGTGACAAAAAAAAAACATTAATTACAAAAACCCAATTTGCGGCCAAAGCCACGTCGGTTATAATTTGGCGACGGACTGGCGATTCATCGAGCACATTCATGCAAATGTGGACGCCCCACAGATTACTGATTAGAAAAAAAACCAATATTAATTTTTGAATAGTTTCCACAAGCACACCAGTTAATTAATCACTCTATGCATTATATACACACGGGAATTCTAGAGTTCTCCTTCTAGCTGAACCAATTTCGCAAACGCATATTAATCTGAAGTTCAAGATAACGCCCAAAAAAAATTACCCTGGTCTTCTGATTCTCTGCTCGTATACCGGTTAAAATAAATCCCAAATTATTTTATTTGATACATGTCAAAAACAACGCGTTTCAAATGTAAATTTACATTATTATGAAAATGAGACATCAGGGATGGTCTGAATTATTGCTTTATTCTGTTAGTTCACCAGTCTCATTTGCTATTCATTAGCATTCATTGACACAAACATATGATATAACGTGGAATATCATAATGAGGTTTCATGATTGAGAGCAATAATGTCTATTAAGGTCAGGTAAATAATAGTATGATATCGTTACGACTGTGTACTTTAGCACGATGGTATTACGGGGATGCCACATATGAACTTAAGAATTATTATTAATACAAAGACGGAACATACAAAAAGAAAAAAATCTTTTAATTGGATTGGACACGAACCAGTGTCTATATGCCTAACAGGGGCTACCGATCTTCCAACAGAGTAACAGACCGCGTCAGCAGATCTTACGAAATTCACCATGTGCTTGTTGCTGACCTTAAACGACATTTTGGCCATACCGCCACCTGTTAAAACTTTCTTCATACGGCCAGGTCCCTCTACGAGCAGCCAGCAGTGGAGTATTTTCACCAAAAATATAGAATGTAAAGGTAGTAATTATGGTGATAATTAAAATTAAAATCACAAATAAATTTTGAACTGAAGAAAGTTAGAACATGTGTTTCTTAATGGTGATTGATGAGTTATAGCAAATTAATAGATGACCGTAAAGGATGAGAATATGTAGATATTAGATATTACCGATCCGCTTACTTTTTTGAGATATAATCTCAAAGCGCATAGGTCAACGAAACAAATATTCACATTCATTTCATTCCGTGGCATAGTTGGTATAGCGTCTGGCACGGTATGCAAGAAGACGTCGGTTCGAATCCGACCGGATCGAAGGAATTTTTTCTGAGTGTTTTTTCTGAGTGTTCGATCTTTGTATTAATAATTATAACAAATATTCACAATCAATGAAACAATTATACCCAAAAACAAACACAAGTACGCATGAACGATTTGGCCGCCGTTGTCAATCTGAACAGAAACAAATACATTAATACTACTAATTATAGGACGTCATAATTGAGTTTCCATATAAACAAGACAATATACGATTCTCGCTTGCACCTGCGCAATTAAATTACTCTATCTCTCTCATAACTTGATCTCAACCGAGTCAAGCCGAGTTGAGCTGCCATATAAATCGTAATTAAAACGATGCGGAAGGAAAAAATAGAAATGAAAGAGGCAGTTAATCAGCATTGGGTAGTATTGTACTATGGCAATGCAACTCGACGATTTGCAGCTTGACTCGTCGCACAAAACGGTCAGGCGTTTTGTATAGTAAAGGTAAGTAAGTAGGAGTTGTGCGTTTTAGATTGTTGGATACAATTGTCAGGCGTTTTATTTGTCCAAAATTTAATTCTTGGAAAGAGTTATTCATATTACCCTACAAAACAGTGGCAGCCCCGTGGGATAACGATAGCTTCTCAATTGAGAGGACGGCTTTTCGAACCCAATTTGTGAATTTTTAGTAGCAATATCTCTCGCTAACGGTGAACACTATTTTCTATGCAAATTTTAACAAGCCATCAATGTGGTGGTTGCCTATCACAAGCTAGAAACATGATTACAAACTGTAGTTTCTCCGAAAACCTTCCCGTTTTTATTGAGCAGATTTTGTTTCATTTGTCGGAAAAGACGTTACTGTTTCTTCGATACACCATTCAATGTTTTATTATTTTGACACATTGACAAGTTTTCGTTTTCCGATTCTGAAATCCCCAACATTTCGATAAACTAATGTATCATATCAAATATTTTGTTTTTGTACAAAAAACGATATTCATGACACATTTTATGTTTGTTTTACCTCGGATTTGATTTACTATGATTGACGTGACAAAACGAATCATTTGTCGTGTTTTAATAATTAATGTAATTAAATTAAAATGCACTTCCATGAGTTTTACTTATTTATAAATGAATCTTTATTCAAAAACTCCGATAATTATGTAAAACATGTTCTTCGGAAATGCAAACACAACGGGGGACGCACTCAGGTTTGGCCCTGCTATGTGATTGTACTTTTCGCTTATCCACTACAACAATATGTAGTCTAAATAATTAAGAGGCATGAAGAGTAAACACATAAAATTCTTGTCTTCCTTTGATTTAGGTAGGTACAATTTAATCTAAGAATAATAATTTTGTCCAAGCGAATATTCAGCAATTTAATCTATATAGAAAACAGGAGGATAAATATGAATCAACCAAACAAACTTCTGCCAAAAAAAATACAAAAATTCGTCATATTTATTATAATAATAGTTTTTCGGACTAACAATACTTCTGCTTTAAGATATTTCTGCATTACTTCTTTATATCGAAACAGTCATCGCACTAGTAAAAAAAATCGACCCGTGTTCGGAATGAGATTCGGAAAAAAATAAATACGTGTTTGTGATAGGTTTAAAACAACTTTATTAGCATATTACGCCTATTGCTATACGGGATTCTCCTATGGTATCGTATTGTGGGGCAACGGTACTGACATTGATAAAATTTTTGTACTACAAAAAAAATGTATCCGTATTCTATTTAACATGCGGCAAACTGATTCATGCAAACCAGTATTCAAAGAGAACGGCATTCTAACACTGACTTCAATATATATATTGGAATCGTGTAAGTTCATAAGAAAATATTCACATCTGTATTCTCACATCAAAACGATAAAGCGAAATAATAGAACACTAAATACAATTGAAGTCCCCTTTTCAAAATTAAAGATCTGTACAAGTAGTCCACATTCCATGGTTATTAAAATTTATAATAAAATACCAAATGATATAAAAAATATTGAAAAATATTCAACATTTATAAATAAATTAAAACATTTTTTAATAATCAAAAGTTATTACAGTATTTCCGAATTCTTTGAGGATAAAAATAAATAAATAATTTAGTCTTAATTTAATTAAACTTACATTAATTTTTAAATATGATGTGTATGTTGGTAGGTTTTGAATGTACTTGGTATATGAATATAGTAATTATTGGTTTAGATTAGTGTAGAGTAGTAAATATTTAAATATTTGTTGTTGTGTGACTTAAATAGAAACTAAATAGTAATTAGACATATACTCGTATAATCAAGAATTATAATTAATTAGAAATATTGTAAAAGCGTGAGACCTTCTCAACTATTGTCATGGTTGTCAGGGTTGTCATGCTTGTATCATGTGTGATATGTGCAATAAATAAAGAAATAAAAATAACTAAATAAATAAACAAAGGTTCCCGGTGTAAAACTCTCATAGTAGACATAGAACCTTGTTCCGAAAAGGAGGTGAATGAGTTATTACAGTTGCTACGGCTCAATTTACGGACTACAGCAATAAATCATCAAACTTTTATGAGTATAAGCATATAATATTAAAATGATATAATATACCCATAACACATATTAACTGCAAGCAATACTTTCAGGAAAGTAAGTTAATTCACTTTCATCTCTCACGCTTTTTTTAACAACCCGACCAATATCTTTTAATGTTGCCATTTTGTCTCTTTTTTATTGATTGTACCCAAATCGAATCGGTAACCTATGCTTTAAATCTGATAGTTATTGCAAGCAGCAATAAGCATTTCAAATCAAATAACCGATTATACAGCTTTTGCTAACACTTTAATCTACTAATTGGTTGAGTCGGAGCAATCCAGAATTACCTTCAGTCTGGTGCAATCGCGCAGCGCCCAGTTCGCCAGCAAAGGCAGAGCAGTAATTGCATTGTTTCTGTTACCGTGTGGTAGATATTCGGAAGAATAGAAGCATAACTACGAAGGCTAAGACAAACTGTCTCTCATGAAGCTGCATTGACGGCTTATCACGGCTACGTTTCTTCCGTGCTCAGCTACGGTCTTGTACTGTGGGGCAACTCAGTAGATCTAGAAAGAGCGTTTAAGGTCCAAAAGAAGTGTATTCGGGCGATCTGCGGTGCGTGGTTTGTCGATAGTTGTAAACCGTTGTTCAAAAAACTCAACATACTGCCTTTGCCATGTATGTATATTAGGGATATATGTGTATTTGTCAAGACCTATCCTCAATATTTTAAAACACGTGGTGAAATCATTCAAAGGCAAACTAGAGCTAAAATCATGAATCTTTTGTACCAACCTCGTTGCCACAAAGCAATTTATAAAAGAAACTGTTTTAACATGTGTGTTATTATTTATAATAATTTACCAAGTGAAATTAAATTATTGCAAGGACATACATTTAAATTAAAATTGACAAAATGGCTTTTGACACATTGCTTTTATACTAATAAAGAATATTTAGAATTTTCAAATGCAAATATAAATTAAACCGAAGTGTAATTAATTAATGGTAGAGACTGAACAAGAAATCCTATTAATATTTGCACATCTGCTTGCAGATTGAATACAATGTACCTAATTTTATTTAAGACCTATGTAATTACTGTATTCTGGCAAATAAACGTATTCTACTCTATTCTATTCTATTCTATTCTAACTTTAGATGGTCAGTGGTGAAGAGTCTATATAACGCGACTCACTGCTGAGCATGGGTGTCTTTCAAGCAGTCCTCTCCTCAGATTATAATCAGCAGCGTCGGCCGAAAACACGGGTTGGGGACTTGACATATTTCAACGATGTCTTACTTCGCAATTAGCGAGATTAAGGTGATTTTTAAACATTCACAGATGTACATGCCGCCACAGGGAATACAAATGTACTTCTACTATAGCAACTGTATGCTTAAGGTGAGGCATTTCAGTGCGAGCCTAGATTTTAAGAAGTGAGGTGTTGGGGTCACGCGTAATCTGCTCCGTGTAAATTAATATGAATAAAATGAGAGCAGGCGGAGAAAATTTCACACAGATCCGACGTCAACAAGCGCCCGGTGGCGACTGATGGGGCAACGGACGACGCGGCGTGTCGTTAAACCGCTAGGCAATTTGCAAATTTTGGGATAAATGTGAATTTAATAACTAATAGGGTTTCAATTGAAAACCAAAATGTAGCGAGTTAAGTGAAGTACTTAAAGAGAAATATTTCCTTATAAATATTATGTACAAAGTCAGATATTTGACTCTTAAATAATTCGTTTCAAAATTTATATTTTAGCCTGTTTTCAGGACTTAATATGATCGGATAAAGTATATCCTATCGTGTAACACATTAGCACATTCTTTAGACAATACCATTATGTGTATCGTAAATTTTTTGTAAGACAGTTCTTTATAGTAAATAGTAAATATCTAAACCATTTGACGCAGCAAAACGTTTTTCTCCTGATTAATAACAAATTCAGCTATATAAGAGATAGTAAAGAAACAATACATCACGTGAAAGTACATACGTACGTAAATGCCCTATTGCACAGCAAGAGTTAACTTTATAAAGGTAACAAATAAGAAGATACATACAGGGTGTTTATTCATTTACCATTTCGTGGTTACCGGGTGCGGTATTATGTTCGTGCAAATAAAAGTATTATGCGTTTGGATTATCATATCAAGTGATTTGTGGCTCGAATTACGGCGTTTCCGTTGAATTAAACGTCACCTTCTCGCTTTAGATTTATGAGCTGAGCTTTTGAAACTTGCTTACACTACGTTACCCGACTTTTCTTTTGACTCATCATCAACCCGTAATGTCTGTCCCATTAAAGATTTCACACGTTTTCAAAGTCTTGTGAACAGTCTTCAACTGGTAGATATCGTTACGGTTTTCCTTCACCGTTCCTAGACATTAGTTATAGGTACATGCCACCACGGGGACTCGAAATGTCGAACATTGAGAAGCAGCCGTTCTCCCATTAAACTACTACCGTTCATTTGTCTAGGTCAAACTAAGTTATTTTCGGTCGAGTTCATCCGCGCTTGCCATTTAAGTTTACTAAAATGTGGTTTATAATAAAGTTGTACAAGTTGATCCTTTATCACCACATTTCTATTTTTTTAAGACGTGTATGTCCTTTCCTTTACGAAGTAAACTAAGTATGGAAGAAAACTGTAATCAGTAGCAGACGAGCTCCTTGTCAAAAAGTTCGTCCGGAGAAGTACCGTTACTTTTTTTTTACAACTTACTGTGTTCCAGTTTTGATGTGTAAGGGTGCTGGTGAAACTACAGGTCCATGGGACTTGTCAATTTTATACCTCATGGTGACGGGCGCTCTGCAGCCCTTTCAGATGTATGCGGTTTAAAGTTTGCACTGCAATTATTTTATATCGGCGTATCGCTTACTACCAGCCTACTTGTTCGTCCCGTCACTTGATATTATCGCCGCCGCTACTGAAGGCCCACAATCCAAATTAATATGAATATAATGAACGGACAGCAAGCACGTGATTCTCTCTGCGCTCGCTCCACCAGCCCATCTGGCACAATGGCGCTAATTCGCAATAAATTGTGAAAATCTGATGCGTCTTTCATGTGTATATTGTTATATACATACCGTGAAAAGATAATTTAATAAAAATTACTTTGAATAATAGCTTTCAATCAGTTTAGAAACAGTATTGTTGAAAAGCTCGTGCAAAACCAACGATATAACAACAAATAGATAAAAAATCTATCTCGGAAGACCAGGTTAGCAAGGAGCAGTAATCTGAGACCCAGTACTACGCTGCTGTTGCCTGCTAAAAAAATTATGTCTTAGGGTGACGGGCGCAGTGGCAGTGCCCCTCAGATTTTTGCGATTTAATGCTCTGAGTGGCACTGCAACTGTTAAGGACAGGCGTGTAGTTTACCATCAGGCACACACGACTCGTTCGCGCCGTCGCCTAAATCACGCAACACATCATGTATTCTACAATAATTCGCTAAGAGCATACCAACGCGCACAATGGGAGTAGCTTCTCAAGGTCGACGGGTCAAACTCCTGCGGCAACACGTACCTTATGCACATTTATCAATGGGTGTAGGGAAAAATAGTGATAAAATCTGCAAGTCGAAAAAGGTTCACAACCCTTGGAAAATGTGTGAAGGCTCCAACCAGCATTGACCTAGCGTGAAGGATTGTGACCTAAAACGTCTCTTTAGAGGAGACCCGTGCCAATTTGTGAGATCTATTGATGATGAATACTTCCCACTAAACAAAGGTTTCTCCGCATTAGAAATTGTTATATCGTGAAGCTCAACAAGCCAAAATAGAACTGTATACAAAGACGCTACAGCTCACGCTACATTTTCCTAGACCTTGCCTTTCGACTTCGCCAACGTTGGCACCGTGTATGACCGAAGATAGGACCGTATGTGTATGCGTAAAAAGAGCTCTCAAGAGCTAAGAATAAACCCAGTAAGCTACAAGTCTTTAGTTGAGTAGTAATGCGAGTGGCGATATCGTGAATTAATATCGCGTAATTGATTCGATAAAATACGAGTACGTGATAGCAGATTACGAGCAAAACACTTCAGATGTACCGCGTAGTCGTTGGTCAACCGTTTTGTTTGTATAAATGCCACCGACTACAAATTGTACTAACAACAGTACAGTGACGTAAAACAAAAAGTGATTTTTGGAAAAGTGACAATATTTTTTTAAAAACGTAACCTTAACATGACAAAATTCAATTTCACATGAAAAACGCCATGTTAGTCTTTTCATAATAATGTGTATTTACCACTTGGCATCACAAATACAACATTTCTTGAAACAAGATTACGCTAAATTAACATTATTATTATTATTATGTTTTAACATTCACATGCATTGCAAATGTGGTACCATGCCTGCACGCATTGTGCTATGGTGTAACCGTTGGTTGGTTCGTGGGTAGGGTGGGATATTCTATTTTGTCAGTTTTCCAGAAATGTTAATTTTCGACTTCAATTTATTATTGAAACTCCTAAATATGCACGATCATCTTCAACAAGAGCAAAAAATTAAACAAAAAAACTTTTTTTACCTAGTTATTTTATTAGATATTTAAAAGGTGATATTAATTGATTATTATTAAGTGGGTACGAGCATGAAAAAAAAATATGAATAAAAATTAATATCATATTATGTTCTGTTTATCAAGGCTTATCATAATTGTAAAAGAACAACAAGCAGTCACTGCGTAGAACACATCTACAGCTACGTTCAGTAGCGACGTAGACGTTCTACGAGTTTCGTAGACGTGAGTCTGCACACTATGCAGTAGGAGATTATGATTCAACTTAACAAAGAGCCACGTTCGACGGACTAGGGCGGTGAAGTTACAAAAAAAAAATTTATTTAAACAGTATGTGCGACTAAGATCGTACCGGACAACATTCGACTTGAAAGGCACATTATCTGTAGTAGACGTTTACTGGTTAATATCAACGATGACGGATATATAATAAACGGTCATACCTACATTCGTTTATATGAAGCTACAGTGCAGGAAGCAGCCAACAAATTGCTCTCAAGCAATTGGTAGCACACTCAACGAAATCGAATCACGTGTAAAGTAAATGGAAGTGAGGTGAAGAGAGCGAAGCTCGGCACAGAGCGGGCTTAATCTTGATACGAAATGTCGACAGACGGGCGAGAGGCAGCCGTTGTGTGCGCATGGGTGGATTGGTGTTTATAGAACCTGTGTTAAATCTGTTTGATTGTATTCCGTAACACTGGCTCACTTAGATACAAAATGGCTGATCACAGCTGGTTCAGCTTCGTCTAACTCCTTCCACCGACTGCCAACCGGTTAACAGCTATGCCACCAATCATGCGCATGATACAATATATTATATCTACTAAGTAGATAGACGACAAGGTTTAACTTGTGTAAACGTGTATTCTATATTAATCTGTTTATTGGGCCTGACCCAGTTTCTTAGGGCAGAGAGCCGAGTAGTGCCGAAGATGCAAGTGGGGTTTCTCTCTGGCCTTTGTCTAGAATTCAATAATTGTTGCGAAACGTCAAAAACCAAGTGAAGTATACCGAAACTGTAAAGTAACAACAGTTGTAGGCGCTGTGATAAAAAACCATCGAAATTGTTTTGTATTTTTGTAGCAAAAACAGAATAGTCAAAAAAGAGTAGATACGTGATGCGCCGCGGTTCTACATTCAATTCCCATTTGTTCTGACGTTATAGTTTTTGCATTGAATTCCACAAAACAGTCCACAATATTTTTATATAACTTTCAGTGGTGTATCAACTTTTAAACGTCCCACATTTAGGCATGGTGTCTTAAGAATAAAATTACCTGGTTCAATTATTAAGAACTTTTAGTTTAACGCATATTGTACCGGTCACAGACAACGGCTATATTCTTCTATAAACAAAAATGAATCGTGACAAAACGTTAGAAACATATGATTGGATACAAAAAACAAGTTATTTCTCTTTTAAATAGCTGTATCCATTTAGTTTCACCATCATGATTCACAGGTCTCTTCATCCACTACTAGGTATAGACCTCCCCTAGTTTGCGCTAGTTTCACCCATTGACGGCTCGCGACTCGTCGTTGTCGTTTGTCTTTCGAGATGGGTATCTCGTAGCAAAATATCTCACGTATCTGTAGCGGCTTCATGGCCATCATTCGGTTGTAACCTTAATCCTGTCATCGTCAAGCCTCGTAATATATCCAGACCAGCTCCATTTGAGCTCCGTTATCCGATCTTGGGTCTTCGTTCGTTTTCGGAATTTGGGACTCGGTATAAATTTAATGCCGACTACGGTACATTCCACGGCGCTCTGTCCAACTCATACTCTGTACGGAATGTCTCTGGTACCGTGAGTAATTATGGGTAGAACACATTAACTAAATGAGCGGATCTACAAACACCGTGGAGTATCAACCGATGTCAGAATGTCATCCAGCTTATCGAATGCATTTCTATTAACCTGCATTAATTTCGCGATAAATGTTTAAATACGAAATTTAAAAATAAATATGGCGTGAGCAATTGGAAACGGGATCCAGAATAAAAGGAGATCTAACGTAACTCTGTTTTAGAAGTACGAACTCTTCGGTCATTCGTGTATAAACATACTTCATCATATTATTTTCAATTGTCCACCTATATACTGTAAACTTTTCATAGTAGAGATAGAAATGATAGTCCAATGACTGTTACAAATTATATTATATGATCTCCTCACTATAAATCCAAACAAAACAAAACCACGTCCTTTTTCGTCAAACATGTTTTTCACAATGATGGCCGCCATTAATGTTACGATTTGCTAACACTACTAAACTTAATACGTAGCTGGTAGAATAATTTTTTTATGTTCATCACAATCAACAAATGCAATTTATTTCAACCGACCGATTGGAATCAAATTTCAAAAGCACAAACGGCATTCAATATTCAAGTGCCTGCGGTGATCGTGGGGGAGCTGCAAGCGACGAACATTGAACGGGAGAACAATACAACAGATGAATAAATCGCTGCAGCTCCGTTCAACTCTATTAAACAAAAGAAGTAGCTATAACTAAGCATAAATGGCTTGCCCTGTAAGAATTACATCCCTGTACACCTTATGAGAGAACAAAAGCCATGGTCATATCATCATCGACCTATGCAGGTTTCATCACGATGTTTTCTGCACGTAACTTGGAAAATAAAGTTATATGTAGGTACATGACGTAACAGGAATTCGTAACGTCCAGTAGAGCTAGCACGATAGGGCGCGGCTAGCGCGAGAGCGACATAAAGAGCGAGATACTGCTGTTCTCGCATAGAGATTTCGAGCTTTATGTCAACCTCGCGCATGTCGCGCCTTATCGCGTCAGCCCTAGCACTCTCAATTGATAAGAAACCTTTTCCCGTCTTTTACCGTTATTCATCAGGTTTGGTAAATCCACATAGAAAAAGTATTGAACAAGCCTACACAAAGTTCAGAAATCATGCCGGCTTTTTCCTACGTATATTCTGCTTTATTTGCCGTTTTTGATTATCCAATAAAATCCAAACAAGCATGGTGATGTGGATTTTGTTTACGGGCCATATATTCCGGCGACGTTCAAAAGGTACGTCTAAGAGTCAAATTGAGCGTGTCAATGTGGCAAGACATGACAGTAGAAGGTTCTTCTGGAATATAGGTAGAAAGGTTCCGTCGCGAGGACTCAGAACACAAAGCAAAACAAAACAATGCAAGTGAACGTAATGGATTAAACAAAGGCGCTCGAGATTAAATCTGGTTTGGTCACTTGAAGTTTGCACTTAGTTGTTTGTGGATGCAAATTGAAATATCCTCTGTGAATGAACGACATTTGTATATACGTAGCAATAAGAGCTGTTACACACGGGACTTTTAGCAGCGATACAGTCGCTAATTGTCTACCAGTAACACACGCACGCGATTTTAAGCATTGCAAGCGCGCGACGGCATCGATACAAACGCGCGATTGCATCGCTACACTTGGGATTCATAGACGATTGCATCGATGCAATTGCCTATAAATCGCAATGCTAAAAGTCGCCGTGTGTAAGCACTCAAAATGGTAATACATATTCCAAGGTAACAAAAAAAATAACAAACTACCCAAGGAAATTAAAAATATGCGTAATTTAAAGCTTCAAGCGCATAAATGCTACTACAGACTGAATTGTTGATGACAATATTAAATGGTATCCGTTCAATCTATTATGAAATATATAACTATAAAAATAAAGTGATTGAGTTAGCTTGTTTAAGATTGTTAGGTTGTTCTTGAGATTAGAATATAGGTGCCCAGTGCCCTTCTTTGCTGTATATATACCTTACTAGCTGTACCCGGTTGCAATGCTACTGCAACAAGAGAAAGTCACGTGCTGGAGAAGTACATCTGCAAAAAAACCGCCTTTTCGGTTGTGGACATATTTGTTGAAAAGCTGACCCACCGGATATTTTATAACGGTTCTAACACTTCAGAAACTTTTGCGGGCATAGACAGAACAACTTATTAAAGTTCTATCTCGATCCGTTTTATAATAATGGAACGTACATATAAACAAACATTCCAATATAGGTTTAAGGTCTTTGTAAACTTTACCCTTGTGCAATTAATTGAATTGTATGTAATTGTAATACCATGTAAGTAACATTGCAGCGCAAGAAAGAAGAGCATAGGGAAAAACAACATGTACCTGGTGCACTACAGCGAAAAGGCATTGTGATTGTGGTCGTTTTTCGACGTACCGGTTTACTCAAAAGAGACTTTCCGGTTAGAATTATAATTTCAAAGCACCGAGCGTGACGCGAATTCCGTGCGAAATAGGCAATCGCGTCAACCGCACACGAATTTGTATTGAAAGAGCGCAATGTTGCGTATGGAGCTCGCTGAGAGAGATCGCTCGAGAATCTCTGATGCACGGCCCATGCCGAAAATCATTTTTGATAGGTATCCATATATCAAAACAGTAATAAAATAACTATTTATTCGTTTTTGGTGGTTCAAGCGCGGTGGTAGGCTAAGGCTTAGTATCAGGCAGTATTCTTCTAAAGTGGTCCTACCAAAAATAAGATCTAGGAGATCTGAGAGTCGTAATTCTGTGCCATCTGTGTTTGGCATAGTGGAGTGCGTCATGGAGACCCATGTCGGGAGCCGTATAAACTTGATCGGACCATCTAATGAGACAGAGAACCCTCGGATGGTTACTGTCAATCCGTCCGGTAACCACTATTCCAGGTTGAGCCTTTCTTTCCTGGCAATGTGACCAAAGAAATCAAATGTCTTACGGTGACATACGGTGGATAGCATTTTCAAACGGATATGAAATCAACACAGTCGCGGCAGTCGGATACTGTCGCCGGTTGCCGCAACCGCAATTTGAAACAAAATAGACTATTCGCTTACAGTTGTCGGATGGTTGTATCCAACACAAGACACACGTTTGCGTGGCGCCTTAGAACAGACTAGTGGCAAGCTGTGGGTTGTATATTGGATTTAAAGTACTCACCTGATATTAAAACAGATATACTCTGGCCAAGTAGAGTAAACGAGAAAGAATTTAATATAACCGCAAGAAATGTAATGAGTTTCTTTCAAAACAAAACAACTCAGGGTCATGTGCAAGCTTCTACATTCTGTTTCATAATAGTGATCCGTCTCAGGACTCATGTGTTACAAAAGGCTCTAACAGAGCGTCATAAACTGGGAATTAAGTACACATTTACGACAACCCAATCCGCATTGGGCAAACATGGAGGACTGTGGCTTAAACCCCGTCTTCAGAAGAGACTCATGTCCAATAGTGGGATATACAATGGAGTGAAGATGACGATAACGATTAGGACATGTCCATCAACGGCACTAGATTAGATTACAGTTTTACTTATAATTATCAACAAGTCTATATCAGCAGCGCTGAATGCTAATTAGGTGAAGCCTGAAAATAAACAATATTTTAAAAGGCTTTTAGGTTTACCTGAATA
Source organism: Hyposmocoma kahamanoa (assembly GCF_003589595.1). Lineage (NCBI taxonomy): Eukaryota > Metazoa > Arthropoda > Insecta > Lepidoptera > Cosmopterigidae > Hyposmocoma > Hyposmocoma kahamanoa. The sequence goes on from NW_020654520.1 coordinate 776,435, forward strand.
CAAGTTTTATAAGTATTGTGTAGAGGAACAAAGTTTTGAAAATTGCGTGCTTACACACAGGCGCACACAGGCGTACGCAGGATACAATACAATATATACAGATAAACTCTGCTTCGGCTATTTTGCTTAAACGAAGGATTTTATGCCAAAATTGCTGCGATTGTTCGCTACTTAGCCAAACTGCAATCGCAGTAAACTTAGTCGCTTTCTGCAACAAAAGCCGTTAGGAATGGGTTGGTGCAAACTCAATCTGGAACCTCACTGTAATGAAAATGAACGTCTTCTAAGAACTCAAATGTATAATCACAAATTGGCATCGTGCCCAGCCGAGCGTGTGATGAGCTTCAACTGAAGCCTTAAGCCAATTTCAAGCCCGCCGTTACCTGATTTACCTTCGTACACTTTGAATAAATCAGAGAAGGAACTTAAATGATGTTTTAACCGCTCCACGCATTTGAGCTGTACTTTACTGTATAGCCCTGTATTGCTCCGCAATACGTTTTATTGCGGGGTACGGATCTTAAATAAGGAGTATAAGGAGCCACGCTGGCCCAAAGCGGGTTGGGGACTCCACATATTCCAAGAGTTGTGGACTTACTTCAGCGTGCAGGTTTCATTAGGTATTAGAAAGTTCGAAGAAAGTACCCTGACCGCACGACATACCTATCCTGTACGTCTGGCGCACCCTGGTGCAACAATCGGCGCGTACGTTATGCCGACTGGCAAATCCTTTCACCGAGATGGCAAGCACTATTAGATCGATACGACAAGAACAAGAAGACTAATAGTATTTCAACTACTATACTGCAATGGCACGCGTTCGTCTAAAATTTGCCTCTATTGCGATATCGTGGAGAAAACAAACAATATTAAACAAATTATTGCCGCAATAATACACAATATTCAATTAAATGAATAAATGGTACAAGAAAAACAAACTGCTGTCAAGACAAAGCGTTGTTAAGAAATCTTAAATAACAAACTTCCGTAACCCGTCCAAAACCATTAAAGTACACTCGAAGTTCGAAAATGTGAAAACAAAAATTCTACACAAGTTTGTAGTAAGTACAAAAGGCTTTAAAAAGGCTTCATGTTTGTAACATTTCAAAGTATGTTTTTTAAGATGTCACGTGTCAGGACAAACAAGCCCTATTTCAAAGATGGCAAGGTTTATTATACTTCTATTGGTATATACTACTTTTATGGTCGAACTAGAACACGTAATACGTATTGCTTAGTTAGAAATTAAGTTTACATTTATTTTAAATACACATAATTTGTCTGTTTTTTATCTGGAAACCAATGTTGTTTAAATCCGTCGCATACGTCAGTTCTTTAATACCTAATTTGAGAAGAAGATATACTATAGTTACACCCCTATCGCAGCTCTTAAATTTCTATTATAAGTTCGCCACAGAAGAAATTGCTACTTAACAATAACGCCACCTGTTGCACATTAGCTTATTCTGTTATACTCGCATTACTAGTCCGTGTTACCATGTGAATATTTAATGAGCAAAAAAGGTTCGTTCATTCATTCCTGAATGATTTACGGTGAAATTTGGGTGCACTAGACTAGACTAACCGAAGATAATTTTCATTCGGCTTGCCGTTATTTTAATTTTCCTTTAACATGGTTACTGACCTTTTCTTAAGAAATCAAGTGACGGGACGAACAATTCTCGCACCTGGTGGTAAGCGACACGCCTACTCATAACAGTTGCCACTGCGCTCGTCACCCTGAGACATTAGCTGGCAAGTCCCATGTGAGTGTAATTTCAACAGCACACTTACCCTTCGTAACCGGAATCTCTATTGCTACGATCTAGACCTTATAGAACATCGTCCTAAATATTTAGATGTCCATTCAGGAACGGTAATCCGGTACCGGGAAAATTATCCGCAACAAAATTCAAATATTAACCTTAATTTTTGTCATTATCATAGCAAACATAATTTCCCAAGACAAAACCAGGTCCTCGCGGTTATTTTGTTCGCGAGACGTCATAAAGCGAGCCTTAACCGGCTTTTAGCGGATCCCACCGGTTCCGAGCGGATTAGGACTGCTTCCTGTCCAGCGTTATTGTAAAAAAATCGCTTTATCCAACGGATGATGGGACGCTAAATTAAGTTTGCCGCGAAATAAATTTGCATAAAATTTGGGAAATTGAAGGCGCGTTCCCAAATTTCCAATTTAGTGCAAGCTCCGGTTTATTTTATTCACTGAACCGATCAGTGTTTGGTCGGACAATGAAAATTACAACTGACATTACTTAATTAGCTCCTTTTCATTATACGGCCCACTGCTGAACACGGGTCCTCACTAAAGAGAAATTTTAAGCCAAAGTTCTCCACGCTGGTGTAATCTGGTCTAAACGCGGAATAATGACACGTATTAACTACTCATTACTAAACTTGGTTGCAACGTAATATATATATAATAGTTATAATATAAACCGTCATCGACTTTATAAAATACACATAGGAACACTGCATGCATCTAAAGTCGTTCACCTAAAAGCTTCCTTAAGCCATATTACTAAAGTACATTATGTACTATACGACAAACATGATAAACGTAAACCTTTCTATCGGCGAAATCATAATAATCAATTTTATCTCAATTCACGCGCTTCCTGTCGACTTATCGTTTTGTTATTGTTAATAAATAGCATTTTATATGTGGTTTTGGATGTGAAAAGGATTCTATATGAACATCATCATCAACAACTCAGTACCAGACACGAGTCACCTCTAAGGAAGGGGTTTAGGCTATAACTCGCCACTATGGTTTTTTTAATTTATTTTTTATTTTTATGTTATCAAATGACGGGACGAACAAGTCGTGGGCCTGATGGTAAGCGACAGGCTTGTCCAACACAGTTGCAGTGCACTGACGGCTTTAAATGGCAAAGATCTGAGGGGCACTGCCACTGCGCCCGTCACCCTGATACATAAATTGACAAATCCTCACTTCTTAAACCGGAGCGCTGTAATACTCACATTACGACTTAGCGGCAGAAATAGGTAAGGTGGCAGTATATAAATATAGTAATACAAATTATAAAGAAGTTGAGTCTGTACAAAAAGCGCGACAATTTCAAAGGCGTAAAGAATTGTATTTTGTGAAGCATCGGCACATATTATTTGTAACATATGGACCATTATCAGTACTTTAAGGGCGTCATAAAGATACCGGCTGTAAATATTGTTATGTGCTATTGGCGCAAGCCAAACAACCTGTTCGATAAGCGTTGTGGTGTTTCCAGGACGCACGTTTTATTATTGTTTTTAATAATAAATACACCTTTTCGATGGCGTGTCAATACTCTTGCTTTCTCTTGAGTCACACCGATAACCTTGACCCAAATTAGAGGAGTAACGAAACTGTCACCGTGGACGCTACCCAAAGCAGCTAGACCAGAGATAATTTAGTTTTTTTTTTCTATTAAAATGGTGGTTTGAATGCCTGATGCGGCATGTAACTACGATTTAAATTTCTAAATTACGTACATTTGTCAATATTTCCTGGAAAACGTGTGAAAATACGGCGTAAGTCCTCTCGGTAAAGAAGACCCGTGTCCAGCGTATAAGAATTTGACGGTAACGATGATAATAAAATAGTTTGTTTACTGTAGTCAGATATTTAACTTACATTTATTATAGCATTTATTAACTGCCTTCGTGGCCGAACGGTTACCATGCCGGACTGCGACACAGAAGTCCCAACTTCGATTCCCGGGCCGGGAGAAATATTTGTATGGCCTACATTTATTTCTCTCGTGCGTTTGGGTGTAATTTGTGGTTGTCTACATGTGTGTCCATGGCACCCGCGACTCAGGGTTTTCCTAGTGCGGGGCTATGTTGAGTTTGTGCGTTATTATTATTATTATTATATTAAAAGACACTGCAACGGCCTATAACTTGATCACGGAGCCGAGACAAAATAATTCACTAATATAAACAAACTGCTGACCCTTTTTAGTTACTTGCTATGTAATAAGCGACCAATGGCCTCGTGCTATTTATGTACGCTGACATGTGTAGGTTCACATTAGCAATAAAATCCCCTAAATCTGATGACGTCATAAAACATATTTTATTCGACAGTGGTTTTGGTCATGGCTTCTTCGACTCCTAGAAAATCAGAGTCCAAAAAAACGGAAGCGGCCTGTTAAGGATATTTTAAGGTGTGCAAATGTCCATGCAAACGAAGCGCGCACACTCGTCTTTCCTTCGTTGATTCAGTGGAATGGTAAACCGCTACGACGGAAGAAGAGGTCGAATGATGTATCTGACCGATCGCTAGTAACTATACGCCCTTTACCGCTCACTATGGACTTAAGTTTCCCAATAGGGTTCTATAGTATGATCCCAGAGGTCTGCGGTAAGTAATTATATTTTGAGGGTACCTACGCGTAAAATGACCGAGGGTTCAACATTAAGATCGAAAGTTTTAATTATAAAAGAAAATAAAAGCGATGAATCCCTAATGACCACGGCCGCGTGGTCGCGCACGAACTCGATCATGCATAGTTACCACTTTATAACAGACCTATTAAATTATAAACGCGATCGATTTCGTGCAATACTATACTGACAACCCTATGCCGAACACTGCATACATCTAAAGCTGTTCTCAAAGCAAATCGTGTACTACATGCAAACATGATAAACCTTCCTATCGGCGGACTAATGGTCGCCAACTTTGTCGCAGTTCCACTACATCATCATCTACATGAACACATTCTCGTCCCACTGTTGGGAACGAGTACTAAACAGACTACAGACTAAAAACATGGTTTAGGCCGTAGTCCGCCATCCTGACCCATGGATTATGATTATGGACCTTCTTAGGACATGCAGATTTCATGACTATGTTTTCTTTTTTATGATGTCAAGTAACGGGACACGCCCGTCACTGCCACCGTGTCCGTCACCCTGAGGCATAAGTTGACAAGACTATAATTTCACCAGGGCCACTCAAAACCTTCAAAATCCGCATTATCTTGAAGAAAAATAAATAAAACAAGCTGAGCTTTGACTGTCACGTTGCGAATTTGGAATTATAGTCTAGTGTCAACTGTTAGTGTCGCTGTAATAATTTTGCGAAATAAATATCGCGTCTTTTATTTAACGAAAATTATTACCTATGTTAAATAAAATATTGAAGATATTTATGTAAATGAATAAGCAAACATAACCTTCACACATTACCAAACAATATTTAGACATTCCGAAAATAATTTAAAGATCGCTAAATGTAACATAACAATATTACTTTAATGTTAAAGTCGCGTTCATAGTACGAACTGAGTGAATGAATAGTCACAAAGCAGCCAATAAAACATCATAGTTTTAACATTGCAATAAGCTTACTTTAAGCGCGTCATGATGCGAAAAGTTGTAGAGTGATAAAGTCGTGCGTTTCGCGTTACGGTCTGAGCGGAAGAGAAACTTTTTCACGGTTATTTAATGGACCTGGCCGTAACCGGAAAGGATGCAGAGTCATTTAGTGTATATTAAATCAAAATTGTATAAACGTATTATTAACCACCATTCACTACTGAAATAAAGATTTAATTTGTATAAGAATAATGTAAATTTGTAAACAGTTGAACTCTTAACTTATAGGAATGAAACTATTTTTCCGGATTTAAATCGCGTATATTTGTTTTTTCAAACAAACCGACGTTTCGGGCCCTTTACAGGTCCCATGGTCACGGTTGACTATCAACCGTGACCATGACAGTGACAGTCAACCGTGACCATGGGACCTGTAAAGGGCCCGAAACGTCGGTTTGTTTGAAAAAACAAATATACGCGATTTAAATCCGGAAAAATAGTTTCATTCCTATGTGTAACAATCGCGAAAACCTAAGAACTCTTAACTTATGTTTGTATCTAACGGCAGTATTTCATTGTGTAGTTTGTACAACGACTTGGACTGGAATATTATTAATTTACTGATTAGTTTCTAAGTTCTCATGTAAGTGACAGTTGTCTTAATGAGAATAAAGTATCTTTGAACCTGGCCGTGACTCCCTAATACTACTAACGACAAGTTAAGGACCCATGTGATCGTCAAATGTTACGAGTAAATTTTTTAATTATGCCTCAAGGGATTTGTCGGATTCATTACCATGTGGCTCCCACCAAGTTTAACTCAACGGTATTCCAGAGTAATCACGGTATGTATTTCGGTCAATGTTGAATAAAAATCTATGCCTTTGCTATGTAAATGCGTAATTTCGACGTTTTTATGTCTTTTGCACCACACTGAGAGAATTTTTATGATGTTTCCTTTGCTTCTTTAATAATTCGACATGTTTCAACATGAGTTTTTGTCGATTTTCCATTTTTTCTTTTTGTATATTGTTATGAAGCTGTAAGACATGTATTCCGCCCTCATCCGTTTCCACACATTTACGAATCATCTCACAAAAACTAGATTAAAATAAAAAGCCTTCATATCGCATTACGCACGCTAGACAAGTACGGCCATATACAAAATTTTAACTCTTCTATTTAAACAATTTGAGAATGACTAAGGTTAAGTCAAGATGGAATTTTGATAGTATCTGTCACCTGTACCTTTTTATAACGCTTTAAAATAAGGAATATACGAAAGAAAAATTGTACTACATTTCCAAAAATAAAAATAAATTATAACGTGGCCTACAACCGTGCCATCTGATTTGGTCTTCAACTAGGCAATTTTCTATACTATGAGCATCAAAGCAACTTAATTTACTCCGGGTCACGCCGAAACCAGAACTAATTTAGAAAAGTTCATTTCCCAAATCAGTCCTACCGGGAATCGAACCCGGAACCAAAGCCCACAGTGCTATCCATTGGACCACCGATTTCGTTATATAGCACGACTACTAAAAACAGAGATAAAAATAATGGCTGATTTATTCCAAATAAAATAACTTTATTTTAGCCTTTTGTCGGTTTAGAAGGCCATATTTTATAAAGAATTAGGGAACAACTCGTGGTATCATTCATTTAACACAAGCAGCAGCATTTGTCGTAACAAAATTACAACAAAAGCCTTGTTATTTATAAACCAAACAAAGAAGATAAATCTATTATTAAAAAGAAGAACAAACGAGGCTAAAGAGCGAAAGCGACCTTATGGCACGGTCGGCGTGCCAGTGCCATTGACATTGGCGACGGTTGGCACTCCGCCAGAACCGCCAAGCAAGGGTGGTAAACGCCATAGCAACATACGGACCGCCACTGGCATTACAACTTTCACTGAACCACTACACCATACAAACCAGAACTTTAACGTAAAGCTTTTAAAGACCATTACAACTGCCCAAGTTGAATAGTCTGATACACTATTTTCTACTGCTAAAGTCAATAAAGCCTAACCATAATTTGAACATTTTAAAAACTACTAAGTATGTATTTAATTATGACCTTTGTTAATACTGGACATCAATAACGTGAAAAACTTAGAAATTCTGCAACGCTAATCCGTTGTATAAGCGGATATAGATAAAATTGTATATATTATAAAACAAATAGGCCGTGTAGTTATCAGGCGATATACATAGAAATATTGTACACATAAATTTTTTTTAATGTTAAATTCAGAAACGCTTGGCGTCGACTATACCTGATATTGAGCGTTGCGTCAGCGTTGCGACGCCTGAACGGTGACGATGCGTTGTACTATATACATATAATTAGAACTACATGCCCCGTGGTGCGTTTAACTGGCGCGCGACGGCGAAACGCGTACACATCGGACAAAGGGCCAGGAGACGAAGCAGGGACGGGTGCTGCGCTGCGTAAGTAAAAGGCGGCGTTACGTTGCTACATTCAATTGCTCGTGTGCGTTGAAATCATAGCTTTGCGATGACGCAACGTCCGGCAACGCTCGTGTGGTATTGCTCTTACGCATTTGTCTAGTAGAAGTCACTTCGCTCCTTGAACAGCCCAAAATTGTACCTTTCGGGAAACACAGCTGCCGAATGTGTTTAATTGTTTGCCGTTTGCATAAAGAAGTATGAATATAGGATAACACTGGATATACAATCAATAGGACTCATAATTGTATTTTACGCAGTTCCGTGCAAATTGAACTAGAAAGAGGATGTATTTATAGAGATAAAAACGAAGAAATGAGAGCATTTTTCTGATTTGTTCGATTCGTGATACAACTTTACGGCTTAAGTATTTGTCAAGTAACTACGGGGGAGCCTGAATGACTGAAATGTAAACATAACAAGACATAAGCGCCGAGTGAGATACGATATGTTAACGTGCCACAAGATAAACCCAATGAATATAAAGAGTGACGAAAACACATTTCGCGGTACCAATATATTCCTATTAGAATACACCAGATAAAATCTGTATGATTTGGTATCTAATAGAGTCCTCCTGAAAAGCCGCCAAGCCAGATGCTGGAACTTGGTCCGTGGCCAAGTCCTGCGGACCAACTCCAGTAAGTAAGCCGAACTGTCTCCATGATGGGGAATAAACTTGAAAAAGCCGAATGCTGCTGGTGAATTTCTTACTAAAATAATTATTCTTAAAGTTCTTAGGTTTTCGCGATTGGCATGAAAGTATGTTTTCGGATCTTAGTCAGCTGTGGCCATGGGACACGTAAAGAGCTCAAAAAAGGTTTCATTTTCAATGTTTCGGTTATGTAGCGTTTATTACCTTCGAAAGCTTCAATGTGCCGAAGTCTCAAGGAACTTACCTGAAAAAGAAAGAAAGAAATAAATCAATAAGAACAAACATTACATTCAGTTGAACGACAATGTAAAACACATGAAAATGTTTACACGTTTGGCGTTGTCTGAACGTGCCCGGACTCCGATATGAGCCGACCAAACAACCGACTTATGTCTACAGTTAAAAACTATGCGTCTACTGCACGTTCAGTTTACTTTGCATGAATATTTCATGCCTATAGATTAGCCTGTAAACAATCCAGCAATAATACTGAGATAGTGAAAGTGTTAATATTTATGTCATTAAGCAAATACTTAGATATAAAAGCGGTAAGCAATATCATTTGTTAAATAAACATATACTTTAATATTGATATTATTGAATACAGGGTTTTAAATCATAAAGATCTGAGGGGCAGTGCCACTGCGTCCGTCACCTTGAGACATAGTTTAACACGTCTCATGTGCCTGTAATTTCACCAGCACCCTTACCCTTCAAAACCGGAACGCAGTAATGCTCATTGCTCACATTAATGCTTGGCGGCAAAAATAGGTAAGGTGGCGGCAGTACTTCCCTGGACGGGCTCTTTCACAATAGTACAAAGATGGAATACAATGAAAATTTGTATCTGTGCGTTTGTATGCCAATCCAGCCACCAACTGAGCTGTAGAGCAGGTCTTTGTTTTTTGAAGTAGCGCGACCTGTGAAAAATCTATGAAAGTTTTTCTTTTTGTTTTTTTAAATTTATTTATGCTACTAGAAGTTGGTAGAGCGGTAGCCCTCGATTGACACACAGACGCAATGTCAAATTAGATCGAAGGAGTTTTTCTTGGTGTTCGATCTTTATTATTAAATGAAAAATATACTTTCCAAATTAGTTTTGCTCTTGCCAGGGTGACCTCAAAATTGAGACTAAGTACTGCATTATTTTTATTAAAAACTGGTACCTAAAGGATGGCTCGAAGCAATATGTAACATATAAAGGTACAACCATTTCCAAGACATTCTTCATTACCAGAGATCGGAAGAGGAAATACAAACATACTTAAACTTCTAGGAAGTTTTACACAAAGAGCGGATAATACCTCCCTCAGAAATTCCGGAATGTATTAATATGTTACTACTAATGTATTACTACGGTAGACGATATTTAGACAATAACTTTTGTAATTGTTAGTCAATCCGGAATTTTATAGTTTAGTAATTTATTCCAACGAGAATGCGCAAAATTGGAGATTTAGCTCAACGTTGTAGACCCAATGACGTCCTTGAAAAACAGAATTATGACCTTCAAAATACAGGTAACCAATAAAGGATATGTTCAAACACCAGTAGACGGTTGAGTGATGTTCAATCGATCGAAGGCAAAACATAAAACTGTTTTCATGGAACCCGTTACTATGTTAAGTGGTAATAAAACGATTGTTAAAGTTGCAATGATCTGGAAAACAAGGAAAACTTACACATCGATAATATTAGATTTAGTATAATTGTGGTCACAGAAATTTAAACGTTTTATGATTTTATAAACAGCGATTTTGTTACAACATTATTTCGAGATATTGTTGAGGACTGAATTAATAGTCTTAAGGGAGTTCTTGAAAAGAAAAATCTATCTCTACAATTAAGTAATCAATTTAAAGGGAAATTCTGCAAGTATAACAATACCTTATAATTAAGCGCCTATAAATGGAATTGGTTGCTCTCAATGTCCTCATCAACCCAAGCCTACTAAATATTATGATCATATTCCAAAGTAGAATAAAATAAACATATGGATACGTTAATGACTAGGAAATCTAAAATTAGTTTCCTGTCACTATGTCTGTTTAATATCAGAACCGTTCCGTCACTTCCAACTAAATAGTCGGAGTGAGAAACTAGCATAGAAATCGACAGCGCCGCTTTATATGTAAATTAAGTACCAATTTACGTTGAACTCACTAGTTTCTTCCCCTGCCTTACAAAACGAACAACAAATTACAAGAAGATACAACAGCCAGGGCTCTTCTTAGAATTTACAAGGACATGTCGATGTTTCATGTCGTATCGGTCATCGTGAACAATTTTGACGATAATACTCGCAGCGGTATATTCGCACGTTTGTTGCTAAATTTAAGTAAGACGTCAACAGACGTTAATGAAGTGCTGCTATTTTTTTAATATAACGCAGCTTCGATCGGTGTGCTGTAACTATTGGCAGAATATAGAAAATCTAGGGTCGTATTCCAGAACTCTACTCAATGCTCAAGTCAGGACTTTAGCAGAATTAGTATGATTTCAAGCACTGGAAATACGACCCTAATGGCAAGGACTTGAGTATGATTTTCAGTGCCCACTGCAATACTCAAGTCCTGACTTGAGTATTGAGTACAGTTCTGGAATACGACCCGTAAACTATCAAATTAACTTAGCTGTACGATAGTCTTGATTTCAATCTGAAATCCATGAAACTGAAACTCGTTTACAATTCCGTCGACCGCACAACCGGAAATATTGAGATAAAATGCTTTGTTCTACTTTTCAGTATAAACAAGATCAGATGACGTAAGCTTTTGTTTTCATCGCCGTCAATGACTTCAATGATAAGACGTCACGTCTATTGTTGAGATTTTATTGGCGTATGTTTTTCTATTCTTATGTAATACTTGAAATATTAAACAGTGAAACGATCACATCTCATAAGCGCTAACAGTTATTACACGGTGTGATAGGCAATGACATTTCCTGGCGCGAGGCCAATGTCCAAACCACCAGTCCGCAATATTGTAGGAAGCCAATGGCAAATAGAATGCGATCGGTTAGTGAAGCCTAGCCAAGACAGATGCAAAGGACGCTCGGGGAAATTTTAGAAAATTTCAAAATGGTTTTCAGAGAAATATAACAAGTGTCAATTTTGTAGAAATTGCACCAACTATTTGACATCTGGTTGGAAATGGAAAAATGTGCAAGATCTTTATTACATGATCCACCTGGTAACTCCAATAAATTCTCTGCTAAGTTAAATAGACAATGTAGACGTCAATATTAGATGACAGTTGCCATTTCTCCATTTACGTCGTCGTAAAAACTGCAGTCACATGTCAGCAGCCTTCCCACATTTTCCTTGAGTCCTATACATTATTCGTTTTGCGATGGTCCCAAATCCTTGACTTATTTTTTGTTCCCTAACGTTTCTGTTATTTAGAACAAGGTCAACATTGATGTCCGTTTGAGGATGAGGAGTATGCACAGATATGACATGTTATCGTAGTAAAACCTTGAGAGCACATGGCAGGAGTAAAAGCACTTGAACCTAAATAATGCTTGTCCAAATTGCCCGACAGGATAACTGGTTACATATACAGAAATACAAGAAAATACAAGCAGAATGACACACTAAATGTGGTTTTACGACTCCTCATAAAGACGGCAGAAAACATTAACGGAGTGCTGCAAAAACGGGAATGGCACGATAAACAAAGTACAAGACAAGCAAAATGACTTTTTCAGCAGGAAACATTCCATTAATTCGTATTCGCAAAATTGTCAATCAGCTGCACAGGCAGGTGTACTTGAAAGGTTTGCACCACGATCAAATGCTCATTAACATAACTGGATACTTCCAATCTGTTGGCTGAATAATGAATAGACACGATAAACGGCCTGCGGGAATTACGTGATTAACCGCCCTTTCGTATACGTCACGATTTATCGGCCGCCAAGGTCAGGATTTCCTGAAATTTTCATTAGCCTTAGATAATTAGGATAAATTGCGTTCCGGAAATCACTACATATTTGATGGTTCTATGTTTGTACGTTTATCAACCCGTTACACGACGTTAGACATATTTGATTCTTGTAATTAGGCTTTTTGGGCAGACACCACAAGCGCTCTCACTCATCAGCCTCTACTTACTACTACGTCAAAAACATATCCGCCTTGATAATCACTAAACTCCATTTAGAGAGAGTGACACGTGCCACAAAACTGCCTAACAACGAAAACCACCTTGTAAAGGTTGGACCCTACTCAGCACGCTCCAGCAGCACGATAGCTCATATAAAATACACGTTTATTATGGACGTCGTATTGATGCGTGTGGACATGTGACCTAACACTGACGAGGGATCCAAACCTTTGAGAAATCTGCCGGAAACCTTCCGAGATGTTTTATTAATACTAACTAGGAAGCAGTACGAGTTAAATCAGTATCTTGATAAATGTAAGAAACATCATTTTTTACCACTAGAGGTGCGACGGCAGATTGCAGACAGAGATTTAATTCACTTCTGTGCGTACCTCTGGCGTCTTCGAATTTTCGGTGGAATGCATATCTCTGGCGTGCGAGTAATAGCTTCAATGTATTGTCGAAGCGTCTTTATTTTACAATATTTTTTAGTTGGCAAGGTTGGCCGTGGGAGCATAAAAGGAAACAAAAATACAAATTATAAAAGTTTGTTTAATTTTTTTTATGATGACATTAAATGTTTAACCAAACTGTACTTTGAAAAAACAAAATCTAGTTATTTTGCTACCTAGTCGTTTTACCATGTTGTCCATTTAACGATATGGTCATTTCGATATCTAGTCGGTTTTCTACCAAGTCATTGTAAGTTATAAGTCTTTCTGCAGAGACGATCGTTTTGCGATCTCGTCCTTATGCTGATCAGGTCATTTTGAAGATATAGTAATTATGAGACCGACTCTTGTCAACTTATATGTCAAGGTACAGGCGCAGTGGCAGTGCTCCTCAGATCTTTGCGATTTAAAGCTCAGAGTGGCACTGCAATTGTCATGGACAGGCGTGTCGCTAATCGACAGATCCACGAATAGTTCGTCCCGTCACTTGGTATTATTAAAAAAAAACATAAATTTTTGTAGTAGTAGAGTTCATGTGACCATTACTGGCTTTCGGTGAAGGTTAGGGTAAGGGTGCTCGTGAAATTACAGGCATATGGGTCTCGTCAACTCATGTTTCAGAGTAGTCTTTGCTGTTTTAAACTCTGAGTAGCACTGCAATTGCTACCGATATGCGTATCGGTTACCGCCAGGTGCACGACCAGTTCGTTCTGTCACTAGGTATCATAAAGAATATGAAACGTTTTAGTGAGTGAAAATGATTTATTAAATATTTACTTGTACATGAGGTCTTAACCAGCAAGAACATACAACCATCCATTAACATAATGCGGATTATTCATAATCTTACGTAAAATAACTGCTGCCTAACATTACCGGCGGTGCAAAGAAGCGAAAACCACTATGAGCATAATAGCTCAGTTGACAGAACGCTGCTACGATATAGCATGGTCCTATTAGGTGAAAGGGATATTTCTTTGTGTTAATAATTATACCAATCTAGTGGAGTTATATCACAAAAACATATATAAATGTCACGTTGGTAAAACAGTGAAATTCAACATATTTATTTTTATGGACTTTAATTCTTAAGCCGCTGGCTGATGAAGGTCTATCTACACGTCATCTTCAACTTTTACAATAACGGACCATTTACCTAAATAAGATGTTATTCTTTCACAAAACTAAACAACAAAGTGTTTAGGTAACTAAATCAAATAAGGTCTGTGTCCAATAATAGTAAAAATATATATAGATGCAATAAACAAGACTACACTATTTCAGTCTTGTTACAAAACACTGAACGTGATATTAAATTGAAGTGCGCCCCTGCCCCTCCCTATTTTAATCTACATAAAGGCATGAAGGTATCAAGGGTGCCGATGCCTAGTAATAGAATATCATGGGAAAAGTCAACAGTTGAAGTAGCAGTAGGGTTTCTTGTGAAAAAGTTCGTACAGGGAAGTACTGCTATCTAATATATTTCTGCAGAAAAGCAGTAACGTGAGCCTTTCAGTTTTGAAGGGTCAGGTTGCTGGTAAAATTACAGTCGAACTTGTCAACTTGTGGCAGTGCTACTCAGACCTTTGCGATTTGAAGCTGAGTGGCACTGCAACGGTCTTGGAGAGGCATGTCGCTTACCACCAGTCCCAAGACTTGATGTCATATAAAAAAAAACAATCAATCAGTAACCTTGGCATGAGCAGACAAATAATAAAACTTAAAATAAAAAGTTGCGGTTTCGAACAGTGGACTCCAATAAAGTCATCATCTGTATGCCAGTAACTCGTCTAGAGCAATTAATTTAAGAGGTGAAATATGTACGATAATTCTTCTGTAAGATTACCATACTGTCGCAATGTCATCGGATTTCCGTAGCATATTAAATTTCAAGTCGATCTTATCCAAATGGATATAAAATAAATATTCAATATGGATTCCTGCACTAACCGCGAAAAGAGCTGATGATATTGAAATAATACAAACACACAGATAAAGGAAATGGTTTCAAACATTGACTTACAAATAAATGGACGACGAGTCTAATAAAAAAACCACGAAAAAAATGTCCCAAGTCAACCTATTTAAGCGTAGTGACATGTAAAGGAATATGAAAAAGCTAAAACGTTGTATTTAAATTGTAATGTCATCGCAGTACTGTCTAATTTTGCTTGCTTCGCTGTCAGAAGAAACAAACGAAGACGAAAGCGTGAATGACGCTCTGTATACGATTTTAACGCCCTATAAGTTCGGACACTTTTTAGCGCGGACCCGACGTCCATATAATTGTAAGTCAATGGTTTCAAACGTATAAGTTCCTTCTTTTTGCTTTGGGGGTTAAAGTTAATTCTTTTTCGTTAATTTTTTTTTAATTTAGAATCATTTATTTGGGAAGGTAAACGTTCATATATTAGTATTTTATTCTTTTTCGTTTATAAACGCAAAGATGTCTACAGATTTACACGAAAACGAGTAAATATGTAAGCAACAGATTTAATTTTATTTTTTTTTAATTTAACAGACGATCGATATGTATTTTTTGTAGATCAACATGTGACACAATCGAGCAATCTGTGTAGGCTGTTCAATGTCCAAATTTATACCGTTTTGCAGTATGTAACTAAAATATCAGTCATCCTTCTTTTTCGCTGATTTAATAAACAACAAGAATCGTACAAAAAACGCACCGCGGAAATGAAGGAACGTGGTTTTTTTCTACTATAATCAAACTGCTACGACCACTCGAGAAAGTTAAAAAAAACGGGTAAGAACATTTATTCATCTACAGTTACATCGAGAATGATTTAGCTATGGTAGAGAGTACCTTTTCATGGCATCCAATATACGTCGTTGGCCCAATGCTGGTTGTGTGACCTCTACACGTTTTCCGCTAGTAACCCTTTTTCGACTTTTAGGTTTGATCACGATGGTTTCCTTCAACGTTATCGAGAAATATTACTACTAGATCTTCACAATTATATATAACATAGGGTTGGGTACAAACACTATGTGCCTTGAGTTTATATGTAAAGTGCATCGCGGAACTCTTCTTCTTGACATATTGTGTGTAAGTAAAACCCTCCGTTCGATGTTTATTCGTTTGGTTGTTTTGATTATAAAATTGTTTGATAATGAGCAATTAACTATGTAAATCATCGACATCATCAATCCATTTATACGTCCCACTGGTGGGCACGGGTCTCCTCTCAATGCGGGTTGGGATTTCACACGTTTACCGAGAGTTGCGAACCTTCTTTGACGTGCATTTTCATCACGATGTTTATTATCATTAGGCTACCACCGTCTTTTATAAAAATAGAAGTATTGAAATAAGTTTTTATGTCTTCCCAATTGCAATTTTATTAAAACACTTTCTCAATACTTTGAAAACTCCAAGTACAACCTAACTCTTAGGACTGGGGGCGCTAGGTAAGGAGACCCTGAGTTCGATTCCCTGTTTTTTGAATTGGTTTTCTATCTGGTTGTTCTATGTGATAGGATTCTCTAGTTTGAGACCAGATCATTAACGTGGTGCGTTATTATTTTTATTTCTTATGAAGACAAAAAAAATTAGAAACGTCCAACTATCCACGGGTGTGTGCTATCACCATCACCAAATACACATATTTATTTCTCAAACGAAACACTAACAAGAAATGCATAAACAGATATCAAACAGTCGGAGGGCGTCGTGGAGGAGGGGCCACCAGCGACTCGCTCCGCGATGAATTATGAAGCGGGTCATAATTGAAACTGGCAGGAACTACAGTGAGAGAATGAGTGGGACATACGGACATAATTCAAGCTTGCCAGTTGTAGAGCGCATAGAAGACAATTTAGTACCACTAGAAAACTTAATCATTAAGACAAACACACCGGACACCGAAGAACAATGCAAGGGAATTATAATTGGAATCGGCAAACACTGTGGAAAAGAGGTGTTTTGGGACATACGGACCGCTTTGTGATCAGTCCGTCACATGGGACGAGACGGTACAGACACTGCCACACAAATCGTCGCCTTACTTTCTCAAACTCGTATCTTAAAACACAAAGTTAGTGAAATGCAAAAAATGGATTGTATATACAAATGTTGCAGGCTGATTTCACATCACATTTCCTTTATATTCACACACGGGCTTTTACCTATTCTTAAAGTAATGCACCCAAATTAACACCCTTGATAAGAAATTTAAAATAAATAGAAAGTTTTACCATCTCCCACTCTATATAAGATACGAGTTTGAGAAAGTAAGGCATCGAAATGCTTCAAACTTTTAACTCCCCTCTTTTTATAGGTTATGTAATGTTTCCAGTTTGGTGACTCTTTCTATAAGACTTATTGAGTTCTTAGATTTTCACTACACAGGCAGCCGTGACCGTGCTACCTCTAAAAAACTCGAAATGTTGGTTGGTATGTTTGAAAAAAAAAACAAATACATGAGCATTTTACATCCGGGAAAATAGTTTTATTTCCAATCTTACACGCCTTAGTTCCTTGATAAAAAGCTTATCCGAAAATCAGGAATTATTTTATTCGTCCTTCATACTATACAATAGTATGAAGACATAACATGACCTTCGTTTTAGCTTCAATAAAATGTCAACGACCAGAGTCGGCAAGACAATAAGTGAAGGCTAGAGTGAATAGGTATTTTTAAACAAACGCGTGCCATTGTCGATCACATAGTCGCTAAATATCAGGAGAGACTCTGACCTAGGCGTACGTCTACTTTTGACTGAAAAAAAAACAGCAATCAATGAAATTACTTCGTTTAAGTTGTAGTAATCGATGTCCAACAAAGTATACTTTAATACCATCAGTATAGGTAAAACGAAATCAAGGTCACAGTTTTATAACCGAATCAAAAGAGAAAGTCTACAAATAATTCCTTGTGTAAAACGTTTAAATAAATGGAACGAACATAATACTAGACCATTCATATAGCTATATTACCGATTGATTGTCATAGCTGGACTGATTGAAAATAAACAGAATAGCGTCCGGGTTCCAAATGTGGATCATCATCATCAACGACAACGCTTTACATGTATGTAGGGCACGAGTGACCTCTAAAAAGAGAGTTCTAGCGACAGTTGGTCACGCCGATCCAATGATGATTGAGGACTTCAAACATTCTCAAAAATCTGAAAACCTTATTCAGTATACAAATTTATCATAAGTAAAGAGATGGATCAAGTCATAGTCCGCCTCATTGATTGAATGGATCCATGCAGGTTGAGGACTTTACATGTTTTCCAGAGGTTGTGATCCTTCTTCAGTATGCAGTTCCGTCACTATTCAGCTGTTAGCGAGAGGTATCGCTGCTAAACGTTCACAAATAAATGTAACTTTGAGACTATAATTATAAGTACGTGCCGCCTGGTCTATTCGACACAGTTCTGGCGGATGGTTCTGACAAATCTTTCAACCACCTGTCTGTCCGTGTGTATCGTTTTAAAGCGGCCAGACAAATGTTTGCGCTGTTAATGAAGCCAAATAAAACTCACCGAGCCTGCGATTTTAACGACTTACAAATATCCATTACGTGCCGTGAACAATTAATAACAAATTTAAAATTATATTTGAAAATATTACGTTGCCTTACGAATATTTTACGTGAAGTGCGAAACTTTGTTTAAATAGATGGTTTTCTGGGAGCCTATTAATTTTCTGTAAGAAATCTCTCTTCACTCAGCCAGGTACCATTACAGCTACCAGCAGCTGAGTATAGATGTCGCTTTAATGTACGTTTTAAGTTATTTTCGTGATATTACTCCACTTAGAAAAAATTCTATGATCCGGCTGGATTCAAACCAACGTCTCCCAGCAAACAGTGCTAGACGCTACACCAACTAAGCCACGGAACGAACAAGCGGACCTTACGAATTTTTCTATGTCCTTCCACTGGGCTACCACCGTTGCAAAAAGCCAAAAGGCCAAAAAGGCTAATCATCATACATTTTCATGACCTTTAAATCAAATTATAAGAAACTTATACATACAAGACAATCTCTTAAATGATTGGTGACTTTTGGAAGTTGACTATACAAGGAAGACTTATATCTTAAGTTCTTTCTTATTTTGTTACGAAACGTAAAAATGACAGGCTTTGCTCATGACAGTCGTGTTCACAAATTCACTTAGGGAGCAATGTTACGCTTCTATAATAAGATTTCGCTTGATATTCAAAATTTGCCATCCACAATGTTTAAAACTATAGTTGCACAAAACCTTTATACTTTTATACGGTTATATAGCGCAGCTTCTGCATACTTGGATGACAAAAATCTATAATAATGACACGTTTTGCTCTTTCTAATTATTCCTATCGATGATATTTGAAATTAATGTTGTAAATGTGAACTAACGTCTATTTACAAAGAATTTCTGACTCGCTCTTCTCGGAGGAATCTGTCTTGGAAATTATTAGTGACACCAAGTGACGGGATGAACAAGTCGTGCGCCGGGTGGTAAGCGACACGCACGCCTGTCCATAACAGTTGCAGTGCCACTCAGAACTTTAAATCGCAAAGATTTCAGGGGCACTGCCTAATTAAACTAGTCCCATGTACCTGTAATCTCACCTCTACCCTTCAAAATCGGAACGCAGTACTGCTCACTATATTGCTTGGAGGCAGAAATAACTCTTTCACAAGGAGCTCTACGGCTACTAGTGTTGAGATTTACTCAAACTTCAAGCAATACACATAGAGTGAACAATACCTCTATCTGAAATTTCGAAATTATTAAAAAATTGCGAAATAAATTAATTATATTTTTATTTACAATTATTAAACTCTTCTTATAAATACACTGCGGTCGTAAAGTGTTTGCTTACAATAAAACTATTTGATTACCTGAACAAAACGATAGTGATAGCTAGTGTTCTTTTTTAATTATTTTTGGAGCATTAATTTAAAAAAAAATGTAGTAGACTAAGTTTGCGAAACAAGCCCGAAAACCAAATGACTTTGTAAAGGTTAGGGGTAGGCTGGGCTACTTCTGCTGCTCAGTGTGTGGGGGTACACACAAATAATTTAAATTATGATATGTACTTCTAAATAGTCTGTTTTACTTTATTATGTAATTAATTTGAGTGGAAATAAATGGCTTAAATAGTCACATGAGTTTTATATTTAGGATGCTGTTACAACTGCCGCGTTTTTGCGGTACTTCGGGCGTGTTCACTGATGCCCAGAATTAGTGGAAGCACTAACAGCATCCTAGTTGTCATTATATAATAATACTCATTCAAAACTAATATTAGTAGCCTAGTCCTTGAACTAGACCGAAAAAAAGTATGTTCTAAATATTTATATACTTCTATATCACATGAAAGTGAAGAAAGCATGTACACCAGATTAATACAATAGCTATCTGAGCTCGTAAAGGCTTTGTCGGCAGCCTCTACTTTACGCCCCGGCCGCCCATAAAATGTTAAAATATTTATTATAGTTTGGTACTGGGAATATTAGAGATGTTCACTTCTTGACAACAATCGTTAATATATCATCATACGCAATCCGACGTCACCCGATACTGTATACAGACGTAGTACAATGAACTCGCGTTGCACAGACACAGACCGTCAATCGTCTAAGTTATTTATGAAGGTCGTGGTTTCCCAAATGCGGGACTATGAATCTGTGCGTTTTTGTTATTAATTACAACTCTACGCAAACAAAGTAAGAAACAGTACTTGCGAATAATATACCAAACTTTCAAAAGACAAACTAACTTATCGACATTTAAAATGATTAGAAAGAAAAATTGTTGTTTGCTTACTTTTTTACTTTAAAAAATGTAGAACAGACATACGCTTGGCCATAGTCTCATCCGATGTAAGGGCGCGTTCCCACTATGTCGTCACGTTTTATTATCGTTGGACGACTGTCGTGTCTAGCCTGTTCCCACTAGATCGTGACGACAATTTATCGTTTCACGACAGCCCCCTTGCCCAACGACCCAACGCTACTGCAAAGCGAGCTGAGGGCGCGGGGTACGAGAGGGGAGGGCTGGGAGCAGAATACGTGCGGACAGCGATAAATAAAACGTGACGACAATAGGAGCTGCGACAATCTGTCGCCACGTTTTTATCGTGACTTTTTATCGTCTGACGACTGTCGTACTAGCTGTTCCCATTGTGACGACAGTTTGTCGTTGTAACGATAAAAAATCGTGAACGACAGTTAATCGTGTCGTGCTATATGTGAACAACTTCATTTAAATACACAAGGCACGACACCGTAAACTGCACGACAATCTGTCGTCACGACATAGTGGGAACGCGCCCTAAAGCGACGATGATGCCGACGATCTTGCGCGTTTGTCTAGAAAATGCCTATTCATTTAACTTGATCTTGGCAATTTCCACGTAAAAGTCATTTATTTTTACTGCACAATGGTACTGCAAATTTTATTATGGCATTAATAACATTTACTACGTGTTGTTTTCTCATTGGCGTGGATTGTAGCTTCTTTGTAAAAACAAGACGCTTATAATGTCAGGCAAGTTTCCTTTGTTACCACCATCGCAAATCCTTATATAAGGGAATGCAGAGGGATTCACTCACCTGGTTCCTATTCTGTTAACAATTGCGTTTATTGAAATCATTTTACATCTTCTTCATGTGCTATCGTAAACATTTAAAAAAATAAGCGCTCGAGTAAATGTCGATCGGTGTTTGTGGAAAAGAGGTGCGAATAACAATTGTCATCGAAATGTGATTTTAAAATGTTGACAAATATATTAGTAAACATTATTCAATTCATAATAATTGTGTTTTTTATTTGACGAGAACTGCAACGCAAATATTTTAATAGCTCCATCTATGGATTCAAATTACAAGTTGTTTAATACTTTATATTCGTTTACATTCTTTTAGTGATATATTTGAAATTCGCCGGCGCATGAAAATCCTTAGGACTGTGTTTCTCAAGCTATACTAAATACGTATTCCATTACTTCTGTTTATGTTTTTTTGTGCCTTTGTGGAGTCCGTAGTTGAAGTCATGGTGATTTGTAAATATCATTCTCATTATGATAACACTGCGATACGAAATTGAAAAAAATTGAGTACCTTTCTCAAATGTTCGTGATCTTTTTTTATACATACCGTGTAATAAGAATACATTGTTTTCGCAACGCGTGTTTTAGGAACATCTATTAGTAAATTTACTAAAAAGTGAACATTGTGTACAGGGGCCAGGACTTACCTCATGAAGGCACCTTGCACATTCAGCATTGAGTTTATTACAGTGTCATTGTTTTGTTTTTGAGTTCACAAATATCTATACACTTTTTGAAAATCGAATGTGATTTTAAACGGGGTTTAATAGTAATGCAAGTGTTTTATGGATATTTTACACTGTCCAGAACACCCAGACAAAAACCAATTTTGAAAAGTTATTTTCTCGAAATTGATTCTACCGGGAATAGAACTCGGGACCTCATTATCCAATGCGCGCAGTGTTAACTATTGGTTCACTGTGGTCGTCAAAAAGTTAAAAAGTGTAAATGTAGCCCGTATTACGTCAAGTTTAAGAAGCGCAGTATCACAGCAAAACGTGCAAAATCCCGGAGAAGGCGGACATTAAGATAAATGTACTTTCATCTGGTGCATTGTACGTGTGCACACGACGCCGGTTTAATTAACTGCCCAAATAACCTATTGTTTAAACCAACATAAATTTTAGATTAATCTCGGTCACAGTCTTGGTCAAATAGCACTGTCACATGGGAAAATTAATGCATTTTGTTGTAAAATACACCCTATATGAGATGTAATTATGGTAGGGTATACTTATCCGACCTAAAATATAATTTTATGTAATCGTTGCATAATGAGGGTTCTTAAAGTCGAGTTCTATGTTTAGGCCACAAGACCCTGCCGAGTGGCCTAAGTAATAGGTACGAGATTTTAAGACCTAATTATAAAGAATAGAACTGGCCAAGTACCGCATACATTTTGACCAATTTTTTTTTATAAAGGTTGCTAGACTGTTAGGTAATTTAACCAACCAGAAGGCAGTATAGCGTTTGAGTACCGTCATAATTGATATTTTATTTATTAGCAAAAATACGATGAGCTTTTTTTGAACTACAAAACTTTTGAAATCGTACTGTGTTGAAAAATTTCATTAAACTTCTGTAAGTTTAATGAAATTTTTCAGCTCAGTGGCAAGTATCATAGACAATAGAATTTTGATTCAGAACTAAAAAAACGCCTTTATGATATGCTTTATGAAATTATAATTGACAGATTAAAGCACGTATACTTTAAGTTTCCGGAATGCATAAGAAAAAAATACTACATATACTACATATACTGTATATATGGTCAGAAATGAATTTAATGTTTCTCAAAATATTCTCCGTTAGCGTTAATGCACTTTTTCATACGAATGAACCAGTTTTGAAAACACTCAAACAACTGCCTCCGTGGCCGAACGGTTACCATGCTGCCACGCAGAGGTCCCAGGTTCGATTCCCGAGCCGGGAGAAATATTTGTATGGCCTACATTTATTTCTCTCGTGAGTTTGGGTGTAATTTGTGGTTGTCTATGTGTGTGTGTCCATGGCACCCGCGACACAGGGTTTTCCTAGTGCGGGGCTATGTTGAGTGTGTGCGTTACTTAGTCCTCCGTGACAATCTCTGAAACATATTTTTCATATTCTTCGAGAGCCTCTTCAGGTGATGAAAATCGTTGACCGCGTAACTGGTTCTAAATTTTCGGAAATAAATAAAAGTTACAAGGTGTCAGGTCGGGACCGTACGCGGGATGGCTCATAAGGTCAACGTTGTTCACCTTCAAAAATTCATTTGTCTGTCTGGCTGTGTGAAAACTGGCATTATCGTGGTGCAAGATGATACGGCGTTTACGGTTATTTTTACAGAGTTTGTCAATAACTTCCGGCAAACAAATGGGCGTGTACCAATCACTATTCACGGTACAACGATTCTCCAAAGCAACAGTAGCCACGTGTCCAGTTTTATTAAAAAAAGAAGCAATCATCCGCTTCGAGGCACTTCGCACGCGCGCCACTTTGGTTGGTTTCGGCTCTTCTCGAAAGAGCCATACGCCCGATGGCTGCTTTGTTCTGGGATCTTAACTATAAATCCGTGTTTCGTCAACTGTTACTATATTCCGCACCAAATTTGACGTCCCTTTGTTGAATCTGGTGAGCATGGCATTGCACCAAGTGACGCGATCCGTTTTTTGAGTCTCAGTCAAAATGTGTGGAATCCACCGAGAGCACAGCCTTTTCACACCCAAATGTTTGTGTAGTATTGATTGTATTTGACTCATGCCTATGCCTAAAGATGCCCGAATGTCATGGTGTGTCACATGCCTGTCTGTTTTGATCATACGGCGCACAGCATCGATGTTTTTGTTGTTCACAGCAGTGGACAGGTGACCATCACCAAATTCGGCAGAGATTCACACGACCGCGTTTGAATTCTGCAAACCAGCTATAAATAGTCGTCTTGCATAGTGTTTCATCGCCAAAAGCAGTTTGAAGCCAAGCGAAGCTCCACTGAGCTGTTAAATTACGCTTAAAGTCGTGGAAAATCATACTACGAAAATTTTCATGAGTTAAATCCATGGTGATGTAGACAACCAATTTCTAAAATGACGCCACATTGTAAAAACAAGTGACAGTCAGATGAAACAAACTGTATTCTACAGCCAAAGAGTTTCATTTTCAAATGTTGTAATTACTTTTTAAATATTGTTTATGTAAGTGTCCAGTTCCTACCTATAACCCCAACACCCTTAAAACTACGAAAGTGAACAAAGACATTCGTTCAAGAATTGCGGAAACATGTCGTTAACAACTGTCCAAATTGTTTTGAAGATAATTTAATTGTACTTCTTAATGTGTATTTTCAAGTTTAAAACCGCAAACGAGTTTAACTATTTCACTAACTACCCTAATCCCCATTAAGCTAGTTAGTGAGCGGATGCTTCTCAATCGACAGGTCGACGGTTCGAATGCCTGTGGCGGCACATATCTAAACACATCAAGTGTCCAGGATCAAGCACGTTTATGCCAATTACTGAAAATCAGGTTTTTTTTTTTCTTTGATTATTTTTTTTAGCACCGACAAATTTTATAATTTGAATTTGAAAATAAAATTGACCAGTAAGGGTCGTATTTTAGAACTCTACTCAATGCTCAAGTCAGGATTTGAGTATTGTTTAAAGCACTCGAAATCATACTCAGATCCTGACTTGAGCATTGAGTAGAGTTCTAGAATACCACACTGAATAAACCATTGGTGTTAACAGTACATTGTGTATTAAGGACGATAAATAACAAATTACTAACGAGAGTTTGTTAGAACTACTCGTGTAACTTTAATACTCGAAGTGTGTATTTTTACCGCCTGTTCTACATATTGTTTCAGTTTTTCATCACATTTGCGAGGAAATATATACAACTAAAAAATGGCAGGTTTTTGTTTTTTTTAACAGCAATTCTTAAGCAAAATGCATTGACTTACAATTATATTGACGTCGGGTCCACGCTAAAAAGTGTCCGAACTTATAGGGCGTTAAAATCGTATACAGAGCGTCATTCACGCTTTAGTCTTCGTTTGTTCGACTGACAGCGAAGCAAGCAAAATTAGACAGTACTGCGATGACATTACAATTTAAATTCAACGTTTTAGCTTTTTCATATTCCTTTACATGTCACTACGTTTAAATAGGTTGACTTGGGACATTTTTTTCGTGGTTTTTGTATTAGACCCGTCGTCCATTTATTTGTAAGTCAATGGGAAAATGTTATAAAAGGCACAGACGCATGTAGCCACAACGTATTAGATATAAAATAACCATGTCCAAATTCTAAAAATACCGCAAATGTGCATTCATAAAATAAATTTAGTAAAATATAGTTAACTTGCAAATGTTTACTTTTGTTATACTTGCAGTTTCTCGTACATAACAGTAGACATAATTTACGACGTTACGTCGACTTTGCCTGCATGTCATGACACTGTTTACGAGCTAGTGTGATGATAATAAACTTAATCAAAAAAACCTTATTTTCAGTCATTGGCAAAAACGTGCTTGATCCGTGGACATTTTTGATGTGTCTGTGATGTGTGTGTGTGACTTTAATGATGTGAATGTCTATTAGCAAAATACGTCTTGCTAATAGTGTAAGAAAATATCACAATGAAACCTGCGTAAAGAAAAAGGTTTACAACCATTGGAAAACGCGTGAAGATCTTAACACATTAAGCCAGGGTGGCGGACAATGGTTAAAACCCTCTTTTCGTGGGTTGATGATCATGATGTTAGTCTTGGTACATAGACTACAAAAAATAATACAGTCCACATCGAGTTCTTAGGTTTTCGCGGTTGCTATGCATTGGAACTGGAACTATTTTTCGGATCTATAATTGAGTATATCTGTTTTTACATTTCGGACTCTTTACAGATCCCTTGATGACGCCTGACATGATACTTAATAAAAAATATTTCATAAATCCAATTTAGTAAAAAAAAAAACGTGTTAATATATTTTGCGAAATGTGTGTACCGTAAATTATAATACGTTCTTTTTTATTTATATAGACAACCATAAATTACACCCAAATTTTGTCACGAGACAAATAAATGTAGGCCATACAAATATTTCTTTAGGCCTGGGAATCAAAGCCTGGACATTATAACAACATTAATTAAATAAAACATTAATTTGACACGACTAAAACTATCTCAGTCCAGTATATGAAGCCGTAATGATGGTCTATTCATAAAAATAAATACACGACTTATCATAGATTCTGAAAAAATAATTTCATATTCAATTAATGCAGTCCTTCAAAACTTGGTAAACACAACTAGAGGAAATTAACGAAATCTTCATTGAATAAAGAATTGTTGTATCTGATACGATTACGCAGTGTCGGCACTACACAACACTGTACAGGTGAAGTCACATGTTTACGTTAGCACTGATGTCTCCTTTAAAGGTTCTTATTTAATAGGGTACAACTACAGATAACTGAGTACAAATAACACTTTGATACAGTTCGGCTTTCTTCTCAGGGAGATGGTAAAAAACTGCTAAGGCATTTCTGGCACCAAAGCGACAAATCGCTACCGGCCTAATATTGTCACATGAATATTTTAACCAATAAAAAGCACTATGCTTTTTGGTCAGTTGTGTAATAATAAGCAAAAAAGTGAACTATTTCGTTTCTTGGAAACCAGAAATCTCATTATACATCTCACATCCAATTATAATTTACAAAACATTCATATTGTACAAATATTACAATAAAAACATAAAGTCTTTTTATTCGTTGTTTTTTTGAAACCATTTGTTCATTTAATCATTTGTTGAAAACATTGACGTTATTTTTTGCTAGAAACAATGTTGTTTTGAAGGACATAATACTACAGACTCAGAACTCAAATCTCTAATTTACGATAACGAATTCTAGCATTCGTGCAATACAAGTTCATAAACACCGACTTGTAAAACCTACAAAAAATTATATGCCTAAAATAATCTTTGATTTTTTTAAAGGAAAGTAGAATAACGTAACTTTGTAGTTTTTACTGTGGTAACCCTGAGCTGTGTAAACAAAGATAATAGATGGTA
This sequence comes from Hyposmocoma kahamanoa, assembly GCF_003589595.1. Taxonomy (NCBI): domain Eukaryota; kingdom Metazoa; phylum Arthropoda; class Insecta; order Lepidoptera; family Cosmopterigidae; genus Hyposmocoma; species Hyposmocoma kahamanoa. Next base: position 804,104 of record NW_020654520.1, read on the forward strand.
TTATGTGCGCGATTAAAGTGCCGGTAATAAATAGGAGATTTCTAATAGTTTCCATGTAAACATAACATAAAACATATTCCCTTCACAGAGACCCCAGTGGGCAGTAGCGAGTTTACACGGGTTAAGACAACAGAGACATAATTGCACTAACTGGGAAAGTTTCTTAATGGGAAAACAAAATTCACTAGCATAATACATGCCACAAGTTGCCTTTATTACAACTTACGTCTGACAAACATAAAAGGTAATCCGCCCGAGGCTAGCAACGCCCCAAACAAACGCAGGTCTAACCCGAGCCTCTCTCGCCTCGAGGCGCGCAATTAACACATTTTTCCGTTAATCCGCAACAGCCCCTCACTAATCCGATCGCACATCAAGCATTCCGTTTACTAAACCATGACCTTTGCCACTGAAGCACGCGGCTAATGCCCATAAAGACCTCGAATTTCAAATTTGGTAGCCGCTTCGGAGAGCACCAGTCGCCGACCGGCCGCCACACTGAGCGCACGTCCTTAGCACCCCACTCATAAAAATCGCATAACGAAGTTCGGAAACTTGTGAAATTAAAATTCTAGTGCGGTTGGATTGTTCAGTGTATTTTTATGATGTAGCGTGGTATTGACAGTTGTGTGGGCATCGGAGCCAATGGCATCGTCGAGGTAAATATTGACGAGATTCTGAAGCCACTGGTCACTACATAAGTACATATTTGCGAATCTGTCTATCGAGCGTGCATCCAACGAGTGGGTACATTATTTGCAGGGGTGTTTCTGCCGAGCTTAGCGTAATGGGTCGCGAGAGTAAATCTAGCAGTAAACAAGAACAAACGCAATTTGAGCAAATTGGCGGACATTAAAACCGACGGCGTTCGCGAAGCAGACGTAATTAACCGTTAATGCTCTTTTAGAATCTCGCCGGCAGTTAAGCGCCCGTTAAGTTAAACAGCGTATGAATATGCGGCAGCGTGTATCGCGGATCACGGATTCACAGTTGACGGCACGACTTGCCTCAGCAAATACTGTGCATGCTAGGTACACTTTCAAGAACACCTTACATAAGCGCAGGACTCCTGCCTTCACTTATGTAACTATATAACTTGATCTGACTTTTTTCAGAAATCCAATTTTATATGAATAAAATATTGAATTCTTATATGCAGTCCCTTAGCTCTTCCGTCTATCAATACTAATGCTGGGTACATTTCCGTCCAACAGTCTATTTATCAATATCAAAATTATCGCTCGCCATTTTTCTTGTGCGTTATAGTTTCTTTTATCTGTAAGCCTTTTGTTCTCGGCATTGGGGAATTTTGCGGTGACGAATCAAAGCATTTTCGGAACTTACATTACCATAAAGTGAACGACGGAATAGGGAAAGTATGCGGGAAAAAAAAACAAAAAATATCGCCAAAAAATAGGACATTGAACAACGAATGTCTAGGCAATAACAAGTTTGATAATCGTGAGTAAATATGTCGTTTCTGGTAATGGCGAGAGAGGGGAAAGGGTGCGAAGTGCGGGCGGGCTAATGCACTGTAATGCACCGTCTTCAGACCAAGGATGCAACTGTAAGTGCCCACTTAGACCTCCGCATGTTACTTTAATAATGTCTACAACCTAAATGTTTCTATCTTACTAGTTACATGAATCCATTTCATGAATTTCAGGTCTTGCATTGTATTATACGAGATTCAACAAGATTCAAATTAGAGCAACTTGTCAACCATTACCGGAAATTAAAGAATATTATTATACAGAATTATCATTGACTTACAATTATACGGACGTCGGGTCCGCGCTAAAAAGTGTCCGAACTTATAGGGCGTTAAAATCGTATACAGAGCGTCATTCACGCTTTAGTCTTCGTTTGTTCGACTGACAGCGAAGCAAGCAAAATTAGACAGTACTGCGATGACATTACAATTTGATTTCAACGTTTTAGATTTTTCATATTCCTTTACATGTTACTACGTTTAAATAGGTTGACTAGGGACATTTTTTCCGTGGTTTTCGTATTAGACCCGTCGTCCATTTATTTGTAAGTCAATGAGAATTATACGTAATAACAAACGTGTTCATTTCATTAATTGCAACTGCTGAAACGAATTTCAATCAACGCAAACGACGTACAACTTGAAAGCAGTGGACAATTTGAGCCCCGCAATTCCATTACTTGGAATTACCTAAACCTATACAGTCAAGAGGCTTATCTCACAACTGCCTGATAATTATATATTTGGCAGTTCAAATTTTGTTTGAAACTAATTCACTGAATTAATCTTTGTATAAATGTTATTTTTGGAACATTCAAGAAACGTTTTGAAATCGTTTTTAAACATTCAAGAATCGTTCTGAAAAAGCAAACGTGTTTGAATTTCATGACGTCGAAAAATCAAGAGTTTTTTTTACACTGCCGTTCCTGGATGTGAAGGACTAGGAGCGGATTACCAGTAGAGTCTACCTGGGAAATGAACTTTTCTAAATAGGTTCTCGTTAGGTGTACTAGGCAGTGCCCCAGAGTGAGTTCCGTTACTTTGATACTCATAGTACATACAGAGGATTCGCAAGTTTGAGAACAGACAATTATCGTCATCGTCGAGTAGTCTCGAACGTTTTTAATTATTTAGTCGTTATCATTGAAAATGTTTTATGGAATGCTATAAATATAAATTTTCCTTAAAATAAAATTTAAATTAACTATAATCTATAACTTTGTACCACGTTGGAACCATTAAACTTTGATCATTGTATTGTTATAATGGACAATAAATGTATCGTTTTAACTGAAGCGAATTAATTACAACCTTTTAGTCTTACACAACACTAAAAGTGACAATTCCTGGAGTTCCTAAGAACTATACTGCAAATCCAGCACTATAAACAGGATTGCCTTTAAGAGATACAGGTACTGCGTCTCTAGTCACATTATAACTAGAGACGCAAACATCTGATCGGGCATTCCGCCCGAGTCCTATTCCCATCCGGGCCGATTTACAGGTCGTAAACCGTGATCGCCAATTTACGGCCCAAGGCCTCTTCCATTCATGTGTAAACTTATATAGTTGTTGAATTTGTGGAAGGCAACATTGCAAGAGAACGGTAAGTATCTATGGATGTGATACCTATACAAAAAAGCAATAATACGCTTGAGCAAAAGTAAAAGTTTGCCGATGAAAAGTAACTTAGCGCTGAACAAATAACAACTAGCGACAACTAATGCATTGAGATCTCACGTGAAAATAGTGTTTGCTTAAAGTATAAGAGACGGTGATTCAATAAAAGGATTGAATCGAGATTAATAACAACTGGATATATCAATTGAGAGTAGCCAATAAGATATGAAACGTCTAATGCATTACTAATAAATTAGCAATTGTACGTGTGTGTGTGTGTTTGAAAACAAGTATATTTTAAAAGGTTTTTCAGAGGGATCGATCCAGTTAGATCTTGATGATAGACAGTGTCCGAGACTGTTTTGAAAGCGACTTTGTCATAATATAACAGACACTTCCTACGTAATTTCTAATCGAATTCACGAAAAGAGCTATGTAATATTATTTTTATGTATACATATTACAGTCAGCAGTAAACTTATAAAGCGTGAAAAATAATATAGCTACACTTCTAGTTAAACTTTAAAACGCTCCCCTGTAAAGTTGGGAATTTGGGCTTACGATCCTTTCCGTCGGAGGGAGTCGCATAGGTATTAAAGTATAGAAAGTAAATAAGAACTACAAATACTTAGTCGAATGAGAGAAAAGCAAACAAATACGAAGTAGTATGGATAAACGTCAGGTTCCAAACAACGTTCTAGGAATGTTAAGTACTTAGACGGCAGTCATGATGATGCATTCAAATGACGTAGGAGATATGACGAAACACATTATCAGGTATGTACACAACGATTTTGCACAACTATCGGTCGTGATTATTGGTGAAGGAAATGAAATATTTCTGAATTAGTAAATAAATATAAATATAATTCAAGTGTGTTTTGATATGAAAGTCTTTACAGTTAAGTGACTATTTATTATTAGCTTCTGCAAATGGGATTTACAAGGATTCAACGTCAATCGAACATTTCACTCTCATGTCTTCCTTCAGTATTAAAGTGAAGAATGGGTAATTCTGGTAAAGTTTCTAACAGAAAGTTTAAATTGAATGGGTCCAGATTTATTTGTTCTGAACTCAGATATTGTTAAAAGTCGGTGAAAGTAACCGAAACCAATATGACGCCGAATTACTTCGGGATACGTGTCATAACAATGTTGACAAAAACAAACAACCTAATAAACCTTTTAAAAATTACCGGAACAAATTTGCCAGCTCAAAAAATTACCAGCTCAGATATATTTTCAAAATTTAAATTGTAATATTTTTACTCTTATGCAAGACATAGGTAAATTCCCTACTCACGAATTTAAACATAAATAAGTTCATGACTAGACTGACGACCTGGTTGAAAGTCGCTATTGGAGCCGCAGACGGCCTAAAACTGTGCGCGTTGGCATTTTATTGAGGAGGTTCAAGATGACGGCGATGATTAGTTAGAATGAACGAATTTTAACATTTACGTCTACAATATTTACGATTTAACAAGTATTATATACACTGAGATAAATAGAGAAGATCTAGTGATTTCCGGTTGCTAATAGGACTACCCCACGATTATTGACGAGTCGTTGAAAAGGATTAAGGACTAAATTCAAGAGTTGCAGCGTCATTGTGAATGAGTGAGAAAATGAAACAATCGCGTTATCACTCAGTGGCTCTCTCGACATTTGTGTGGCTGGTGCAAACCCACCTACCAAGTGAAACAATTCCAAACTGTCCTTTAATGCAGAGATCTAGAGACCTAGAAAAATGCATTTGTCTCATGAGGGCGATATAAGTAGCAAGATAAAATAAATACACAACAGTCGTCAATGGATCAAAGTGGTGATCGTTCCCATAAAGAATAATAAGAACATTCTATGACTCCCTGTACGATCATGAGGTTCGGTGTTAAGATAAAAAATTGCCAACCTAAATCGGCACTTGTACGTCGCTCATCGAATCGATGTGGTTTTCGTATGTGTTCAACAATTTTCGGTTCGCTGTCGGAAGTTCAACGGCCGTCCTCATAAAGATTCTAAAATAATATGACTTCTATTTATTAAACAACATTGTAGGCAATTATATAACAACCTCGATGACCCACCGGTTGGGAACTCACATGAAAAGGACGGCTGTTGTATCTTCGGCAAAACCAATTCAGGAAAGTTGCTTATTTTCGATACGTAATAAGTCGTTTTAAGTACCTAGTTTCCCGGACATAATGTTATGTCTTTGGTACTCTTTTGATTTGAGGCCAATGTGTGTAGGTGAGATTGAATTTTTTCAATTCTGATAAGAGATGCTTAGATAATATAAGAGGTACATACACAATATTAAGATGAATGTGCCGAGTTAAACAGCAACAACTCCCCGAGAAAGACGGAGTGTACGAATTTATTGGCCAATTTGGGATGTGTCTAAAACCGGCTCGCTCTGAAACACGCCAGGTTTGTTATGCTCACCAAATTCTTAGAAAATTTTGCAGATTGCTAGTACGCTCACAATAATTAATTTTTGAGGGAATAATTTGATCAATACCAACTTTTTACAGTTAATTAAAGAATAGAATAAGTGACGACGCAAAATATATATTGACTCTAACGTCATGAGCCTTAAGAAGACGCAAGAACTCAAAGCTAACGTAAAGCTGTACGTAATACAACAAAACTCCCAACTCCCAATGTTAAGAACCGACTAACCTAGCAACTAAAAAAAACAACAACTACTAAGTCGATTGAAATGGAACCACACTAGAACATTCTAGAACTTTGTAAACAACACTGAAAAACAAACGTAGTTAAGCTAAAGCTTCTAGAGAAATAACGTAGACTAAAAACCTAAAAACACAAAGTGTAGGAGATGGAAGAGCAATCGAGACTAAAGCGTCGCCGTAGTAAGTTTGGCAAATACGATTGCCACACACGACATCTTGAGTGTTTCTCGCTAACTTTTGCACTATAGTCTTATCCCTATATGTAAATAGATATATCGCACCTCATATACAAAAATCGATTTTTGGGAAACGGGCACAATGGATTTAAAAAAAATATATGCACGCGGCACCAGCCACATATGCCATTTCACTGATGCCAAATTATTTTTTAATCTTTTTTGCTATTTGTTTCTGGCTTTACGTGATAATGCTACAATAATATTAAAAAGATATAACATAGTCGTCGTAAAATTAATACCTCCTATGCTATTTGACTGTAAAGTATTCACTAGACAGGGCGAAAAGAAAAAGTGTATCATTTTTTCAGCACATCTTGTTTGTAAATTTAATGAGCGCTTTGCAAGTCTTCCAAAACAAAAGTGTGAAAATACCGGCGAAAAAATTTAAGTTGCGTCGAACACTATATACACACAGGTCACCGAGGGGAAATAAAGGGTGTGCCAAAAAGTCCGTACCGTACCGCATCGTGGATGAGGTAACACGGTTTTGCAAAGATATGCGTAGTTTGGCATTATCACGATGAGATATGACACCTACCACACGGTTCTGGGCATTTTTCTTGATATATAAACTTAAAACTTTCCCGCCTATTCTCAAAATGAGCGCTAAAATACTATTTTTTTAAATAATCGTAAACAAAATAATATTTTAAAAGAAAAAATCTTTTATGTTTAAAACTAGTTAGTGGCAAAAACCGAATTAACTTTATGGCCATCCCATCGCTTTATAATGTAACTGGTTAAACAAGTAATTGAATGAGAAAAAAATATTCTAAGCAAAAAACTATAGTAACACATATAAACAAACTTTATTTGATGGTCAGTCAAGAGCACATCAGGCTTGACATTTAGGACCGTCGACAGAGTTGAATTTAAACCTTAAGTGTCAAAGCTTGAAGCTCTTGACCCTGTACAAATAATCATGCCCAATGGATCTAAGCTACAGAGGACAATGGACTTAATAGCCTAATTGGATGTTATGACGTAATAGTTCAAAATTAACAAACACACAAATTATTGCATTTGGTTAACTAACGATCTATACAGGGTTATTACTAAAATCAATAAGGGCTATTACTAAAACATACGATACGTCTATCCGTAACAGTTGCAGTGCCACTCAGAGCTTTAAATCGCAAATATCTAGGGGGCACTGCCACTACGCCCGTCACCCTGAGACATAATTTGACACGTCCAAGTGTAATTTCAGCAGCATTCTTATCCTTCAAAACCGGAACGCAGTAATGCTCACATTTCTGCTTGGCGGCAGAAATAAAACGTGTAAGCATCCTTCCCTGAGACGCTTTGTTTTGTTACCACACAGAGTTATCACCGTTTAGAGCGGTGTATTTAAATATTGTAGTTTTTTTTTACATGTTGTGTAAAATACAAATAACCTTGTATACTTTAAAAATGCAATGTTAAAGCTCACTAACAAAAGGATAGCGGTTTATGATGTTGCTTAGAGAACAAAGTAAACAACGATGGCAGATCCAGTGGCAGCGTAAACAGTCCTAAATAAACCGTGATCACGAACCGAGGCAAAACAAGACAAATGTTATTATATTAAAATAGAAACTAAAGTCTAATGAAATTAGATATAGACCAAATACCATTGTGTGGTAATGGGATTTCCGTTTATCCGTTTGTAAGTAATTCAGAGACGGATACACACGTATTACTAATAAAACGTGTTTCATGTGATAAAAGACAACGAATTTCTGTATCAAAATATCAATGAATTCAATATACCGTGCGACATATTGAGTTTATTGTAGACCACGAAGTCAAATTGTACTTTGTTTTAAATTTCAGAAATTCTCGGCCTCTTACAGTAGATTTTCGTTTGTACAAACCCAGCTTGAGGCGTACCAGAAGCCTAAAGGCATAAATATATAATCAGCAACAACGTTTGTTTACAGGGCGGTGCTCCCTTAAACTTAACACGCTTTTAACACAAATATTAATATTTTAAATGGTACACATAAACAAAATTATAACATAATATTTACACGGTACGTGATGCAAAATACGTTATTATAAACTACCTAGATGCCTGTCTATGGTACGTAATTTTGTATATTAAACGTACCAGCAACACTGAAAAGTTTGACAAAGTTATAATAATCTGCCAGACTACCACACGGGCTACCTCTCCGTTAACTACGGGGGTTCTACCCTGAACCACCACCGACATCCGGATCAGAACTAATTTAGAAAAGTCTGTTCCCGGCGAATCGAAACTACTACATCCTGATCAAGTTCCTATGATGTTAACCACGGCGTCAGTGAGGTCCTCTAAATATTTACATATTGTGGTAAAATCAAAGTTGGCGTGCGTTTAGCGTTCGTATAATGTTCACCTTGACTATTTTCATTGGAAATAACGAACTTCTTAGAAAAATAACGCAATTTGGACTCTGTCTTACGGGGCGATGTTTTTCCAATGTGTGACCTATTTGTTTCAAGTTGAGTTCATATTTCGTTAATACTATATTAGTATTAACCTTTTGTAGGGTACTTTTTTTAGATTTGCTACATCGATACTTCGAGAAACATTGAGGCGTAAAAGCCAAATTATGTTTACTAGAGAAGTAAAAAAATAAATTTATAAACCAATGATAATAATAATAATAATAATAAGTGCGCATTTGACCTCCAGCTTACATGATGGAAGGTGACGATGAGGTTGGCGATGGAGCATGCACCTCACGCACTGAATCAAGTTATAGCGTTCAGGGAACAAATTTTCTTGAAGGGGAGTTTCTACATAGCAGTACTTCACACAAATTTGGAAGCGTTATAACTATGATTTCGTATTTCGCGGCGTGGTGATGATAGATAGAGTAAAACTACGATCGAATGGTGGCTAAGAAGTTAACAGAAACGTTCGACGTTCTGCGGCGAAAGTTCACATCGTGATGGTCGCGGGCCGAGACTAGAGCAAGACTGTGGTAGATGACACCATCTACGAGAAGCCTGTAGCCAGCAGTAATAATTTGCCAGACAACCACACCAATTACCTGACCTTCAACTAGCGCACTCCCTATATTATGAGTACTAAAACAACGGGACCACCAGACCAGAACCAATTTAAAAACTTCATTTCCCAAATTGGTCCTAACGGGAATCAAACCCGGAAACTCCACATCCAATGCAAAGCGTTGGACCCCATAGCCCGAATTCATAATCATGTTTATGCGTACCATTTTTGGCGAACAAAACTCAGGAGACTGATTTAAAGAGCACGAAAATTGAACCCAATTACATTATTTTATTTTTTAATTAAACAGACTTTTTGAATTCGCGCACTTTGTTCCCCAAAGTATTATGACAATATAATAGTTAGTTTTCTTCAACTATGTTGATAGAAATTTGCACGTGGCAACGCCAAAGACAATTTCTTCCAAGTCAATAAATTTGAGAAAAAAGTCAAGTAGACAGTGTTATTATATAAATGGTAGCATCGCGTGACATGCTTCGTGTTCTATAAAAGCTTTCTAAAATAGAAAATACACTTTCAACATTTCAATGTTGTACAAAATAGATTCATGTAAATGAATGTGCAAAACGAAAATGAGAAAAATTCACAATAGAAAAATGTAACTCTTTCCTTGAAGAAAACATTTATATTGTGTAATGTAAATGAAATGTAAATATAGGTACACATTGTGTACGGCAGGGCTGCACATTTTATATTGCATTTTTTAATAGATGTTTTAATTTTACGATAATTTTGTTACTTTGTGTGAGAATATGGACAACTTTAAATAGCACTAAATAGCTTTAACAAAACGTATTCGTTGGAAGTCATTGTTAATTAATGTTTTTGTGTAGTAACTACAATTTCAGTGCGAGAAGCAAAAATACTTATCAAAGCATTAAAAGTGCATATTTGAAGAAGGTAAACCGATGTAGTTAGTACGCAGTGTATACTGCAATATAAGGCATTTTCAGGCCAATATTCACCACGTTACGGAATTAATTTCTTAAGCAAAGCCTTCGCCACTGTTGCCTAGTTTGATCACTTCAAAAAAATTTACACTGACCTCACGATGCATTTTATGTTTAGAAAAGTATTGCTTTTGGACACTATATAACACGAGGATCAAAAAACAGTATGTTCCTGACAGTCGTCTTCACAAAGTCACAATTTCATTTAAGAGGCAAGCTTTCATAATAAGGCCCAGTCAACATCACACTGTACATAATATTATCAGAATTGACCCAGACAATATTTTCCTTATGATCACTTAAAATGTAAAGTACTTAAAGTGTACATTGTAATAAAAATATCGCATTCAAATTTAATGCTATATATTCTATATGACCACAGATAGAGTACGGAAAAGTATTTTATGCAATCGTTGCATAATGAGGGTTCTGAAAGTCGAGTACCGTGTTTAGGCCACGAGACCTTGCCGAGTGGCCTACGTGATAGGAGATTTTAAGACCTAATTATGTAATGATTGCATACAATACTTTTTGTATCAGTAAATAAAATAATCAGCGATCAAAGTAACCATTAACAAAAAAAAAATACTAACAATAAAAGAAACATAACCAATATTTAATGTATATTTTATTAACAATCTATGACAACAAACTCAAGAGACGAAATAAATGACGAAGTACCACATATATTTTAACCAATCTCTTTTTCTATAAAAATTTCATGGCTCGGTTGCAAGACCTTTAGGCCAATTTAACCAATCACGAGGCAGTAGAGGGTTTGAGAAGCGTCATATTTGATATTTTAATTAGTAACATTCGACGTTCTTTTTTTTAAACTTATTATAAAAAAAAAATTCAGTTTAATAGCAAATACCAAAGACAACACAATTCTGATTCAGAAGTAAAAGAACACCTTTGTGATATGATTTATGAAATTATAATTAACAAATTAAAAATACAGGAGTAGAAAAACAACTTTTAAAAAAAGTGGTTGTGTTTTTCATAAAAAACTAAAGGCGTACGTGCTAGTTCCTGAAGCACACGTATTTAGTGGTTTTCCTATTGTACTTTGCCGAGCCTTAGGAGGGTATTAAAATCCCTGTTAATATTCATAATTTGCTATTCACTAAGTTTAAAACTATCCTGAAACCAAAGCTCTATACAAAAGGTTATTACACCGCTTCTGTCTATTCGTAAGACATAAATCCTTGGAAGTAATCGGTTTAGCTATTTCAGTTTGATATTGAATCAAGCGATATTGTAAACGACAAATGAAAACGAATGTTTATTTACAATGAGCAACCCTATAGTTTCTTCCTCATTCTTCCCGGGGGAGCCTGCTTTACGAATGAGTACTAACACTTTGACGATTTAAAGTGTAATTTGCTTAAATATGAAATTAATTCGATATTTTATTCAAAAAACGCTGTATGCTGTGATATAAATAATTAATTGTCATCAAATTTTAACTTACGTCCTTTTGTATTGAGGCGTTTATATACATTTGTTAATACAACTTGTCACCTTATGTGTCAGGGCGACGGGCACAGTGGCAATGCCCCTCAGATCTTTGTTATTTAACATCTGATTGGCAGTGCAATTGTTATGGACAAGCGTATTACCACCAAGCGCACGGCCTGTTCATCCCGTCACTTGATATCATAAATAAATAAACCAATTCACAGACTGGGCTGAACTTCCAACAAAAAGGTAATTAAAATTAGTCAGCCAGTGCACAATTCGCGAAGATGAAAGACCACCCGACTAGATTAGACACAATTGGGCTAATAAATAAAGATAAAACTAAAATGACTAGAACGCACGATTACGATTACGACTATTTGTTCAGCTACTAAAATGCTCACAAATTAAGTGTCATAGCCAGAAATCGGAAATAACAGAACATGCTTATACGTTTTTACGAAGGGCGCGTTCCCATCATGTGACGACAGATAGTCGTGCAGTCTTAAGTGTCGTGTCTTGTATATTTAAATGAAGTTGTTTACACATAGAACAACACTATTAACTGTTGTTCACGACTATTTGAGGTTACGACGACAGACTCGTGACAATGGGAAGAACTAGAACGACAGTCTTCGGACGATAAATAAAACGTCACGATAAAATGTGGCGTAAGACAATCGCAGCTTGAAATGATTCTGTCGTACAAACGACAAGGATGCTGCCGTGTACCGATAAATTGTCGTCACGGTCTAGTGGAAACAGCTAAACACGACAGTCGTTCAACGATAAAATAAACGTCTACGATACAGTCACGACAGATAAGACAAAACAAAATTCGAAAAATTCTTACGATCGGCCTGGACCCGATTCAGTAGCCACGGTCAGGCAACAGACGTATAGTTCTAGTTCGAGTGATATTTACCTAACATTAAAGTATAAAAAATAATGTATAATAAATTCCTCCATATGAAATCTCGGAATGATTTAAAACAAACAATAGAAAAATAAAACGGTACAGTAATTACAAACTGTTCTTTCTAGGCACATTACCATCGTAAATTAATTGAAGGTTACATGTTTACAATGTAAACTAAAATATAGTAAATAATGATTAGGTTGAACCCTAGGACATGGAAGTAATGTTTCGGATCTAAATGGCGTATATATTTTTTTTTTTTCAAACAAACCAACGTTTTGGGCACTTTAGGGCTGAGCGTGACTACTGGATCTATAAAAGGCCCGAAACGTTGGCTTAATTAAAAACAAAAGATAAATATACGCGAAATAGATCCGGAAAAAAATAGTCTCATTTCCTATGTTTTTGATCAATAAAGATTTATTATTAGTATATTATTACTATGTGTAACAAATTCTAACAACTCTATAGGTATAGGTACCCACTACAGTAGGCAGAAACCATGAACCTCCCACGGTACGCTTCTGACAATCCTCTTTCGCCTCCTCCACTCGCATCAGTATCTTCATATATGGCCGTTTATTCTTCGTTTTTTTAACCTGGCCTTTTTAAGGACATCCCCAATCTGTAGGGCCAGCACGACAGGGCGCGACTCGCGCGAGAGCGACATAGAAGCGTGGCAAAAGTCGTATAGCATCGTATTATGTCGTTCTTGCGCAAAACGCGCCCTGTCATGCTATAAATATGTATACGTAGATATTATGATTACTGATATTCAACAGTAATTAAAAGAAGTTTAATGTGAAATAAGAACGTGGCCAAGTAATAAAACATTTCGTAATATTAAAAGGTAGCGTTCACAAAGCTGTAAATAATGTTTGAATTAAAATTTAATTCCGTGTTATATTTGAATTCAAATTGCAGACAAGTAACGATTTTTCTCATTATGATACCTATTGACGGGACGAACAAGACGTGGCCCTGGCGGTAAGCGACACGCCTATCCATACAGTTGCAGTACTACCCAGAGCTTTAAATCGCAAGTCTTAGAAACATAAGGTTACAAGTCCCATGTGCCTGTAATTTCACTAGCACCCTTACCCTTTAAAACTGCGGGTCATCTCCCATTCTCTGTCCGACATCTTCCCGAAACAATTATACTGTCAAATAAGTAATAATCGACCAAATCAAAAAGCAATGAAAAGTATGAAGCTTCATTCGCATCATGTGTCTTTCATAATTTGGTGGAGTATTACTTATTTGACAGTAATTGTTTCGGAACGGATGTCAGACGATGACCCGGAGTAGACCCCCTGAAACGCAGTAATGGTCACCTTATAGTAAAAAGTGTAGTACCTCTCTGGGCAAACTATTTCCCAAGGAGCTCTACTGCTAGTAAATATAGGACTGCTGCTGGTCAGCTCGTAGCTGTAAAGGTATATAACTGGGTGACGAAATATCATAGTTTTTTCATACATGGCGCCACGGCTAAAAAGTCGTTGAAAAACCAAATACAAAGATACGACACAAGCACATTCGTGAGGTCCGCTGGTTTACTCCGTGGCTTAGTTGGTATAGCGTCTCGCAAGGTATGCCAGAAGACGTCGGTTCGAATTCGATCGGATCGAAGGAATTTTTTGTGAGTGTTCGATCTTTAACGACCTTATAACAAACTAAAATAAAAATTTCAATATAGGACTGTTAAAAATTACATCTTAAATTTTATGGGGTGACTCTACCCAGCTGACGTAATTCTCGGAAAACGTATGCTATTAGCAAAAATAACACATATTTCCACATAAATTATCTAATCCGCTGCTCAAGATTGTTCATCCTCAAACCATTGTACGTCTCACCTCTGGGTACGGGTGTCCCCTGCGGAGAAAGACTACAGTCTGCCACGATGGCCCTACGCGATTTGAGGACATCACATGCTTATGGCTACTATACACTTAACATACCTATCTCTGCCGCCAAGCAGAATGTCAGCATAACTGCGTTCCGGTATTGAAGAGCAAGGGTCTTGTGGAAGTTACAGGCACATAGGACTAGTCAACTTATGCCTCAGCGGCAGTGCACCACACATGTCTGCGATTCAAAGGTCTGAATGGCAACTGTTATGAGTAGGCGTGTCGCTTAACAGCAGGCGCACGACTTGTTCGTCCCGTCACTTGAACACAATGTACGTAGCTTAGAGATTAAAGTCACAGCTATGTACCGCAACGCAGTTTTCAATCGAGAAGCAATCGTTTTCCCATTGAGGTGACCCCACAAGAAACCGGAGGTGTAATTATTTCGAAGTTTAAGGTCATTGTTAGAAAAACTACCGTCATTAAGCTGCGTAACCTCTTATAAGCCTCATAAATAGAAGTACCACAACATTCTTTTAATACTACATCACGCTAATTATACCGGTTATGTTCTATACCTCTTTCATAAGTTCACAATGACAGTTATTCATATGCTCAAAATATTTTAGATACCACACTGAATACTAGGTCTCAAACTAGCGAGTTCCCTGTACTATGATTACCAGAACAATGGGATTCAATGGGGCAGTACCCAAAACAGAAGCAACTTAGAAAAGTTAATATCTCAAATTGATTCCACCAGGAATCGAATCCGGGACCTCCTCATCCAGCGTTCACAGTGCAAACCACCGCTTAGCCACCAAGGTCGTCAAATATAACCTTGTACATTGCCCCTTAAATTTATTTATTTATTTTGTGAAGATGACTGTCGTTATTTTGGTCAAGAAAAATGTACTCCGGGACACTACCCGACACACTCAAACGGATGAACCAATTTAGAAAATTGGTCCAGGGTGGAATCGAATCCGCAACCTCTGTCAATATTGGATATTAATTTCAGAAACATAATTTTCTAAATACGGAATCAGCAGACTAAAAATTTGGTTAAAAATTCGTGAACTTCGGCGTAGTTGCAATAAGTAGGTCAGTGCAAACAAGTTTATACATTTAAACTCGATCCGCAGCCGAGGGTTTATGCTACACGAGTATGCAATAACCTTGACGCCCTTGCAAAATACGATGTTTTAACAGCATTTTTTCCCTATGTTTCATAGGAAGCTATTTTCAGTAGGAATATACATATTTCGGCAGCACGAGATCATTTGCAACTATATTTCGTTTTTATAATTAAACAATGCGTAAACAAAGAAGCAGTGATCGTAAACATTTTCAGGCAACAAATTAAAGTAAAGGGTCATTCCAGCGAAAATGACACCGCGGTTCAAAAAAATAAATTACAGAATTTGGTTTTAATTGTATGGCTAGAATACGTCCAATAAATCAAATCATTAGAAATCAATGAGATTTTTCGGATATTGTACAAATATTATATTTTTTGTCTTCATTAACGCAGCCATATTGCTGTCGTCTATAGTGAAGCATTTTTTCCTATAATTTTAGCAACCATTTTCGCGGTTGATTGTGCGTCTTTCTAAATAAGTTATTACTGTCGAAGAAAATACAATTTACGAATTTTAAAACAGTGATAAGTGATTGCATGGAAGTAGATACGGCGAGGAGTTATTAAAGTTTCAATAAATACTAATTTCAAGTCCCACCCGTCCCAATGAAACATATATATTTTTATTTTAACCAATAAATATGCAATCTATTGGCATTTGCTTTTTAAAAGTAACAATTATGCTTTAGGGGTTCTTATTTGGCTTGGTTGGGCATTGTGCACGTAAATAGGAATTTAAATATTGAGATTTGGAAGTGTGTCCCTCCTGTCACAGCGATGGGTGGGACACACTTCTAAACGTTTTTACTTTGAATTAAATGTTTGTATTTTCATGGATTCGAGTTTTTACGATGTTTACTAGGTGTAACAGTTGCTTTAAGTTCGGAATTAAACATTTCTTGTGTTAAATTGTGACGATTGGGACACCATTTTGTGACAGGTGGGACAAGTTACATTTGAATAAATGGAATTTAAAAAAATACACTGTTTATATGTAGAGCCAATTTTTTATAATTCTTCTCATAATTAAGACATAAAAAAAGACAATTAACAAGTACAACATTTTTCCTGATATTTTTAGTATCAGGAAATTCATGAAAAGTCTGTCTCCACTAGTTTTAACTATATATTCGAGCAAAATTTCTAAAATTTGATATATTTTGATAAGATACATAATTTTCAAGGATGCGGCAGGATTTTTCAAATTTATTAACGCATTTTACATGCGTGACTTTGATTTCATGTCGTCATAGATAGTGTTTAAGAAAAATTATAGGATTACTTTAACAATTCTTTAATTCTGTTTTTTTGTGTTAAAATGTCTTAATAAGACAAATAACGTAAAATATTTGCTTACTAATGATGGGTCTCTTGTTAGACAGTGTAATTTTATTAATTCTGTGTATTCAATTGTAACTCGTCCCACCCGTCACAAAATTATGTCCCACCCGTCACAACTTAACATATTAATTTCCTTAAAATTGATCAAAGTTATTAATGAAGTGTATATACAGTTCGATTTTATATATATAAAATAGAACTTTAACTTTCAAGTTATCACATATGAAAAACTTGCTGCACAAAATACAAATAGTTTGTGTTGATCTTGGTAATGAAGCCATCAACTCAAATAGGCGGGTGTCGTGAGTGTCCCACCCGTTACACTTAGAAAATTAAAAGCTTTGAGTATAAAATAATGTCATGAATTTATGTAAATAAATAGTCGCAGTTGAATTGCATATCTGGCTTCATGATATTTTCATTTTAAGTCTAATTAACCAATGGTTAGGGAGAAATTACTTAAAGTTCAAAAAAAAGGAGTCAAAATGTCCCACCCGTCACTTTGGAATGGCCCTAAAGGAAAACATCGTGATAGCTGATGACAAATGATAAAAATGTTGCAAGTTTTCGAAATTTAAATGGTTGTTTCGAAATTCAAAAATTCATTTAGGTACTGAATACTACGAGCAAAAATAAAGTAGTAAGTCATGTTTAAGAATTTAGTGGACGGTATTTATTAAATATTTTTGCTTATGAAATATGTGAATAAAATGGCGTCTGATAAAAGACCCAAAATTGAAAAAAAAATCCATAATATTATTACCTGACCGTCAAATCACTTGAAATTAAAAAAAGTCGGGATTTTGTAAAAACGCATACGTAAGGGTTTGCTCACAGTTAAGACTAAATTAAAAGGCAGAGACTGGAACTCACGCAGCCTTACAACATTTTGTTCAATAAATAACATGTTCATCATCGCTTCAGCTGGCAGACGCCCACTGCCTGACATTAGCCTCCAAAAAATGGCTAGCATTTGCCCGCTAATAACATGTTATAACATTTAAATTGCGTTGCAAAATACAATTTATAATTATTAATGTCGATTTATAATAAAATTAATTGCTTAGTTTAGTTTTACTTATTAATCTAATTAAAGTATTCATAATTTATTACAAATGGTAGGAGTTTCATTTAACTCCTTCCTAGTACACTTGTCCTTGTTGTATATTGACCATGTAGAAAAAAATACCGCACGTTCGCCGCTATGGTTCATTCAGCCTTTTTTGCTAATGTGGTGAAAACTAACTTCTGTTTACTCGTACTATTTAGTACAGGGAACGAGGGAAATTTACGCTACTCTAATAAGATTGCAGGTGACTTAGTAAGAAATAACCTTAAATGCAACCACATAAGGTTATTTTTAAAGTCATCAAGCTGAAGTATCCGGCCTTTTAAATACGGTTTTTTAATAATAATGCACACATCGTAGCCCTGTATCGCGGATGCCATGGACACACACATACATAAAAACAAAGTTCAACCAAACTCAAGTGAGAAATAAATATAGGTCTTACAAATATTTCTCCCGGCACAGGAATCAAACCCGGGACTTCTGTGTGTCATAACAGCATGGTAACCGTTCGACCACGGCAGTTAAGTTATTAACTATAGCCATTAAACAGATTAATATTGCAAATAATTTTCCTAACAGATAATATTGAATAACGCCTTAATGAATACCCGATCGTTTGTTGTTTTCCCCTCAAACTTTTGGTTATTGAAAACAACATAATACAGTAATTAAAGGTTTCCGTAATCGCAGCCGTCTTTCTAACTTCTTAGCTCTTGTTTACTTTTAACTATACAGCAAAGAATGTTTAGTACATTTTGCTTGTTACAATAAAGGGTAAAGTTTGCTAATAATTTACAGGTTACTTTGGACATTAAACTATTTTGTCGATTCGAAATAGCGTATATTTGTTTTTGTTTTTTTTTTTTCATAAAAAAGTAACTCTGCGGGTTCTTAACAAGGTCTGGGGCCTTCCATGAACTCTTATTACGATTCAGTTTAGGACCTAACATAAATTGTTGTAAGACAGCGCTACATGAAGTGTATATCACCATCCCGTCGTTACGAACCTATACGGAACTGTAATAAGAGTTCATGGTAAGGCCCCAGTACTCTCGAAGCACAAAATCCGTAATTACGGCCGTTTTCCCGCTAAAGATGACCTACGGAATATTCTCGAAGTCCGTCAACGAAAAGACGGGCCCGCTCGAAACTGTCAAATCACGTAGTCGTACATTCTTAATTCTAGCCTCGATCGAAACTCAAGTCTGTAGGTTATCCATAGTGAGAAAACTGACGCAGCTACGAGTTTCGTGCTTCGAGAGTAGCGCCACAGGTTCGACTGTCACAAATGTGTAGGCAAAGCGAAAATCTAAAAACTCGTTGCAAATTACTTTTTCGTTCTTGTTTTTATTTGCAGAAGCCCAATGTAGAAATATTAACATCATCGTCCGATTATACGTCCCACAACTGGGCACGGGTCTCCTCTAATGAGAGATACCAGATTTCACACTATTTACAAAGTTTATGAACCGTCTTTGACGTGTAGGTGTATTCATATTTGTTTACTAAGGTAAACAAAGACCTATAGCGAGAGAATTGCTACTAAACAAACATTCACAAAAGTACGTAAATTAAAATTACAACTACATACCGCCACTGGGATTCAAAACTAGGCTTCACCGGTGCAAAAAGTATATTTTGGAGGATAATTTTCTTTTATTTATAATATATTACGAATACTTTAATTACATACAAAATTTAACAAAGAAAACCAAATTCAGCAATTAATGTTGTCATTTAACTTCTCTCTACCAAAAAGCGCCGTCTCACGTATTATTTATTAAAAAACGTACATTTTGTGGCATACAGTATATTTTAATGACGTCGTCCATTTTACTTAGCTCTTAAAATGCGTAAGACACATAACTTAAAGACCGTCTTTAACCGACTTCAAAAAAAGGACAAGGTACTCAATTCCATTGTATTTTATTTTTATGTACGTATGTTATTCGATAACTCGAATTTGTGAACCGTATAGATGATGATTCTTTTTTGTTGGGAATAGGGTACCTAAATTTCAAGGAAGGAATTCGTATTCCACCTCCAAGTGTGGCAAACTAGGGGATGCATCCGGATTCGCGCACTTTCCGGTAAGCGATTTCAATAAAACTTGGCAAATAGATGAAGTTACACGAACTTTTGAAGACGGTTTTTTAAATACTCTATTTTCAGCTGTTATGGTGTCGAGGCGTTAAATGGAAATACCTTCGGAGCCCGTATCGATATACTAGAAATAAACGTTTTATAATCTACAAAAAAATATATTACAAGACCAATATATTAGAGGTGAGGTTATTTGTAACTAATGGAAAATTCATAAGCGCATCTCAAAATTCATATATTATTAATTATTAAAATGTTTCTCAATTCAACAAACCTCCGTATCGACACTTGTCGCTGATTTTCTGCGTTTCGGCGGTTTTGTTTCGCTCTGTAATGTATTTGTACTATACGCTGTAATGCATGGCCATAAAGTTTATTTTGGTGGTAACGCAATAAATATTTATCCAAAACAGCTTGTGACAAAATTCATTCGATTCTGACACATGTTGTAGAAAACGGATATTACATTTGTTAAGCAACCTAACGGCTGCCGAATGATACGTGATATAACTGTCAGGCGTCTAAATATTGATTGGATTTGTTAACTTCCACATTTCGAATAATTTTTAAGAATAAAGATTATTTATGCAATTATTTGACTACCACAGAAGGCATTTGAAAAAAAAACGAAAGACTTGAAAAGAAAAGGAAAATTATATTATTAGCAATTATAGGTTAGCAGTAGCGAGGCGTCCATAAACTCGATTCCCACCGGCTTGCCTAAATTTTTGCACGTATCATCAAATATTATAAATATTTTAAAGTAATTTACTACATTTTGTGCTCACTTTTACGTGCAGAATATTTAACCAGTGACATAAAGTGTACTAGTATCTTGTGTGCTCACAAACGTTGTGTTTAATTGTCGCCAAAGCGCCACTTGATACGGCTGTAAAGTGTTGTGCTTTGCTCCGGCCACCGTAGGTTAGTACATTTTAGTTTTTGGCAGACGAAACTAAACATGAACAATGTTAATTTTGACGATCTCAGTGGCTTAACAGTTAGCACTACAGACGCTGCATATGACGTCTCGGATTCGAGAACCAATTTGGGAATTTATCTAAATCGAAACGAATTCCGTAGATCTAGTGCAGGGGATTTCCTATGTAATTGGCTTTATTGTTTATTATTAATCAACAATCAAGTAAAAACGCAACATTTTTACCTAGAAGCTAAATACGTTATTCCTAGCCACGGGCAACATGTTCGATATCTGATAATGAGCCAATTTCAAAGCAATCTAACAAATGCTAATGACGACTTACACCAACGAGCTACGAAATTAACGTGCCGCTTTCAAACACGTAAACACTTGGACCAAACGTCTCATCGATTCAAAATAAATTATACTAAGTATTTTACAATGTCAAGCACGTATGCCGACAAACTCATTTTCAATGAATACGAGTGCACAATTAAATAAAATGTAATTGCATAATGATAACTTCGTCTGTCGCGTCCTTCCAACGAATCGATATACGACTATCACAATGTCAAAGCAATTTTCATATGCACACGTTATTGCTTTGTTTTCATATAATTATTCAGGTAATTTCACTCTAGTATTTCGTATTATCTACTAGTCGTAAGTATATAAACGGATTCCAAGTATTTTTTTATATGTTTCAAAAAATCATTAAAAACGTTACCGATACTCCCTGCTGAATATATAAACAAAGCCAGATAATATTTATTTCATAGGTAAGCAAGTTACACCTGAAATGGTAATATTGATTAAACTCTACTGCTCATTCTTAAGGCAGATTCCGTTGAGAAGAATGACTAATAAACTCTGGGGGTTGCTATTTGTAAATAAACATTTGTACACAGTTATCATTTACAATATTTATTTCAATCATCAATCTAACCTACAAAGAGATAAACGGGTCACTACCGCGGACTTTTGTCATTGAAGTACGCAAAAGCAGTGTAATAATAACTGCCTCTGTGGCCGAACGGTTACCGTGCCGGACTGCCACGCAGAGGTCCCAGGTTCAATTCCCGGGCCGGAAGAAATATTTGTATGGCCTACATTTCTTTGTCTCGTGAGCTTCGGTGTAATTTATGATTGTTAAGTAGTGCGGGGCTATGTTGAGTGTGTGCGTTATTATAATTATAACCTTTAGTATTGCCCCTTAAATGAATTTGTGACTTTGTGAAGACGACTATCAAGAACAGCTAGTTTATTTTTATTCCTCGTATTAATGTTAGGTCTGTCACTATTTTTCATTAAAAAAAGAATATTTTCTTAACATAAATCACATTTTCATAGATGTACTGTGATCCTAGTGTAAGAATATCACCAGGTACCGTGTTATATCCCAATTCCTATGATCTATTTTATGTTACCATTTATCATGTTTTGAAGCTTGAATTCCAATAAAGGAATTTATGAAATCCCCTGCACCATGGCTGCGTGGGCAACAATCTGTCATTTGGCATTAGCGCGACGAAGCATGCTAATGCATTGATCGACATTGTCCAGTCCTTAGATAACACCATCAATTTATATCTGACCTATCTTTCGTAGTAAACTACATCTAAACAAGTGTCCTGTGAACATGGACAATACGGAACAAACAAATTCAGTATGGAATTTTACTAAAGTCTTCAATGCAATCAAGTCACGTTTCTGAGTACACTTTGGGTGACGTGTTTTTGCAACAGTTTTAACTTCACAAACCCTAACGAAGCCTTGGCGGGTGTAACCTCGTCATCCTGCATGACTCATCCAATCATTACACTTTGTGGTGGTTTCGCACAAGCTCTACCATTACCCGTGATTGCTTTAACAAGTAGTTATGCTTATGCAAATAAGAACTGATCAAAATCTTATTTAATGTACAGAGTGCAGAGGGGGAAAAACGTTTGTTGCAAATAGTACCACGAGAGACTTCTTTGTAGTATGCCAAAGGGCATTTTGACCTAGCCCTGTTAAGCAACCGCTGTGACCAGAATACTAGGCCCTAATTGACTCCAATGCAGCTGCATTTATATGCCTTAGACACGCCACTAACACATTCGGTTCATTTGTCCAGTCTAGATTCACCTTGACGTAATTCGTCGCCAATTTTCTCGCAACTCCATTAATACCAGCGTTCTTCTTGATTAAATAATACAATGTATTATTTCCCTTTGCATTTTTTCTTTACCTGTGGAACCTTAACTTCATCATGCTGACCTTTCAGTTATTGTTGTTTTACAAATGGATGCTCTTTGAAAACTTTCTTTTGTCTATTATAGAATTGTTTGTACACAGACTGCAGAGTAGGACAGTAAAGTTTTATATCGTCGTTGTGGTTAGTTTCCATAACCGGTTTTCGCACGGCACTGGTTTGTATCAAATATATCAATTTCATTAACTCAACCGTCGGAAAGTACTTAGATAGAAGAAAGAAGAAGAACCTAGGTACTTTGGTAGTAAATTTGTTTAAGAGACCATATCGCAACCCCAAAACAGACTTCATAAATAATGCTACAAGAGAATCTAATCTAATACATTACGCAGCATTGCTCGCGCCCAATGCCGATTTTCCAAATTACATTTGAATATCTTCATACAGAAGGTAGAAAATACGGCAAAAACATCTTCTCGTGGCTAGATTATTGTTATACAACGTGATTTATGTAAAATTAGTTGTGCAGACTATACAAAGACCTCAATATATATATTTCAGTGTCGATACCCATGTTTACACGATCATCCTCCGACTACTTTCAACATTTTCTCTGCACTGCAAATATACATACGTTGCACACAAAGTTTTACGTGTCGGTGCAGATTGGCAACACGAAGCAACCCGCAATTACCGAACACACGCTGCGGCGATACACGTGTCCGAATTAGAGCGTTCGTTTCATTAATCACAACTGTCGATGTACCCTATATACCCGTGTCGGGTATTTGTCACTTCGCGTCATTTGCATTCGTTTTGTAGTTGGTATGTCATTTGGAGGTTTGTGACAAAATATTTATTAAACGCTTATTGATCATTTATTTTTAGACACCTTTGAAGCGAATATGAACGAACAATTTGAACCTTTATGTGTTCTTAAAGGACACCTTCATTTCTATACTGCCTTTATTTCAGTACTGCCGATTCAATCAAACGAGCAGTCTACTTAAAAGAGTACATTTTCGCGATCACGTAAACAGCGTCATTGGTGGAATACAAATTAGTATAATCAGGCTATTGAACTCAGTAATAAAGGCTTCGAATTACTACCTAATCGATACGTAACAGCATCGCGTCGTAACATTCGACAAAAAAATATCCGGAACCACTACAAAAGCACTTAAATCCAGTATAAATTAACATTGAATCGGCGATCGTTTCGCTTCCTCTCAAATGGTAATAAATGGAGCGGGCATAATTTTATTATTCAGTCGTCCTACGGTTGCATTTCGTTTCGAACACCAAAATCTTTTTTAAGGTAGATCAAGTACACAATTAGCCAAAATGATATACTTCGCGTAACGTATCAATAATTCTGGCCTCGGGACGCCCGGCTCAGTAATTTGAAACGCGCCACCGACGGCAAATGTCATTTTGGAAACAACATGAGCCATGTACGTATGTAGCTGATTCTGGCTGTTAGAGATGGTACGGAACTCAGCAATTTCTTTTTTATAAAGGCTACATTGAGAGTCCCGAGGGGAGGCAATAAGCACATACCAACACGACAAATGGCGTTAATAAATTATCTGGTTCATCAACATTGATTTGTGCCTATTTCAAATTCAGATTAGCCACTGTCAGTTGGCCGAGCAATATAATAGACGTGACATCTCCTGTCCAGCTCGGGTTAATATTTCATCGACAAACAATACGCACACAGAATACATTATCACTTTTAGTCGAATTTAGCCTGAAAGATGTAAACATCTTGGAAGATTTGAAGTTGAATTTAAATGTGCCCAGAATTTAGCCGACATATTAATGTTATCCGAAGTCAACCACCACCAAGCTCCATCGAAGAAATAACTAACATAGTTGCTCATTTTCCCCCTCAGAACTATAAAGCAATTTATAACCTGCTCGTATGGCGGTTCCGCGCGGCGTTACACATCCTCGTAATCTTTACAAGCTCCAACGCTGACACATGAAAGTACACGTAACAGTCGGCCGTGCAAATCCTCACAAAATACAATTACACAAAGTTTATGAACCACCTCGCAGCCTTCAGCGTCTGGAAATATTTCATTTATAGCGCTACGGCAATCGATTCACCTGCAGACAGACAAAGCTCGTCTCTTATCGGCACATAAATTATTCAGCAGCGGCAACAGCGCGCACGTTGACTACCTGTATTCCCAGGGTTTCTTGTGAAAGTTCATAACGCTATTTAGACGCCCCGCGAACTAGGGCGAACTAGCCGAGAGGACGAGAGGACCCTTGGCGAAGTAATTTGCGGATGCGACGCGTTTCTGCATACCGAGCGCAGCCCACCCGGCCCTCGCGCCGCCGACAATATTTTTGCACACCACGATGCATTCACAAAAGTTTGACGCAATTGTTGTACGCTCGGCTTCAAACTTCATTTTTTGACTAAAAAACTATTTTGTTGCAGGTACAAAAACTTCGGCTGTCGGGATAAATAAAAATGTACAGATCGTGCAAAACAACATTCAATACGAACTGGAAAACGTGAGTGATTAGTGGGCATAAAAGTTGAACAATGTGCGTGTGAGGTTCGAACACGACGTCGAATCTTTCCGAGTGGGGGGCGCTGGCGACCGCGGCCAGCGATGGTATGGACTTTGTACTGGGGAATGGGAGCGACGAGGGCTGGAACCAGACCCAACAGACCCAAGAGGGGGAGGATCCGGACCTCTACAACTATTGGGCGTGGAGCATCGTAGACGGAGCTCTGATGGTGCTCATTATAAGCGGGAATACCCTGACCATTCTCGCAGTTACCCTTAGTCGACGGTTATCATGCCTCGTCTCCAATCAGTTCGTACTGAACCTGGCAATTTCGGACCTAATGGTGGGGCTCACGCTGCCATATCACCTCGTCTTCTATCTGGACGCTGAATTTGGCAAGATCAAATGGTCCTGTTTGATGAGGTTCATTCTCATAATACTGGCATGCTTGGCGTCCATTTACAACATCATCGCCATAGCTGTAGACAGGTACGCTTACAATATATTACTGTTTTGAAAGAAAGGAGCTTAAATCAAAGAATGTAATGTAAATTTAACTCAAGTCCAACTTGTGTCACGCTACCAGAAGCACGAAATCTGTTTGCACGTGGCATGCTAATGCAAGCACGTGAACGGGGACTGGCAGTTGTATATTGAAAATGGGATTACGAGTTTCTCGTGAGACTTGAAATAAATCAAAACTAAAATTTATAAAAATAAAATTTGAAAAATTTTAGAACAAACATTAATTATAGGTAACTATAAGTATTGCATAATGTTTTAAGTCTATATAAAATAAACAATGAATTCCAGGTACATCGCAATAGTACACCCATTGCACTACAGCCGATACATGACGAAACTGGTGACACGCGTGCTGATGAGTGGCACGTGGACGGTGGCCGTTTGCATCAGCTGCATACCCATGTTCTGGAACGACTGGCATGAAGGTGTATCTTGCGAAATGAACATGGTGAGTATTTTTTCCATACTTATCCTAGGTTCACTGGTTTTCTTATCTAGTCATCGCCTTTTGACGGCAATCAGGGGAAAATTCTAGAAACCATCCTTCCATCCATCATTATCAGTTTGACTTCAAGTGCATGTTCGACAGAGATCTAAGCAAATACGATAAGTATCGCTCAATCCTCAGTCCATGTAACGAATATGGTCGGTGTGTGGGGAAAACCACTCATCGTAACTGGACTGTCCCTTCTCGCCTCTTCAGGTACGATGTGCGTCGATCAGGCACGGAAACGTAGTCTTGGTCAAATCCCATATTGAAAGCGCATTCCTCGCTTTAAGAGCCGTAAACTAAGATTTTTCGGACAATTTTCATGTTAGTTTTGTTTGCCTAATTTCGGTGGCAATTTTAATTATTAAAATGTCCTAAAATATATCATCAAGTATTGTTTAATATTCGAGTGTAGTATTCTGAAATTTTGTATAATATTGGACGATAATATACTCCAATACTTAAGTAATAGAAATTGCCACCGAAATTAGGTAGAAAAAAAACCCGAAAATTACAATTTTACTTCACTTAAAACTTCACTTTATGTTAACAAACGAATACTCCTCAAACCCAAGTAAAATCACCGGTCGTCCTTAGAACTATTACAACTAGTTTTCGAGAAAAAAGGTGTAGATTGTGAACGACAGCAGATAAATCCTAATGAAGATTAACATCTTCTACATCTATAAACGTCTGTATAATAACGAAATATATATATATATATATAATCGTTGATTTTATTGCGTCGACGGAAACTACAACATCGCAGCTATAAATTCTATGCAATAGAGAAAAAAAAACGTAAACCAGATGTGATATAAATGCAGAAAACATAAAAGCACGTCAGTTTGAAAAATCACTGCATTACTTCAAGTTTATTGTAGACAATATAGTAAATTGCTTTAATAAAGTTATGCAAAGGAGTTAGCTAAGTAATACAACAGCGGTTATGCACATATTAGTTAAGCGAAGTTTCAAGTCCCGTAATAGCTATTGTTTGTACAAAGAAAAATGAAACGTTGGAAACAACGAGATTGAATCACACGATTTCAGACTTGGCAAAATATTAAGTACACAGGGGCAAGCAGGTATAGATAAAATAACAGTAGTCATTACTTTGCGTAGGGCATACGTCTTAGATTCAATTTAATAAAAAAATATAAAATTTTTGAACTTAGATGTGTAATACAATTTGTAACAGCATTGCGGCCTCAATCACAACTAACACAAAGGTACGCGGAAAATACCCGTTATTTTATAAGGTGAAATCTACACACAATATTATCAGACTTTGGAAAGAAGCAACCGAAAAGATTACTTTTGACTAGAATTATATTTATTAGATTTTTTTTACTATAATTATATATCTCTACCACTACTGGGCACGGGTTTTTTCTAAGGAGAGTGGTCGAAGTTCCCCAAGCTAACCCAATCGGGTTTCAAAAGTTGTAACATTTCTTTTTTTTTCATCGTTATCGAGAGTTACTACTACTATGAAGTCATAAGTAGATGCCACCACATGGATTCAAACCAATGGGCTATGTTACTGATCTCTTATGTTTCAAAATTAAACATTTTTATTGCCTATGTCAAGTCATATGCGTGTATAAATGAACGGAATTGAAATTCGTTGAGACAAAGAGTTATGGGATACCGTGGCCATTCTGTTTCAAATCACTGTTTCAGTCAAAGATGAATTTGGTTAATTACAATTTCAATCTGTGCCTCTACCACGAGATTACTGTGACAGTCGTCGCTAGCGACTGCGTAATTGCTTCACAATTTTGTATGACAAATTATGCCGCGCCCCAGCGGTTACAAGAAAAAAAAACTGTCACTGTAATCTCGTGGTACACGCATTGTTAGTCACTGCGAGTGTAGAAATTACTCAGCTTTAGTATTTAGTGTGCCTACGTACTGAAATTAACTATAATCAGGCGCACAAAAAAAAAACAAAATTGTATTCAAAATCCCAAAGCATAAGGCACAAAATAAAGTCTACGCTGAACTCTAGACGCTTTACGCATTTTTCCTATCGGGGTATGCAGATACGAGTCTACCATTTGCTAAAATCCTGATACATATATTGCGCCTCATTGACACACATCAATGCATGCACGCTAATTGGTTAAGGGTACTTTTGACCTGACCTTTATTTATGACGTTCTCAATTTTAATCTGGTGATGATTTAACTGTACGCTTTAATTATGTCACTAAACCAAAGTTTTAACAAATGGAGCCAAAACCAAAACAGATGGAGCTATGGCAAAGTCGTTAAAAAACCAAAACAAAGATGTGAAATAAGCACTTGGAAATATTCATACAAGTCCGCTGGTCCGTTGGGTGGCTTAGTTAGCATAGGGTCTGGTATGGTTTGCTAGAAGACGTTGACGAATCCAGCCGGATCGAAAGAATTATTTCTAAGTGTTCGATCTTTGCATTAGTAATTATAACAAACTAGTGGAGTAATTTCACAAAAAATAATTGAATATCATAGTGGTGAAACATTTTGACATTCAATAATCTTAATTAAAACTAAACCAAATTGTCATCTTTTTAGACTTAGATGTCTATTAGAATCGAATATAGGTAAATCAGGCTTGCAAATAACTGAAACACATCTTAATTTAGCAAACGCAATGTTCCAGGTAGTACCAAAAACGTATACGACGAGTATCCTGGCACCGATGTTCTCCCTCATCTGGGTGGTTATGTTCGTCCTGTATTGGCGCATCTGGCGTGAGGCCACCTATCACGCGCGCAGGATGCGAGCCAACACCTGCCGCCCCGCTGGAGGCAACGATTGGAAAAGCATACAGGTATACCTACTTTTATACTATTGATAACTAACAAAAGAAGCTGGTAATTATTTATAATGGCACAAGTAAAAAACAAAACAAATTTGAATTTTGCCCAGGTGACTGTAGTGCCTAAAAATGCCTAAAAATGCAATTAACTTTTCCGGATCCAAAATGGCGGACGTTCATCTGACCACAGAACTTGTATAGAGTCCGAGACGTTGGTTTGTTTGAAAAAACACATGAAAAACAGTCGCAGTTCCAATATCTTGCAATCGCGAAAACCTAAAGCTCAATACGAATTCTAGATATACATAACTCCAAAACTCGAAGTCCATTACTACCTGAATTTCACATTAAATCTAACTATATAGTATCTTACAGTGTTTATACGCACATATTATACGTAGAGTTACGTTAAGATTGGGGTTTATT
The DNA here is from genome assembly GCF_003589595.1 of Hyposmocoma kahamanoa. Lineage (NCBI taxonomy): Eukaryota > Metazoa > Arthropoda > Insecta > Lepidoptera > Cosmopterigidae > Hyposmocoma > Hyposmocoma kahamanoa. Next base: position 833,889 of record NW_020654520.1, read on the forward strand.
TAGCAATTAGAGCACCTAAAACTTTGCTATGAATTTATTAAGAGAACGTATAAACTTCCACGTACCCTAACACAGAAAGTCTTCTCGCAAAAGATTATAAGCAGTACAGCGACTATACAATGCAAATAATCAGCTCTAAACTTGAGCATCACGAAATTCTAGAAATATGCAGAATAAAGAAAGAAACTTAAGTCAGACTTGCTAAGGACCTTACATAAGCAACATAACATGTTTGGTTATAATTATTCAATATTTCGTTACAGGTGGTGTTGCTAGTGCTGGGATCATTTTCGATTTGCTGGATGCCTTTCGTCGTGGTGGCGTGTGTGCAGACCCTCAGCGACACTTCGTTGAACAACCCTATTGTGTACCGGCTTACATCGTCTCTGGCCATGTCAAATTCCGGAATAAATCCGCTGATATACGCGTGGAAGAACGCAGGGTTCAGAGCGGCATTCGCCAAGCTACTGCGTTGCAAACGTCCCGATACTTCCGAGTATAGAGGGTCACCCACTCCAGAAAGGAAAAGAGGTTCTGTCGCCCTTCGTGAAGGTTCCATTTCGCGGGCCAGCGCCCCGAACGCCTTAACCTCGCTTGGTGGACGGCCCGCCAGGCTTGTATATGTGGAAAGAGAGAATGACACGTCTCGTTGCCGGATTATAGAGAATGCAGGGTATATTGACGGGGAAGAAGGTGATATAAACCCTTCGTACGCGCCGGATGGACCCACTCCAGTGCACCGGCCAGCGGACCGACCCCCCGATGTAGTGTAGTGTGAAATGGACATTCAAAGACGTTTTGTGGGAAACGTGAAACGCTTCTAGCATTTAAAGTTGTTAGTGTAGGTACCCCCTTTGCATTTAGGTACCTTCTACGCTCAAGTTTTTAAAAGCTTTATTGTTGAATTTTTATTGAGAGATTCTAATGATTTTCCTGCCATAATGAAAATTTTAATGTAAAAGAGAGGTTTCTGTCTACTAAATTGAAATGTTTAAATGATATAATTATAACTAAAATGTTCTATGTAATTTTAAATTAAATTATATTAACTAATATGTCGCGTATTGTTATTTAATTCCCCGATAGAATAAATACTTGATAGTGTTTACGTCATTTCTATTTACTAGCAGTCACGAGAGATAGTACAATCTTAGAGTTTCAGTGATAATTTGTAATATCTTCTTTCAGGTACAATAGGACACAAGATAAAAGGCAAGGCATGCGTATTTTTATGCAAAAGGTACCATGTAAATATTGTAAACAAAGAAATATCTTTCTTTTAAGTTAATGTCATTTTTGAGCAAGCTTGTAGTATCCTGGAGCATATCTGCACTTTCCATTTTGTGGACAAAGAACGAAATCAATGAAGGTGATTTCTATTCTCAGACAAACATATACACTGCCGGTTAAAATTTTGATCCCACTTATAAAAAATACCTGCATATGGAATACCATTGTTTTATACCCTCTCGTAAATGCGCTATAATAGCGCATTGTTTCTAAACATCACGAGATTCACGAGCGCCAATGAGATAGAGTCTTTTATATTTTTAAGATCTCCTCGATGCTAAAATATTTTGAGTTTATTTAACGCTAATTAATTTTTAAGGTTGTTTAAGCTTCCTAAAACAAAGTTGTTCATGAACATGAAGATCAAGGTTTAGTGACACCCTTTATTAACGACTCTCACGCACACTAGAGGAATGTCAACACGCAGCAGTACGAACGCACACACTACACATAGAAATTATTTGGATGACGAATGAGCGGTATACGGAAAAACTTAGTTGAGTTTATGTTGTAAATAGAAAACCACCGTGAGACTCAGACATATTAACTAAAAATACTTATATATATATTATAAGTTTATGTTATACTGGAATGTTTTGTTTTCTTAGTGCTTAAAGCACTAAGTAATGTAATTAAAAAAAAAACAGTCTTACTTTAGTCTGAATTTGTGGTTTCTACAGTCAAGACGTCTTGAAAATGGAAAAAGTACGAGAAAGTAGCACCGGACTGCAATCTGCTATCCATTAATTAATACATTGAAACCAAATCTGAAGCTGTGTGTGCTTCTCAACTTAAATTATCGAAGATTTGTGCTCCTCAAACAAATATTCGATACAAGGAAATTGGCAATAATCGCGATCACCCTCGTTCAGGGCAGCCGAGGGGTACCACTACTAATGAGGTAAAGAAATGTCGACCTGTTTTATTAAGTACAGTGAAAACAAAGACGATTAAAGGTGCTGAGTTGTTCAGTCGCTTAGAGGTCCTAAAGCTTAAGTGAAGGCCACATAAGAAGAAGAAATAGATGCAATAGGCTTCTTTGGACTGTTGAATCAAAGTATTTGGTTCAAAAAGAAGCTAATACCTAAAATACCATACTACCTTAAATACCTTTATTATTTATTTATTTTATTATTTAATTTTCGTCTAAACGTATCGCCGGAGAAAAAGATGATACCAGATTGCGTGGTGCCAAAGGTCAAACACAGCGGCGGTTCCGTTATGATCTGGGGTTGTTTTCAAAGGAACGGAAACGGACATTTGGTAGGAATCGAAGGCATTGTGTAAAAAGCAATATAAAATTCATATGACAATGATCCGAAACATCGGAAAGTGCATTGAAGTACGATATGACAATTTTAGTGTCGCGATCAAAGAGTAACGTAGAACTATTCGTGATCGACGTCCTTATATTGTTATATACTACAGCTGGAACAATGTATGTCACAAGACACAATTAAACAAATTAATTGCTCATATGCGAAGACTTGTAAAGGAAATTATATGAATGCAAAAATAATTTCTTCATTTGTAAAGCGTTTTACATAATAAATAAAAATTCTGTTAACATTGTTGACGACTATTTTGAGATGTGTAATATGTGAATGTATAAAATTTTTGACAAATAAACTTTTAGCTTCGTACACATTCAAGTTTATTAGTTTTTTTTAACCGACTTCAAAAAAAAGGAGGTTTTTCAATTCGACTGGTTTTTTAGTATGCATGTTACGCGATAATTCCGGCATTGTGAAACGATTCAGAGACTTTTAAAGAAGGTACCTCAATAGTGGTCCCATTTAAATTTGAAGAAAATATTTTACCTCTAAGGGTGGCAAACTAGGGGATGAATGACTTTTGAGGTCAATTTTTTTAGGACTCTGTACTGAGATTACTTTACATGATACCATGACGGGACGAACAAGTCGCGCCCGTCACCCAGGGACATAAAGTAAGATACAAAAGTAATACAATACTTATTCTTATCAAATACAACTTTATCACTATTTGTTATCGTATGTAGCAGTAGTAGCCAGGAACGTTTTTTGTTAATCTATTTTGTCACTCTCAAAAATTACTTAATGAATATAATCAATACACAATGTAATGCGAAAAACGTATTTTACCAATCCACTACGATAAACTACAACAGCCCAGGTATGACTAATAGTAAATTACGCTGTGGCCCGATTCAATAAAACATAAGAGTAAACACCATAAAGCCCAATTGAAAACATCTTATCAGAGGACACCGTTAAAGAAATCCCCTACAGCAAAAACTAGTTCTTTCGTCACCATAACTGGGCAAAAGGAATTAAGTTAAGAAAATACCCCTTCTACGTTTTTTTTCATCAAGTGACAGGACGAACAAGTCCTGCGCCTGGTGGTAAGCGACACGCCTGTCCATTATAGTTGCAGTGCCTCTCAGATTCTTAAATTGCAAAGATATGACACTGCCATTGTGCCTATCACCCTGAGACATAAGTTGACAAGTCCCATGTGCCTGTAATTTCACCAGCACCCTTTCCCTTCTACAACCGGAACGCAGTAATGCTCACATTATTTTCACTTGTACATGTGTTTTAAATACGAATTCTGTTGCGCCCTCAATTAATTATTATCTCACAGTTTTTCCCGTAACACGAAGGTTGCCTGGAAGATATTGCTATATAGCAATAAGGCCACCTGTTGTACCTGTCTTTTTAGTTTTTTGTATTATTTTGTATTTGTCCTAGGGCCATATTCCAGAACTCTACTCAATGCTCAAGTCAGGATTTGAGTATGGTTTAAAGCACTCGAAATCATACTCAAGTCCCTGCCATTAGGGTCCTATTTCCAGTACTTGTGTTTCCAGTGCAATCCTGACTTGGGCATTGAGTAGAGTTCTAGAATACGACCCCTAGTGTGCAATAAAGAATATTTGTATTGTATTGTATTACTGCTTGGCGGTAGAAATAGGTAAGGTGGCAGTACTTTCCTAGATGAATTCTTTCACAAGGAGCTCTAATGCTACTAAAACCTACCTACGTCCCACTGCTCAGCACGGGTCTCTAAGGAGTTTGCCTCTCATGCGGTTTGGAGACTTCACGGACTATACGTTTACAAAAGGGTTGTGAACCGGCACCGGTAGCGAGAGGCATTGCTACTAAACACACAAACGTACGTAACTTAGAAATTAAAGTCATAAGCTGTGGCAGCTTGCACTTTTGAGTTTTTCCGAATTCATGCGTTAATTTGAAATTTACTTGTAATTTTTAAGTTTATTGAAGATCACAACTTTTGACCACCTTGATATTTAATTATTTTTGTGAAATTACTCCACTGGTTTGTTATAATTATTAATACAAATCGCTCATTTAGTGCAACATTGACTTAATTGCAATTTTGGCATAATTGAATTAAGACTTAATTAATTACATATTAACATCCTTTATCCAAATTTGCCAAAATTACAATTACATCAATGTAGCACCAAATAAGCGAAATATCGAACACTTAGAAAAAATTCCTTCGATCCCGCCGGATTCGAACCAACGTCTTCCAATAAACCGTATTAGACACTGTGCCAACTAAACCACGGAACGAACTAGCGGACCTTACGAATTTATCTATGTGCTTTTTGTAGGTTTTTCGTTTTTAACGAATTTTTTGCTAAAGCGCCATTTGTAATGAAACTATTTCTTCACTCACCTAGATACCTTTACGCTAACAGCCACAGCTTTAATTTAATGTCACATTGTTTCATGTTTGAAATCATTGACTTACAAATAAATGGATGACGGGTCTAATACATAAAACACGAAAAAAATGTCCCAAGTCAACCTATTTAAACGTAGTGACATGTAAAGGAATATGAAAAAGCTAAAACGTTGAATTTAAATTGTAATGTCATCGCAGTACTGTCTAATTTTGCTTGCTTCGCTGTCAGTCGAACAAACGAAGACTAAAGCGTGAATGACGCTCTGTATACGATTTTAACGCCCTATAAGTTCGGACACATTTTAGCGCGGACACGACGTCCGTATAATTGTAAGTTAATGTTTGAAAATTACTTATTTACATCTCTTTAACTAACTTTATTCATACATAGACGAAGCATGAATAAAATTAGTGAACGAAGGCCCGCGTGGGAACTACACTACAGCACAAGCCATCTGATTGTGAGAGTAGGCCTGTGGCTAACAGTGGCATATAAAGGCTAATAATTAATAGTCAAGTACTTGCTGTCACAGGGATTCGAACTATGGACCTCTCGATTTAGAAGTAGCCGTTCACCCATTGGGCTACCAATCGCTCTTTCGTCAAATCGGATATACGATGATAAGGCATTACTAAATAAAAGAGAACGCTGTAATCTGTAAGCAATGCCTTCGCTCTAGATTTCATCGTCCTGGGATTTTTTTGATTGCTAGATATGAAAAGGACGACGGGGGCTTTCCCAGTTTAGTCCATCTTTGTATATATAGACGGTGCCACTTCCAGCAATACCAATCGGAAGTGAACATTCAAACAGTGAAAGTCATAGGAAATCTGATATAACAGCTTCAGCGCAAACAGTAGTTTTAAAAGGCGAGTTGCATTGATGTACCTACAATATATACAGAACTTGAAACTTTTATAGTGGAATGATCTTTTGTTTTAAAGCGTATTATGTATACAAATTATGTCATGACTAATTAATTATAACCAATTTTAGTATACTTTTAACTTAAAACATGTTTTCCTATAGTTATTATGTAAAAATAAATTTAGTATATTTGTAGCCAGAAATCCGGTAAATAGAGCACGTCTTTATCAGTAACTAGAACGTGACAAAAAAATTTAAATGCTAATGTTTAAATGGTAGTAAATAATACATTTTTCTTCATTTACAGGTGAATTTTACATATATTTATAACAAAATGATGGGCACAATAGGAGAAATAGTGCAAAGGCTCTATGAGTTTAAAAAACACATGGACGCGTCTCGAAACAATTTATTTTACGCTGAAGTTCAACTAGAGTCACAAACCATGAATATTAAGGACCTTGTAGATATATCTGTCATCTGGTACCTAATCTACAACTTGCTTTACCACTTCCGCGGCACAAAGGCAATGGAAATCATAAAAGGGATCGCGTGCCTTATCGCTTTGCGTATACTAGCAGAATTCTGGGGCCTGCACACGGTAGCGCAAATATTGGACCACTTCATACAGTGCGGAACGATCGCTCTGATTGTAATTTTCCAACCAGAAATACGCAAACTATTCGAAAACTTGGGGAGAAAGGTATACATTAAACAAAAAACTATAAACTTTAATGACAAAACAATAACTGCCCTAGACGGTGCGATACAATATCTAACGGAACGCAAAATTGGCGCATTGATAACTTTTCAACGGTGCATGAGTTTAGACGAGTACATTGCAACTGGCATTGTTTTGGACGCGGCTATAACTGAGGAGCTGTTGATAAGTATTTTTATACCTAAAGCCCCGTTACATGATGGAGCAGTGATCATTAGAAACGGAAGAATCGTCGTGTGTTCGGCGTATCTGCCTTCGTCGGAGAATTCGCAGATTCCAAAAAGATACGGAACTCGGCACCGCGCAGCGATCGGAATGGGCGAAGTGAGTGATGCAGTCACTGTGGTTGTCTCAGAAGAAACGGGTGAAATCAGTATCACAGCGAACAATGTCTTCTATGACAATGTACCTAAGGAGGAATATCGTAATATTTTGCGCAGAGAATTGATTCAGAATGAAAACTCTGGCGAAAAGCTTAAGATGTAACTTAATTTAACACCGACGTATGAGTCTCAAGTTTGAATGCATTTAATTGATACTTGTAACGCAAGATAATAATAAATGTGTGAAGTTTTTGATTGATATCTATAATATTTATTAAATAAGCCAACTATCTTAAAGTATTAGTAACAAAGAAGTTACCTTAATATGTCTTTATGTTTTAACGAATAAAAATTGAAATCATAGAAATCATTGCAGATCTTTATTTGTAGTGTGCAATGCAATCAACTTCTCGGTCATTCTCGGTGTAGTGTTCACTACTACAGATGTGTCTTTACCCAACAAATATCCGTCAAAGGATAAATATCCAATAAATATTCGATTTCACTGAGTATTTATCCTAAAACATGGATAATTATTTTTGTGTTTTTATAATAAAATTCATTTGAATTAATTTTTTATTAAATAATTACGTACGATTACTTCTTATTTTGCCATCGTTTTATGTATCATCCTGTTTTAGTACCAAAGTTTTTCGAGCCGATAACATCTCACCAATGGTAGGAATGTAAAATAATTGCAACATACTCACCTAAACTTTTATCAACATAAAAGCTGGCTGGTATAGAAAATTCGATTGACAAAAAGTTATCAAATGAACTGTAACCCTTGAGCTAACCTATCCTGCGACCCCACTTTATGGTCTTGGGGTCTACTGCGTACTAAATAAAGTTATGTCATGACTTGAAATAGCCCAAGGATTCTCTTTCACATTTCACACACAAAATCTGCTATATCATATATATGAGCTGTGTACAGTTTTTTTTAAATAAATATTGAACAACCGAAAATCCTTATATTCTATACACGAAGCTGGACAACTGTACAATAACGGACCAACATAGTAACTTTTAAAAAAATTGCAGCTGATTAATATTGTGTGGAGACAATTTTTTTAACAAACTACGCATTTAAAAAATAATAAGGTTCACGCAAAAATACAGGGATTTATTGTAATAAAAACCATTCTTTTCATTACTGCGTATAGAAAAAAGTATAACAAGCAATGTACTATACGTACATGCTACTAAATTGTATCAATGTTTACAATTAAGCTTAAAAACATACTTCGTTTTACTAAATATAAGAAATAAACTACGATTTAAAATATTTATCCTCGTTTTTAGTTAAATAACGAGTAAAAATGGATATTTATCCTGAGTATTTATCCGAATGATATTTATCCATGACCCATCTCTATTCACTATCCAATTTCCGTCGCAATTTTTATTGTTTAAATGAAAAGTATAGTATCGTGTAATATTTCACAATACGATAATCGAATATTAAATAATATTGCACGATAAAAAAATCGAATACTTAAATAATGAAAACTGCTACGGAAGTTAGGTCGTGAACACTAGTCCGAGAATGAACGCTTAAATGTACATGTTTGTATACAATTTTGCGACCTCCAGCGCCCTCTTTATTTTTACCGACGAAGTTTTACGTAAACCTACTACTGTACTAAATAGTCGGTCTCGGTCAACTCTAGAGAACGCAATAAATCACTGTATATCGCATAGATGGCGTGGCACACCAAAGAAACATCGCAGCGAAATGTTATCAAATAAAATATTTAGACATACATATATACGAACGCACGAGTACAAAAAAGCTAATTAGTGATTAAATTCTAAAGAATATCATGTGACTCACCTCAACACCAGTTACTCCAAGAGCAGTTACCAAATTGGGAGTCATCCTGAACGGGACCTTCTCCGGAACACGCAGTGTCTTCCCTTTCTCGAAGCACACGTTATAATCTATATGCACCACTTCACCAGACGTCAAGTCCACCAACACATTGTCCAAATGTCTGTCTCCCAGGCCAATGATGTACCCGATAGTGCTCATCACAGCAACCGAATAGCTGTACCGTCGCGTCATTTGCCACCAATGCTCAGGCGATACGCTACTGCACCACAGCTCACGCCACAACAAATCATTCGGAGTTTCCGCAGCTAACTCTTGCATTACTTGCTTCAGAATCGATACCGGCCATTCTTTTCTATTCTCAGTCGAAATACCAGCTTCTTTTAACAATGGATTCAGCTTGTTATAGAACAATTCGGAAGGACGTAACACATTGACAGTTTTATTCGTTTTCGCAGATAGTATAGCTGCTTCACGGTTCTGCCAACGTTTGTACAGAGCGAATAGAGGCGTTACATTGTCGACCCAACTGATCAAACCTGAGCGTGGTCCCAAAGGAATCACAGAATAGTGACGAGCTCTATATGTTTGGTTATCGTTGTTTTCAGAATCTCGCGCCATCATAGTATTTGTTATAGATAGCAATTGCATTATTCTCTCGTCGAGGTGTAGATCTTCCAGACCTTTGAACAGGTACGTATACGCTTTGCCGTCTGACCCGTAAAATACCAACTTTTTAGGTCTAGTTTTGGTCGGTAATATTGCAACATTGTTTTCAACTGATTTTATAGTCACTCTAATGGCTCTCTGATGCGTGTGTACTCCGGGCATTGTAATTACAGTGTTTTTCAAATCAGCTAACACTGGGCTTATATCGGACATCTTCAGAATGTATGAAGTTCTCTTGTTAACTTTCTGTTGAAGTTTAATTTGTAACTGTTTCAGCGGTGCCCAAGATTCTTGTGGTTTCTCCGGATTTGCCGGATTTTTCAATTTATCAATAACGTCAACAATAAGACCTTGAAATCTGTTCTGAAACGCAACTTCATGCGGTGTTTCAGGCTTAGCAGATGTGATTTGATGTAGATGTTCTAACACGTAGACTAACGGTTCAAATATTATACGGTGTTTTTCCTTGATTAGTTTTTCTTTGTCTTCAGCTGATAAGTTTTCATTGTTCTTAACTTTAGCTACTTCTGCATCCAATTGCTGTAGTCTCTTACTGAATTCAGTATGATGTTGAACCAGAGTCCCGAGGCATAATTCGTCCCAAAGCAAGTTTATTCGTTGTAACTCCTTTACCAACAGTTTTACCTGTAAAATTGTCGTTGGAGCTTGTTTCGCTAAAGTTTCGACCATGTCCAGAAAACATGAGTTTAATTCGTTGTTAATAACTTTGTCACTGGCGGCGTCTTCAGGATCATTATTTTCTTCACTACTTTCTCCGTCGTTTGAAAGGTAAGATCGTGCCATGCTAAGATCTGGTAAGTCACTTTGCTCATTTTCTACAGCCCCAACGACAGCAGGGAAAGTAATCAAATGTGGTGTATCTTCCGCCAGGCGACACAATAAATCAGACACGCATTTTCTGACATACGTTTCAGGGTGATTAAGCCTCGAGAAAAGTTGAGGAATTATAACTTTCCACGGTTGAGTAGGGGTGTTTGCAAGACCTGATTCAAGCACAGTTTGTAATTCCATGGCATGTTTCACAATTAAACGTAAAAGCCGAAGAGTGGCATTAACAACGGCGTTTTCTCCACTATGGTTTATGTAGTCAGAGGCACAGATTAGCTGCAGGAATTTAAAGTATGCGTCAGCTGACAGTTCAAAATATGAAAAGACTCTCTTTTGCGCTTGTCGCCAAATGTCCACCAGCAATGCGAGGTGTTCAGGAAATGCGTTACTTAGCGATGGCACAGTGCGTAGTTGACTCTCGATCATTTCCGACGTATTGATCTCATTCCAATCAATGTCTTCATCGTCACACGTCGCCTTTGTTTTAGACAGTATTTCGCAAACTGCTTCGAAGTCTTTTGGTGAACAACCTATCATTACGCTTTCTATTTGCAGTTTATCATTTTCAGTGAGTTGTTCTCGTGTCTTAGAGCTGAACTCTACCATTTTGCGTCCCCATCTGAAACACCACGCAGCAAAGTTGGCCCACGCTTTGGCTAGCCCAGGACATTGATTAACACCAAATTGCAAGAGTTTTCCCACTGCAGAGTCTGATAAAGGAATAACGTTTTCAGAAATATTATTGTCGACCAATCCGATCTCAGGAAGTGCAGATACTAACTTCAGCAAAGGCGAATCAACTTCTAGGATATTTTCGTTGTCATTCTGCACCCACTTAGATAAAGTGAGAAGCATTCTAGTACCCTTCTCTTGTAGTTCATAGCTTGGCTCACCCATAGCTAGTCTTTGTGAAAATCCAAGGGAAATGCTTGCGCACAAATTGATAGCTCGAGTTTTAGTGTCTTCCTTCTCATATGTCAACTTACATAATTCAGTCAAAGCAGAAGCATTATTCAAAGTCCAAATATCCAGGTCATATGTGTTGCTGGAAACTAGTAGAACGTCACTTAATTCTTCCAAGTCATTGATATTACCCAAACACATTTGAAATGCTGGGTTCTGTTTGAAATGTTTGGTGAGCTCTCCCTTTGCCATCATAAAATTGGCGTTTTTTCGTGCACATTTTACCACATCTAAACGAATACATTCCGCGTAAAATGTATTTTCTTCTGTAGTATTCAGTTTACAGAAGTATTGATTCCACCATAAAATACGACTTAAGTTCTTCATGTCTGTTCCGTATTTGTTATCTTTCATGGCCGATGGCTTAAATGGATTAGATACAGACCTCCCATTTCTGATTATGTTTCGCAAACCATGATTTGCTAATTGTAGCAGTGCTACTTCTTTCAAGAAATAGACAGCGTCCGTTCTAGAAAACTCTTCCGTGCTTGAGTTCAGCAAAGCTTCGCATTCTTTTAACAAGCCGTCATATTTTTCAGAATAATCTGTGTAATACATATTAATGGCAGAACAAATTAAAGTCGATTCAATTTTGTTAAGCAACCCTTGGTAAGAGCAAGTATTTTTCGATATTTCATTTGCTTCAGTATCCAAGACGTCCCAATTGCACAGATCTGCTGGCATGGCTCCTCCTTCTTCGAATATCCTTAAAGCAGTGAGAGAATCCCACTGGGAGTTTTGTTTGTTGTTCTGATGCTCATTATTTTTCCATTCTTCCATATCATCCCAGTTCTGTATGTTTTTGTAGCTGTCCATTATTTGTTCATCAATAAATTTTACGCACCTCGTGTCAACTTGAGGTTTATCGAACTCTTTCTTTTCGTCTTGTGATTTATTCAGTTTTTTGTAGAATTCCAATGCTACTTCATGTCGAGAATTGGCTTGCTCAGCCGCTCCTTTCAGCCACAAGAACTTCTTGTCAAATGTATTTTTGATCCAAACGTAAAGCCCGTGTAAAACTTCAGGTTCTTGAATTTTTATTAAAGCTCGTGTGACACTCATAGTGATGGCTTCCACATCAATATTGGTGTTAGAATTTGCCGCAGTTTCAAGTATGAGTGAGGCGTGGTATATTGCAGCACCAAAATGGCCAGAGTATAAGCTCACAGCTAGGGCTGCCGGACGAACTCTTGTCAGCCATTCTCTGCAAGTCGACCGATTCGTATGGAAGAATGTTCTCACAGGCTTGCACACGGCTGGCAATACCGACGCTGTCCCTTCAGCTGCGTTATAAATGTATTTTTCGAGAAACATCATAAACTCAGTGATCCAACGCGACCTCACTTGCTCGGCTACCACAACGTCAACCAACTTTTGCTTTTCGTTAGCGACGTACTTCGTTTCTAAGGATGACGTTTCGCGTGCTATTGCTTTCAAAGCACCTTCGATTTTCATAAATGTCTCTTGCGGTTTTCCTAGCACTGTTCTCAATTTTAATGTAACGCAAGTTTGAGCCAACTCTGACAGTGCCCAACCAATACAGATAGAAGAAAAATTTGTAGCACACTCACGGAAAAACAGTAGGTTGTTTTCATCTGATTCATGTGTCTGTAGAGGCCACGACGTCAAAAATGCATCTATTAAATAGATCTTGTCATCAAATGTAAGTTGAAGGAGACAATCCATTATTACTTTGAAATGCTGCTTGGATAAAGATGTGAATGAGCCCTTCATTAAATATTCTTTGTATGAATTCATTTTAGTGTCATTATTGAGCACACTAAGGTTGACTTTGCGGCTAGTAAACACTTTAATAACTTGTTTATCAAGTTCCATCAAAACAATGTCCCAAGGCAATTCAAACAACAATTCTTTGCATATATTTGACAAAATTTTGTTATTATTATCAAGGTGCAGAATGCATATTCTAGCAATCGTCTTTGACACCATGACATTCCAACTGAGGCTTTTATTTTTCAGTAAATGCTGGCAATTTCTCATTACGAGTAACACAATGTTGTCGTCAAAAGTATAAGCCAGTGATAACATGTTGGTCACGAGAACAATGAACCCTTTAGACATGCTCACAATTGGTAAATATTTGTCCAATTGACAAAATATGTCTGATATCCAATGTAGAACAAGCAACAAACTTTCTTTTGATGCGTCTTCATCCAATATAATGCTGAGGGTATTCAATATGATAGCAAGATGCCCCGACGTAGGGCTTGAGCCAGAAACTTCACCCAGATTTAAAGTTGATAAGCCAAATATGTCATTAGCTCTCTGTTGAGTGTTAGTTACAAGATCAGTTGAAGCAATAAAATGGTTGTTTCTCTTACAGTGAGAATACAGTAAGTACACGATGGAATATTGAAGTGCTGGCTTTACTTTTAACAAAGTGTCATCATGTGGACGCATTTTGATTGCTAACAATTCTAAAATGCTTGGTTGCAATGCCCACAATCCAATAATGGAATTACTTGCATTAGCCAGTTCAGAGAGGCATTGTAGGTAAAATATAACATTTTTCTCTGCTTCATCATCTGCTACTTCTTCACCATATTCTGGCTGAATTATTTGTACATTCGGGACAATAACTGAATATGAATTCTGTATGTCTGTCAGAACAAACTTGTACGTCTCCTGCAGAAGTGGTATATTTTTCAAATTCAACAGATTGCTATATACAGACATTACTCCTCTTTGAATTTGGATGCTTTCAGAATAACGCAATGGTCGCAACAGTGATTCAGTCCCTATTGTTTGAGTAATAAATTCAATAGGCAAGTTGGAAGCTATCTCTTTAATAACTGTAGATATCAAATTGATGATGCTGAGGCAAACATGCTCATCCACTTTCAAATACCTTGTCATTTCCATGGCGATCATTGAGAATAGGGCAGAAGAGCAAGATGATGATTTCCCTTGCAGATATTTTAATAAGAGAGTAAGGCATTCATTTCCAGCCAGTATTAAGTCAGAATCAGTGTCCTCATCTAATGTTTTACCTAAAACTTGTAGGACTTTAGTCATAGCATCCGTTAGAAATGACCAAGAGACGGTTTGAGATGCAGAGGGATTCAGTAAACTTCCCAAACTCTTTACAACAGTGTTGAAAACATTCAGAAATGATGTAATCTTTTGAATGCAGTCCTCCAGTGAGTTTGGTTCAGTATCAGCATCGCTTTTATTGGAGTCCATGTCATTAGAATAGGCTACCATGTCCTCTAAAAACTGATTCAATAAATTGACTGAAAACCCAATATTTGCTTGCCAATGGCGGCTCAGTTTGAACAGAGACTGAAGTGCAAAATCCTTAATTTTTTTTGGTTGTGCATTGTCCACATGCCAACCAACTAAAATATCAACCGTGTCAACAAAGTGGTTGGCAAATTGTTCTGGATAAGAGTTGGACATAACAATCATGGCATTCACAGCAGCCATAAACACATCTGCAGAATCCGTGCCTTCAATGATGCCCTGGAGACGCTCCAAAGTAATGTCAGCAAAATCACTTAAGTTTGGTGTCTGGTAGTCTAGTTGGAAAGTTTCAGTAAATGACAAAGTTAACAAGTGCTTTATAGAGGTGTTGTGCACTGCATACGTTGATGCAATCCATTCTAAGTGTTTTCTGAAATCAGGCCCCATGACATACCCAATCCTGCCCAGCACGACAGCTGCACTTTCCTTTGTTTCAGGGCCAGGAGCGTCATACAACACGTCCAGCAGAGATTCCACCAAAATATCATAAGATCTTCGTATATATCTGGCATTCTCTGGCAACATGACTGCATCTTGCAGTTTACTGCAAATGACGAGAGATTTCTCCACATCTACCTCGGCGCACAGGCGGCGCAAGAGTTTGGAAATGCGAGGGTCCTCAGGCAGGTTCACGGCTAACTCTGGTCTCTCGTAAAATTTGTTACTACTTCCTTGTGACCAGGAGTCGTTGTTGGGTGGTCCTAACGGTTCGTGGTACTTATATGGAATATCAGCTGAGTCGCGGTCACAGCGAGGCGGGAAACCGCCGCGACCTCTTCCACCGCCGCGGCCGCCGCCCCGTGAATGGCGGAACTCTGTGACCCTGCCCCGAGGTCTATACCGGCCATCTCGCTGGGGACCCCCAAACGAAGAAGGCGCATCATACGACCCAACATAACCTCTGACCTTATCATCCGTAGTGTTTTCCTGCGCGATCTCGTCGTGTTCCCTACCATCTGGAGCCTCCGAACCTTTTGTATTTTTCACTTTACTACTTGCAGTGGTGGATAACATCACTGGAACTTTTATTCGGTGAGTAAATAAAACCACACATGGCCGTAAAAATTACGACAAAATACGATAAAAACAGACGTTGCTCAACGGAACTGACAAACAACTGGAAAACGTCATAGACAAAATGATAACTGTCAAACATCTCCACGATTTAACTGATTCTTGAACGAACAAAATTAATCTGTTTAAACTTTACAGTTTGTTGAGATATTACTTACATTCGCATACATTATATACACCGGTCGTACACTCGTTCTGGTTTGTATTAAATGATAATAATATTTTTGAGATAATTTGTTATTTTTAAACGCAGTTATTCTCGAACGAAGTCACGAATATTAAATTAACGAACGAAAATGAAAACGCCATAAATATAACCTTCAAATTAGTGTAACAACACGATCCTCTTGTATTAGTAGTTTGTGATGATCCCAAAAAACTTGATAGTAGAGTTAATTGTTAAAAAAAGTAATTAATAAAAAACCAGAATCTACAACGATGAAGGCTGCTAAACATACTCTTAATTTCAAAGGTATGTTTTTTTTATAGAAACGTCTTGTACTTAACTATTAAGTATACTTATACTCTTATTTTGCAGCTCTTGAATTGCAACTCACGGAAGAATCTACAGCTCCACATGTAATATATTTGAAGGAACATTCAGTCAGGGAACATACGAAGGATAAACCGCAAGGACGAACTTTATTAGCAGTCAATATACCACCTTATGTAGACGAGAAGGGCATCAAAAACGCATTTAGACATGCTGGTCCCATAGAGTCCGTCCAGTTCTTATTAAAACCCTCCACTGCAGAAGTAAAGCCTATGAAAAAGTTCCTACCAGACCCTGAAAAAACTACATTTAAAACTGCATACATAGTCTTTGAAAAAGTAGCACAGCTAGACAAAGCATTGAAGTTATCAAAACTAGAACCCATGAACTCTGAAAATCATACATTAAAAATAGGATTAAAGAAAACGATAGATCAGTATAACAATGATGTCCTACAACCTAAAGCTTTGAAAGAAAAAGTTGAAACATTTATGGAAAGCTATGATGAATATGTTAAAAAAGAGGAGACGAGGGAGAAAAAATTTGAAGAAGAAGATGACGAAGGATGGGTGACAGTTACAAAACGGGGTAAGGTCCAAAGTTTTGCCAGAACAGAAAAAATTGAAAACAAAATCAAGGCAAAAGAGGAAAAGGGGAGAAAACGCAAAGAGTTAAAGAACTTTTACACCTTCCAAATACGAGAATCCAAAATGAAGCACATTGTGTCACTAAGACAAAAGTTTGAAGAAGACAAAAAAAAAATTGCTCAGATCAAGCAAAACCGTAGGTTCAAGCCATTTTAAAATAAATAACAAATTTCTTATCACAGGTTTTTATTTCAATATTCATCTCTCTTATTTAGGTTAACAATATGAAAATTCCTTAAACATGAAAATCTTTCAGATACATTATAGGTGTGGAATGCTATCTAAACACTTACAATGTGTACATATTTTGTACTTGCATCATTAACTCAATTTATAATAGCAGGTTCATTAAATAACGAGTCTTTATAACAAAAACTATGATTTCCTTAGTAGTCTTTTTAAAATGGAGTTCATATACATATAACTTAATAAATAAAATTACATATATTGTCAAATAGTCGCCTGGTGCGTATTCATAATGATCCTAATCAGTCGATTTTCAGGCAGGTTTGTCAGTAGAGACAGCAAGTTGCTAACATTGCCATACACACAACCGTTGGCGAGGGCTACTTGTATTGATTGGCCCATTCGATCAAGGCAGTCCTGCGAACCATAACACATTTGATGTTAATGATCAAATTAGTATTATTTCAATTATTTCATGTACCACTTTATATAAATAAACAACAAGTTTGATATCATGGCTAAGGAGAAAATTTTGCTAAAAGCTAACCATACAAAAAAAATTGACAACCTGTAATTTGCTATCAGTAATTACATTGCCTCCATTCTGTACTATCTGTTGAGCATATATTAGTACTATTGGTATCAGTGCAGACAACTGCTGTGCGTTCACCGCTGTGGGGGGCCCATGTGTTCGTCTTCCAGCCCGTAAGCTCTGGAGCACTCCAAGTTGCAGCTTGATATAGAGCTCGGACTCTGTGTAATGTTTATTTGTAACAGGCTTTATGTGGTCTTTGATGCCTTCTATTTTGATTTTCTTTGCTGGTATTGGTATTTCTACCATTTCTGAATCTGTAGGGACAAAAAATACACATTTGACCTATTTTTGTTTTTATCTGTCACATAGAAGAGACAGTTAGGATCAAAAGTAATCAAATACTTAAGATACAAACTTGACCATTATTTGTTAGGCTTATTATTATGGATTTATATAATAAAACCAATTACATATACTCTACAGTACTCTCTGAATATAAAAAAACATTTTTTTTTTGTATAAATAATTAGCTGTGAGTGCAAACGCTTTTACTATAGTAATTTCCATTTTCATTCTATTTTTTTACACACAGTGTAAAAAATGTATACATATTTAAGGTATAACTGCATTAATATGTAAACAAAATCCATAATAATCAAATGATTTTGATGTTTTATTCTTTTGCCAACATAGTCATTCAAAATATTTTATGACTTTAATGAATAACATGATAATTTAATTTATGTATGAACAAATTGAATTTTAATCTATATACATTCAAATGCAGGGAACTATTTATTATGAAATCAGCTACTTGGTTGAATGCACTAGTCATGTTTCGCCTTTTTCATTAAACCAAAGCATGCATACAATTAATTACAATAATTAATACTGCGATAAAGTTTACCATCATCAACATATAAAGGAGCCAATGCACACCAGTGTATGAGTCCAGATAAAGGTGTAACGGCCGCCATTGGGATAGCTCCCACTGGCAAAGCTGCTGGATTTAGCTGGGCTGACATGCAGAGAGATGGATTTGAGAACACCTGAAAATTACAAAGCAAAATTCAAAAACACACTTCACTTTTATTTTATGCATAATAAGTAATAACTTTGTCTATAAATAGTGATTTCAATAGGCCTTGTGTAAACAATTTGTAACTTTGAAAGCATCGCAAACAACCTATGCTTATAATGCTTACTCAAAAAAATGTATTAAATATTGATTGTTAAGATACAATAAATAATGGATAACTGACCCAAGATGTAATGACTTCTAACAAATTTTTGGGTGGTAACTTTTTTATTCCCTGGACGTCTTTCATATAAAGCTCGGTGACTGCAGTAATAAAGTTAGCAACAAATTGTGGTGCAGTGTTTGCAAGCGACTTTAGGGCCAGCTGGTTGGATGTGTTTAGATGAAAATGATCTCTTATTATGTTTTCTGCAAGCTGGAGAGATTGAAGAGAAGAACAGCCCATCTGTTGCAACCATACACCTACAGCTAGAAGGACCTGAAAATATAAGCATTTAGAATTACGTCAACACGAATATGCTCTAAAATGTCTTTTACTACAGGGTTTCTGTGGGTCTGCTCTATACTAGCTTAAATAAAATGATATGATTGTGTGATGAATTATTATTCATAGTCATCACTACGTTTTTGGAAGTATTCATAATTTTTTATTCATAAGTCATCAGTGCGTTTTTACTGGGACAGTATGGGAAAATACTAAACCAAAGAATATACATACTGTGCGGACCGATTACGAATTCAATTTGCTAGCAATTATATAATTTTTTTTCGTATACCTACTTACAGGTGTACTAGACGCTGAAACAGCCATACTAGCGAGAATGCTTAATATTTTCAATCTCCGCTGACCTTCCATACCACCGAACAACGACAAGAATATCGTATTTTTCGTGGTCTCGCTGCTACACGACGACAAATACTCGCAGATTACATCTATGAGCTGTAATTCCTGAAGAGGATTGAGGCCTCCGCTGCGTCTCCCGCCCCGACGATCACTCTCGCAAAATACAAATTCTGTCATAATTTCCATTGCTATATCCATCTGTTTGTTCGTGGGAGCTGAGCGTCCTACTAATAATTGCTCTAGAACAATAAATATTCGTTTTAAGAAATTTATTAATTGTTTAAAGAGAAATGAGGACTAAAATATTTTGCAAATATAGGAAATATAACCTCACCAATTTTTATAAGTGCTTCTTTTGCACTAGCTGGAAATTCATACTTTCTTAAGGCATGTTTTATGTCTGATATAGACATTTTTGTTAGTCTATTCGACCTAAAATCAACTAAATGAGACTTCACAATAAGACTGAAAAATGTAAGATTTGTTTGGCAAATTACAAAACGCTTATGAATTAAATTTTGGTTTAGGACAAAGTAGTAGACAACACAAAAACATTGCAGATTTCTATAGCTCTTATTCACTCACGCATTCCGTGTACTCTGTTTTTGGTACTGTTTTTTCCATTGGAAAAGGCAGAGGCACTATAATAATGCGCATACAGACAAGACTCAAGGGTCGTATTCACGTAGTATCTCTTATTAGTTTGTGCACATTAGAGATGGGTCGTCGACGCGTTTTCCGTTAACGAAACGCAACCGTCCATCGTCGACGATCAACTAGTCGGTCAACTAGTTAAATTTGTCGACTAGTCTGTCATTCAGCTTAAGTTGATTTTCGTTCGTAAGACGAGTTTAACTGAATCAACTAAAGTAGCTTTTGAGAATATGAACTATAGTTTTGGAAATTAATTCATTTCCAACGTTTAACATGAGCGCGGCTATCGACGCTTTTAACATACTGCAATAGAGTTTAATTCCGATAGATTCAAGGGCATTGCGTCACAACGGGCGCAACGTCTCTCTCTCGTTCTAGCGAATTAACTACACCGTCATCCTTTTTGTATATTGAATGCACTATTGCAATCATAAATAGCATAACAGACTTATCTTACTTCATCGCACATATTCAAATATCAACTTACAATTACAGAATTTAAAGTTCAAAATAATTTGTCTATGTAATTCTATGTATAATTCGACTAAGTCCGCACGTTCGTCTCGTGACGCAGAGCGTTGATTAACGCGTGGACTCTCCGTTTAACCGTCTACGAATTCTACTAGTTAACCGAAGAACGGTAGACCGTAGAAACGTCGATTGTTGATTCGACTAGTTCAGTTCGTCCATTCAACGCCCGCCTCTAGTGCACATGTCTAACTGTCACCATCCATACTATTGCTATTTATGTTGATGGTGATGCTGATGCGCGATTTTCCGTAATTTTAAGTTATTTAAGTGTTTTTTAACAATGGAGGTGCTAGTGGCTAACGTGGATCATATTAAGTTTGACATAGATTATGCATTAGAAGAGCAATATGGGGCGCTACCTTTGCCCTTTCCTGGAATGGACAGTAAGATTTTTTTTTATAATTTCCATAATTTTAATTCAAAATTAGTATACAGTACAAGGTCTGTCTTGCTCTAGATAGCTTATTCAAAACCTTTAGTCACGCTCAGAAACAGATCAGCCACAATATTTTAATTGTCTCGTAGAATCCACGGCAGCAGTATGCGAATTCTTCAGCCAGCCTCAGGGCTGCGGCAACGGGCCACAATGCCCGTATAGACACGTCCGTGGTGACCGCACAGTTGTTTGCAAGCATTGGCTGCGAGGTCTTTGCAAAAAAGGCGACCAATGTGAATTTCTTCATGAATATGACATGTCTAAAATGCCTGAATGCTACTTCTATGCTCGATTCCATGCATGTCATAACAAGGAATGCCCTTTTTTGCACATAGACCCTGAAAGCAAGATTAAAGATTGTCCTTGGTAAGTCCATGTTTCACAAATGTACAAATATACCTATCATTTTCAAATCAAACTGCATATTTATATAGTTTCAGATTTACAAAAAGATTTTTCTTTAGAATAAAAATATATAATGCACAGATAGAGAGTACAGCAAAGATGTTTGGAGGGTGCAGTGGAGGGTTCTTGCTCTGAAACAGGGCAAGAACTATTTAAAAATTTTGTTAACCACTTTAATTAAACTTTTGAAAAAGAAGTTTAAATAAGCTTCGAAAATTAACAGTTGATTTGTTACACTAGACCAGCATATGTAAATGTGATTTTTTGATATTTGTAATTTCCAGGTATGACCGTGGTTTCTGCAGGCATGGTCCTCATTGCCGACATAGACATGTTCGTCGTGTTCTCTGCATCAACTACCTTGCAGGATTCTGTCCTGAAGGGCGCAGCTGCAAGTTCATGCATCCACGTTTTGAACTGCCTGCACCACCTGAGCAGACGAAGGATGCCAAACGACTGCCTATATGTCATTATTGCTCTGAAGTAGGCCATAAGGCTACTACTTGCAATAAAATTCCACAAGAGGTAAATTGCTTTCGCAATGGTATTGAATTTTCCAGATCTACATTATTTACACTTAACAACAGATTATCTAGCCTACATTTGAAAACCTAAGATAGATAATATAGTGAAACTCTATGTATTTCAGCAAAGAGAAGCAGCTCAAAAACAAGAAGAGGCACGTTACAGAGCCCTTGGTTATGTGAAACCAGTCAACGAACATGATGATGGAGGCATGCAAAACAACCCTATGCAAAGATTACCACGAGCAATCCATAAACCTCTGGAAGAAGTGACATGCTTCAAATGCGGGACCAAAGGACACTATGCAAACAAATGTCCTAAGGGACATCTGGCGTTCTTATCAAGTCAGAACCAAAACAACAATAACTTCAAAAAACCTAACTAATATAGATATGGTACACCAACCCGACTTCTCCCATTAAATAAATGGCGGTACATAAGACCTGAATATTTTGGTGCAAGACTTGTTTGAAAGTTTTTCACACTAAGTGAAATTACTCTAAAAAAATTTATTGGATTGTGTTCTAATTAATGCATGTACAGAACTGTAATTAGGCGTGTAATGTTTTCCCCATGTAATCATTCCCGAATAAATGGGCGTCGTCCTCGTCCCAAATTTTTTTTTTCATTATTTTAAGATATTAAAACAAAAAATAGCTAGATAAATTGAACATGAAACGAACAGTACTAAATTATGTAGAAATATGTGCGTCGATTACACGGAGAAAGAAAGAAACGAGTAGCTCTCTACGTAACAATCTTGCATCTGTCTTTGAGTGTTTATTTGACACGATTTAACACAATAAAGCGCATTTGTCAAGGCGTTAGCATTAGAGATGGGAAAAACTGCTTATTAATTTAAACGATTAAGCGTTATGCTTTTTTAAACGCTTTTTAGTTTGAAGCCAACAAAACCGTTTAGAAAACGTTTAAGTGCATAGACTTTTATGTTAAAAAAGCTTGCAACGTTGTGTTGATAGCGAAACGCAAGAGTAGACCACTCAAGGTTTTAAGATAA
>NW_020654520.1:856852-875719 GCF_003589595.1 Hyposmocoma kahamanoa
TCCTTCGATCCGGTCGGATTCGAACCGACGTCTTCTTGCATACCGTGACAGACGCTATACCAACTAAGCCACGGAACGCACCAACGAACCCAACAAATTTTTCTATGTGCTTGTGTCGTGTCTTTGTATTTGGTTTTTCAACGACTTTTTAGTCGTAGCGCCATCTATGAGAAATCTATGAAAGATTTATCACGCAGTTGGTAGCTTTACAGCTACTAGTCCTGGCGAGAGATGTCGCTATTCACTGTATTTTAAATTTTTATTGAATTGATTATTTTTTGTGAAATTACTCCACTAGTTTGTTGTAATCATTAATAAAATAAACAAGTTTTATTTTTATTTATGACATAACATTATTATATTAACATTTTGTTCATTGGCGTTTAAAAGCGTTCAAAAATATAAGTTGTTTAACTTGTGTAGTTGTTAACCGTTGAAATGGAAAAAAACTGCTTATTTTTTAACGTTAAAACGTACGTTTAAAAAACGTGCTTGTAAAAGCGCTTCACTTAAACGCTTTTTAGTTTGACGCAAAAAAGTCGTTTAGAAAAACGTTTAAACGCATAGACTTTATGTTTAAAAAACTTGCAACGTTATGTTGAATTAATATGTTTAGGAATCATAGATGGCGCTACTTGAAACTTAGGCACGTTTGACCAGTAACCAATGCTTACGCTTAAAATGAAATTGTGCTTGTGCGCTTATTTTAAAAAGCGGACTTTTTTAAGTGCTTTTCGTTTAAACGCCCACCTCTAGTTAGCATGTAATTAATAGTCTGTGGTCAAAACTGCCAAAAGGCGCGTGGACCGTGGACCGTAAATTAGAAAGATTTTGGCGTGGACAGCGAAGTCGTATGAATAGGTGATTTCTTGAAATAATAACAATTTCCAAATTTACCTCGGTTTGTACATGTAGAAATCTAAATCTCAGTTCTTCTGAACTCATCACGTTTTTAGTTTCCTCAGTGAAGCGAGCAATCGCCGAGAGGGTTATACTTTAACTTTGGCAAGTGAACACAACGGTTATTGAAGTGAACATGGTAAGTAGATTTTAATTTATGGTAGTACTACCTCTGGTTGACCTTATAAACTCAATGCTTTCTCCAGATGTCTTTTACTTTTCATTTGACTAAAATTCCTACAATTATACGACGCTAAAGCTTTTAGGTTATGTTTCACATGGCATTACCGTCGCCGGTATTAATATTTTTTTAAATTATTTTTAGGGAGAAACTGAAGCCGCAGTGAACCCTAAAGCCTATCCTTTGGCGGACGCGGCCCTTACTGCGAAGATTCTTAACCTGGTGCAGCAGGCAACCAATTATAAGCAGCTACGGAAGGGTGCCAATGAAGCTACGAAAACTTTGAATCGAGGTCTTTCTGAGTTTATAGTAATGGCAGCTGACGCCGAGCCGCTGGAGATTGTATTACACATTCCAATCCTTTGCGAAGATAAGAATGTACCTTATGTGTTTGTACGGTCAAAGCAAGCTCTGGGGCGTGCTTGTGGAGTCTCCCGCCCAATTATAGCTTGCTCCATCACCATTAATGAAGGCTCACAGCTCAAGCCTCAGATCCAAAGCATTCATCAGGAAATTGAGAGACTTTTAGTTTAAATTAGAAATATTATGACATATTTTTTGATAATAAAACTATAAACTTGTACAATTGTATAAATTTTATATTGAAGTATTCATTTAAAGTTACCAATTACATACAAACATTTATATCACATAGAATAACACTAAATTGGCCCATTGGAATTATCACATAGATAATAAGTTTAACATACTGAAAATACTATCAAAATTCATTGTTTCAAAGTAAAAAAGACATGACAAATAATTGCACAATGGTTTGACTACATTTGCCATTATGTCAATCCGCCCTGAAGCTGGAAATGGGAAATGCAGCATATATATTTATTTTAAAACATTTCAACTAAGCATTCCTATTTCCATTCAGCCTTTCACATAACTAGAATTCATGTAGTAAAAAAACAATGATTACAAAAAATATCTTCATCACATAGTATTAAGTTGACAATTGGGCGAATGGAATGTTGTATCATTTGAGCTCTAATAATTTCCACACGCACAGGACCCCATCTGCTAAATTACTTGGACATTATTCTATGAATGACGCTGGCAAACTTGTTGCAAACCTACTTGTACTTTTCATAGTATCATGAATATCTTCATGCAACCATTTTGACTTTGTACTTAGGGTCTTAGGCTTACAATCCGGCGGCATGGAGGTGAAATTCAGCTCACGGATGACGCGTGCAGTGCTTGTGCATTCACAAGAATTCCCCTGTGAGCCAGTAGCAGGTGTTCAGTCTAGATCTTTTGCATAAGGATAATGGACTTGGACTTAATTCGCTTATAAGTGAAGCAAAAGAAGAAAAGGAGAACAGAAATAGAAAAGACATTTGGGTCCATGATTTATCAAAAACAATTTTGACAATGTGAAACATTTTGCAGAGATTTGTATGTCCATATATCCATCTACTCTTTATGTCTTTCCCGGTGCGTTAGTCTTAAGCGTCCCGTAAACGATAAAATAATTTGTCATGTTTTACATATTTGTCAAATTTTTTGGTTATCTGCAGTCTTTAGAATTTTTTTCAATAAAATCAAGCTTTATTGTACAAATTATCACATTTTCTACCAAACAAATCAACTTTTCATCTGAATCCATGTTTTTTCTGTTATGCATGGTACATATGTAAGTTCCTAACCTATTTCGAAGACGCTTTCCATCGCAATGCGCCTGCCTTCCCGTGCATTCGACGATGGCGGCTGCTGGAATTTTATGCGAACATTCTCGAGAATGCCAGAATCCCGCGCGGGATCATCAAATTATCCGGAAGACGCACAACCTGTTTTTTTTTACTTATATCTACATTAAAAAAAAACCATAAAGTTCATAATTAGCACAATGTAATCGTACGGAACAATAAAAATATTCCGCCGCATTGTAAATCGAGCCTTAAATCTGCAATAGCAAGAAGCCACAACTGACTTCCATTGTACTGTAGAAAACAGACTTCCAATTCACTGATATATTTCATATAAATCTATCTAAATTTTTTTATACTGGTGGTGGTTTTTACATTTCACATTGATTTTCGTGATCTTATTAAAATAAACAATAATTAGTCATAAATAAATATTAGACATCACATAATGTTGCTCTGACCCCAAAGTAAGTAACTAAAGCACTTGTGTTATGGAAGTTGGAAACAACCGACGGTACCACAAACACCCAGGCCCAAGACCGGGACTGAACGCGGGCCCTCAGAGAAGGCGAAACCACGAATGCCGTGCTAGCCACTCGACCATGGAGGTCGTCGTATGTAATGTGCAATAACAGCATTTAGTTCTGCGTAGCGTTCTGTGATATGCCAAGGGTTAACTTGTCTATTTGTACTCAAGTGTACTCTACAATCTACTCAAATAATTGCTTCACCCGAAGGTTCCAATTATCCTCCCATCTTGACTGTTGAAAATTTGTGAGATGATTCTTCATACATTCGGCAATTTTGTTCTGGACCTCATTATTGGGGAAGTCTTCAAACCAATTTACTATCTGCTTTGAAAGCTCTTCACTTGATTTGAATGTGTAACTGTTTATGCCATTTTGCACTAGTTCATTGAGACTGGAACAAATTAAAAAAAATTTAATAATCACAAAGTAATTTAGACTTGTACTTTTAGCTACTAAAATGTAGTAGTAGGTTCTTTTGTCATAACTACAGAATGTTAAATTTTGTGTTCAGTCAAGTGATTGAACAAATATTTCTAGAACACTAAGAGATTTACAGTTTCACTTAAAATAGTTATTTGCTCACTAGAGCAAATTTATTGCAATCAGTCAATTCAATTGGCATACATTGGCCCACAATGTAATAGTTGCATACAAAAGTGGTTTCCGAGTGGCTCATACTGTAATGAAGGTTTTATGATGTTCCCAAGGAGTGCATGCACCTATTAGGTTACACTGGTGTAGGAGGCAGCTAGTAGATTCTCATCATTAAAAGAGGTTATGGATGTATTTTTTGCTTTTTATGGAGTTGTCCAATATTAGGTACACTTACCATTTATATTCAAAAGCACAAACAGGTAGACCCGCACCAAACATATCCACAATTTTCATTGGTAAATCTAGTCCAGATGAACTAGTATGAAGACAAACTCCTAAGTCAGCACTAGCCACCATTGTAGGGTAATCACAAGCTTCCAACCAGGGTGTCACCACTTTGATGTGCTGCCATTTGCTTTGGGAAATCTTGTCCATATAATGTTGCTTCATAGGACCCTTGCCTGTAATGACGCATACAAGTTTTGGTAGTCTTTTCGTTACAATGTACGCCGTTTCATAACCTGTAACAAATTATTATTAAAATATAAATAATCGTTAATCAACACAGTGTAATTCATGTCAACTTTTATATAATCCTTAGATATCGCGGTCTAAAATATTAGGAGAAATTGTTTTTAAAAGTAAAAAAAATATTAACCAAACCAGACTTATTATTACGTAATTTTGAAGGATATTCGTGTATAGTCACTACCAGCGCATTGGTGTACTGGTCTGATATCTGCAACTCGACACATTGTTGAGCACCATGAGTATAGTACAGGGTCAAGAACATGTCAAACTTTACATTTATAAACTGCCTCTGTGGCCGAACAGTTACCATTCTGGACTGTCCCAGGTTCGATTCCCGGGTCGGGAGAAATATTTGCATGGCCTTCGGGAGAAATATTTCTCTCGTGAGTTTGGGTGTAATTTGTGGTTGTATATGTTTGTGTCCATGGCACCCGCGACACAGGGTTTCCCTAGTGCGGGGCTATGTTGAGTGTGTGCGTTATTACATTTAAGACTTAAATCCAACTTTATGCCGCTTACGATAAGAACGGTCTAAAGTACAGTGTCAAGCTTGATGTGCTCTTGAGTGTACCAATCACATTAACTGTTTGTCTAATTAAAATTACATATACAATAATAAACTAATGGAGAAAATTCAATTAGACATGTGTAAATTTACCTTCCAATGCTTTCATTAGAACACCAAAATCTTCATCTTGAGTCCAACTAGTACTGCTAAACAACAAACCAGGCCGGTCACTACGTGCCTCCACTTGTGATGCTACTAGTTGTGTAAATGCGGTCTTTGTAACACCATCTCCAGATGGATGGTTCAGTTGCTCCCGCCCTGTGCACGCAAATTCTGGGTACTGTTGACCAATCTTTAAAAACCATGCATGTTTCTCTTCTAGTGTTATTGGGTGGAACATATTTGGTGCTCTATCATGAAGAACTTTAGCTCTGAAAAGTAAACAGTTTATGAAGTAATTAAGTTATAAATTCATTTTTTTTAAAGTAAAGTCCACACTGTTTAGCTATACAAAAAAGAAGCAGAGGAAATGCACAAACAGGGTACCATGGTGATTAGATCACATTTATTGTATTGTATATACAGTGCAAACATAGACTTATTACAAAAAAAAATAAAATACCAAAGTAAAAGCTGAATTTCTGATTATAAGAATATATAGTTTTCTAAAATTCTTACACAATATCCCAGTTGTCCAGCAAGTCCTGTTTCATAGCATACGTGACGCATAGGTTGTGTCGCGCAGATTGGCCGAAATATTTCTCAATACACTTAGATATCTTCATTAAGAAATGCTTTGGAGGCAATGACAATGCCATTATGGAGTATGCATAGTTGTGCCAATCTATTATGAATATTGTTTTAGTGACCAGACAGTAAAAACGGCAGATTGGTAAGGTGGGAATCGCTGGAGGGTTCTGACAGAGTAGGTAGTCACATTTTCCAGTTACAAATAAAGTAAGAAGCAAGCTTACGGCTTGCCAAAAAGCTTTTAGCGCGTATTGAAATATCTTGGGCCCAGCGTTAAAAACGAGCGGTTGTAATTTAGTTATAGTTATTTGAGGGTGCTCCAGTATCTCGGTGAGCGGTTTACTGTCCACGTAAGCGATAATATTCACGTTAAGTCCGTTGTTTGCAAGGGACAAGGCATGATACTGCATACGTGGACTTCTTCCTATATCGCCCAATACGACCACTTTCACATTTTTTCTACGTGTTTCATCAGCCATGGTGTACAAAATTTCACTTGTTACATATGTAGAAATTTTAATTGAATTAAACAATATTTATTTGATCCTTTGCCGGTACCGCGTCGTTGACAAATTCCGAAGTCCGAAAATCTCGCGAGTTGCTGTCAACTAGAGATGGGCGTTGAATGGACGAACTAGTCGAATCAACCGTTCACGTCCAATCGACGTTTCTACGATCCCGTTCTTCGGTTAACTAGTAGAATTCGTAAACTGCTACACGGAGAGTCCACGCGTTAATCAAATCAACGCTCTGCGTCACGAGACGACGTGCGAACTTAGTCGAATTATACATAGACTTACATAGACAAATTATTTTAAACTTTAAATTCTGTAAGTGTAAGTTGATGTTTGAATATGTGCGATGAAGTAAGATAGGTGTGTTATGCTATTTATTATTGCAATAGTGCATTCAATATAGAAAAAGGATGACGGTGTATTTAATTCGCTAGAGCGAGAGATAGGCGTTGCGCCCGTTGTGACGCAATGTCCTAGAATCTATCGGAATGAAACTCTATTGCAGTATGTCAAAAGCGTTGATAGCCGCGCTCATGTTAAACGTTGGAAATGAATTAATTCCCAAAACTATGTATAATTTCAAAATTATATAATATATCATATTTTCAAAAGCTACTTTAGTTGATTCAGTAAACTCGTCTTACGAACGAAAATCAACTTAAGCTGAATGACAGACTAGTCGACAAATTTAACTAGTTGATCGTCGACGATGGGCGGTTGCGTTTCGTTAACGGAAACTGCGCCGACGACCCATCTCTACTGTCAACTGGAGTGAGAGTGACTGACATATTCAAAGTACTTTTAGTGTATTAATAGTTTGTGGTGACTGACTAGTTAAAAAACACAACACAATTTAAAAAAATACCTAAATTAATTAATTTATTAAATTATAAATAAAATTATAAATATTTTTTTTTCTTATTTATCTTGGCTCTTCACGGTAAGCGTTCGAATCGAACACACTCAGAGAAGTGTTGTAACAAAATATGTCGAGGAAATGGGAGCGAAAGCTGGCTGTGTAGAAAGCAAAGAGCAAAGTAAATATTTGGGAAGTGCTTAAATTCTCTTTGATTTGGGAAGTAGAAAGAGTGTCCTCTGGTAGAAAGGCACCACGGCACGTCCCGTTATACAAATGACAAAATTTATAGTAAGTGATAACAAAAATAATATCTATTTTTTATATATATATTCTTTATTGCACCAAACAAATAAACAGAAACAAAAAAATAACATAAGGTGAGCAAAGGTGGACTTATCTCTAAAAGAGATCTCTTCCAGCCAACCCAAGGCAGTGAGAGCAAAGGTTTTAAGCGGGGAACGGCGTGCAAAAGAGATAACAAAAGATGATAATCTACATGTGTAAAATATGCATATATAAAATTACCGTTAAATAATTAAAATAGTATATAAATAAATAGACTACATAACGTATAATACATTGTATCAATAAACTTACACATATACAAATATGATGATTATTAAGAGAGTTCAGCAAGAAAGTGCGCTGTCAACCTTTTCTTGAAGGAAGCAATTGACGGACTAGACTGAATATGGGAAGGGAGTCTGTTCCACAGCTGCGCTGCACGAGAGGAAAAGGAGTTGTAAAAGAAATTTGTTTTACAACTAGGATGAACGAGCATCTTAGTGATGCACGGACGCCTTGAGCGGCTAGGAGGGGGAAGCAGTTGGAACCGGGAACGTAGGTAGGAAGGAGAATTTGGGTCATGAAGTATATTAAAAAGGGTGGACAGGATATGCACATCACGGCGAAGGCGGATTGGGAGCCATTTTAACCGAGCACGAAATTCGGAAACGTGATCAAATTTTCGGAGACCGAAAATAAATCTGATAGCCAGGTTCTGTAGACGCTCTAGTTTGTTTAAAAGGTCTACTTACCTCTTTCTGTAAAATTTATTAACGTAATAACGTGAATCTATATTGCAAACGATATTTTATAAAGTATTTATTACGAAAGGTACACAATTGACAGAGATGTTAGGAAAATAAATTGCTAGGATACGTAGACCACAAAGCATGCAATCTTCTTAACATCCACTTCTCTATCTCTTTATGACGATAAGCTAAACTTCTGAGACAGCAATTCCTGTCTCGGCTTGAATAATGGTTTAGTGAGCAAGTCAGCTAGCTGCTCTTCAGCGGCAACTTGCCTCACTTTCAGAACTCCATTGTTTACACATTCTCTTTACATAGAATGTCGCAAGCGTATGTGTTTCGTACGACGGTGATACTCATAGGGTGGATTATGCGCTAACTTTGCTGCTCCTCAATTGTCGACATACAAAGGAGTTTGGCGTAGCGATGTCAGTTGTCCAACGAGACGCTTCACCCATATCATCTCTCGGCACGCTTCGCTGTCAGCGACTAGCTCGGCTTCTGTAGTCGAAAGCGCAACAGATTTTTGTTTCTTGCTTTCCCAGCTGACTAACGAGCGGTTCAGTAAACAGACTAGTCCACTTGTAGAATGACCAGTTCTAAATCACCTCCATGGTCAACGTCACAATATGACTCAATGCCAGTGACCATACTTCTCTCTCTTAATATAATATAATATAATATAATAAGATATAATAGGAAAGAATATAAGGCCTCGGGATTCCGTTCCTTTTAAGTATCGCATAATTCTTTTTACTTTTATCACATCTTGTGCAGACGGATTCTCTAGTTTTCTCGATGCTACGCTTACAGCTTAAGCTATGTCGGGGCGAGTTGCCACCATTAAATAGCTGAGTGCTCCCACTGCTTGTCTGTAGGGGAAATTCGGAAAATCTATGTTTGTACAAGTACTTTTTTTAGAAATACTCTCTCGAGACTCCTTTACAGCTGGAGTTGCGACTGGTTTGCAGTCCGACATTCTGAATTTTTCTAATATTCGCTTGATGTAAGCTTTCTGATGTACTAAAATAGTACCATTAGCTTGCTGCTCCAATTCCAAACCGAGGAAATAAGAAGCGGGCTTCGTTGTTATTTTGAAACGAGCCTTTAGTTCATGTTCCACAAAATGTTCTGCTTCTGCCTCATCTGTTGATGCGATTAACCCATCATCCACATATAGGCCTAATGACTTTGCCATTGCCACGTTTGCGAAAATAAAAACAGGGATCTGCTTCAGTTTGTTTAAATCCCGATTCTATTAAATGGCTGTTTCATGTACAGTTCCTCTTTTACATTCCCACTCAAAAAGGCAGTAGCTACATCAAACTGACGTAAAATCAACCCTTCATTAACAGCAACGCTTAGTAAAACTCTGATCGTACTCAAAGTGCTTGGCTACTGGAATGAAAGTCCTATCGTAGTCGATACCTTCTCTTTGCGAGTAGCCCTTAATTACTAATCTTGCTTTATAGCGATTAATACTTCCATCAGGATCCATTTGAAGTTTGAATACCCATTTGATCTTTCTTTGATTTGACTCTGATTTTTCTTTTTGCTTGAACTAATTCCCAAGTGTCATTTTCACGCAAAGAATTCATCTCACTATCTATAGCCTTGCGCGATTCATATTGGTCAGGTCAATCAAGAGCCTCTTTATACGTCTTCGGCTCTTTACTGCCATACAAGTCATCAATATTCATAACAAAATCATTGAACCTTATATCTCTGAGCGTCATGCTACTTTCTCCTAATTAAAGAGGTAACTCTTCACCCTCATTTCTAGGCGTCATTCCCCTTTCATTTATTTCTGGTAGTACTTCTACATTCTCTAATTCATTCTCTTCCTCTCTTATTGATACAAACGAACCACCAGCTTGACCTTCTTCATCATTTGAGTCAAGTTTATAATTAGTATACGGTTCAATATTGTTCTCATCTAAATTGACAGGTGAGGATCCTACCTTTGTATTTGATGACGATGGCATTTCTGCAGCTGTGACTAACAGCGGAAGGTCAAAGGACGTCGGACTATATCTACCTGATTACTTGGTCTCAGGGTTTTCTCTTCAAAGATTACATCCCTTGATCGATTGATTACATCCCGTCCGCATGTATGAGCTCTCCGACTTCAGTTGCTTTTCCTCTAGTTCCAAATTTCATACAACCTTCACATAATTTATTCCAAGCTCTATTTCCAAAACTTTCTTTACATGGGCCTTGTTCTGATGCCCCAACCTTTCATGGTAGAGCTGTAGTAAATTGTTCGAGTCTAGATAGTTTGTCTACAGATTGGACAGGTTTAACATTGGTCAATTGTAGCTTATATAACCCTCCATGTTTCTTCCTGTTTACAATTAGCAATTTATTACCATTGACTGACAAATTACATACTGTAGCATGTGATGTAAAGATACTATTTGAAAGCTTAACCTGGGCTGAGAGAAAAGGTTTTTGTTTATGGTAGGCACATACCAAACATCATTTAGGGTAATTATTTGCTTGTTGCCTGCAACGTCGGCCAGTACCGACAATTTGCCTTTGCGAATTGCTTGAACTGCCTCTCCATTCGCAGTTGTTACCGTGTGTGTACCTTCAAAATCCTCAAATGTTAAAAAGGTCACACCTGTGGGTAACATAGCTCGTAGTTCCGTTGTCAACAAACCAATTATCGTAATCTATGTTTGAATTTTTGTGGTCAAAATCCATAAGATTCATGTTTACGTTCATGCTTGGATCACCCTTGGAAGTTGATGGTTTCTGTTTGGGCGGACGTCCATCGGTAATCCATTTAGAGCATCCTTTGACCCTATGACCGATCTCACCGCAATAGTGACATTTTCCTTTGTCTCTTTTGTCAAATGGTTTCTTATTCTTCTTCAGTTCAGACTTTGTTCCTAGCACGTAAAGGGCGTCCATATCGTCTCCATTCTTAGAGGATGGTGCTTTCTCGTGAGAACATAGTTGGCTTGTTATGTTATCTATTGTTCGATCAGACTTTGACATTAACAACCAGCTGGATTTAAATACGAAGTATTCTTCAGGCCAAAATTTGTCCAAAATTTTACAAATAAGGAAGATTTTTGGTAAATAACCTTGTTTTGATTTTAGCAATTCTTGTGTTAGCGAAAACCAAATATTCTTTATTTTTGACAAGTGGGTAACCGACTATGTCATCTTCAGGTTTTTCTTATAGCTAAAGAATTTCAAACAGAGGTCATAGGCTCGATCTTCTGACACTCCATCATACAGGCGGTGCAGTTCTAACCATACCTCTATAGAAGTAGAATATCGCATAACTTTCTGAAAGTTATCATCTGACAGATTTGTAGTTATTACTAGCAACGCTACACTATCTCCCTTTTGATAGGCCTGCAGTTGCTTCTCGTAATCAGTTCACTCATCTGAGGTAGCATTCGATGCTAAGTTCTTATCGTCCAGCAGTCCAACTTGCATTTTGGTCACTTCAAGAAACGATTTGCCCATTTTTGCTACTTTATTAGCAAATGTGAACTCCCGACATTCCTTTCTTCATAAAACAACAATCTTTAACGCTCTGCTACCATATTAACGTAATAACGTGAATCTATATTGCAAACGATGTTTTATAAAGTATTTATTACGAAAGATACACAATTGACAGAGATGATAAGAAAATAAGAAGTTGCTAGGATGCATAGACCACATAGCATGCAATCTTCTTAACAAAATTAATTATTTCCATAAATTATACTTACTTCATCAAAATTCGAATATTTTTGAGAAGCGATTCAGGTTCCCAAAGATAGCTAAAACACAACACTGATAACAGCTGATATTCAATGTCATTACAACGAGTTAACTAGTGCTAAGTAGTCTGTAGAGTTAACAGACAGAAAGCCAAAGAGATTCGCAAATTGTCGTTTTTACTTTGACTTTCAATTATTTTGTGAAATCTAGTTTAAAGTGGAATACTATTGTGCCTTAATCTAAAATACCCGTATCGGCCCTTTCTAAGGAATCCCGAGTCAATCCAAGCACGCCGCCTCAAATTGCCTATCCTCTTTGTGGCGGCCATATTTACAGAAACATAATTAAACGAAGACGTGGCTCAAGTACTTATATCCAAGCCAAAATTATTAATAAAGAAAAAGAAAGTCAAAGAGTTACCACCTAGAATATACGGAAACAGAAAGCTTTCCATCTTATGCAGAAAGCAGTTATAGTGTTCTGTGATTAACAACTGTGGCGTTAATTTATAACAGTGGACTTCTTAACCTTCTTATTCATTCATTTTAAATTTAAAAAGGTCTAGGATGATCAACATGTCTAAGGTCTTAATGATTAGACATTTACCTGCTACACTTTCTTTTCAAGAAAAGGAACAACTTTTAAAACATTTTGGAGCGGAAAAAGTTTGGGAAACTTTGAGAAAAAGACATTATGTATTCGCATCGTTTGGTAGTGTAGAAAAAGCCAGGAGTTCTCTGATGCGGCTTCATCAGTTGGAGATAGCACACAGGAGGTTGGTTGTAGAATATTCTGTGGAAAAAGAACCTTTAACACAGAAAATAGATTCAGAACAAAGTTCGGCCACAACGAAGCATGTGCAAGAATTTTTAAGGCGACTGAACGCTTGGAATCCTTCAGTAGACTTCTATCAACCACCTCCAGTTCATTTAAAATACAAATATCCTGAAATAAATCCTTCTATTGCTGTGAATCTCATTCACACAATGTTTACTCACAAGCCATTTTATATCCAAAGTCTACATTTATTAAATAAAATGTGCTTAGAAGTACCATTTGAAGAAAATGAAAAAGCTATAGATTTTTTTAAAGAAACATTCAAATCGTACTTTTTTGATCAAATGACATTAATTCCACAACCACAAAGTGAACCAGAGTCAGAGATATCCAGTGATGAGACTGAGCAGAAGACTGTAACAAGCCAACCAACAGCATTTAAGAGAAAACGTAAACTAGTTGCACCAGTAAAGAGTGCAGCTGCAGTTTTGTCTACTGCCATATTGCCTAAGGTTAAAAAAGTACCGGTAAATCATGAAGAAGTATTTGAACCCATCATTCCAATACAAGAACCAAAGAAAATATCTTTATTTGTACCTCAAGACGCATTGCAAAAACCCTCTGAAGAACCAAAAGTTATTGGTGAACTTGGTAAGTTTGAAAAGGAACCAGAACCAGAAAAAATAGAAGAGGCATCTTCAGAACCTCAGCAACCAACCATTTCCAAAACAGAGTTGTTGAAGAATAGAATATCTTACAATGATATGAAAGTATTGCCCGTGTTCAAGAATTATCACCCAGGACAGCCTTCAATGAGGCTTTACATTAAGAATTTACCAAAGACAGCAACTGAACAAGATGTTCACAGAATCTATAGGAGATATATAGAAGATTTGTCTGAGGAAAAACAAAATGGTTTTGATGTACGAGTCATGCAGGAAGGTAGAATGAAGGGGCAAGCTTTTGTTACATTCCCATCTGTTGCTATTGCTGAAACAGCATTGCATGAAACTAATGGTTACCTACTGAAAGAAAGACCTATGGTCGTACAGTTTGCTAGAGCTGCAAATAAAAAGACTGTTGATTGAGAATGCATTTTTCATTACAAATATAACATTATTTTTACTAAAATTTCTTATATTTTCATCATTTCGATGGAATATGGTACAGATTCTTCACGTATCTTATCTTTACCAGTCAAATACTTATGTAATGTTATCATTGTTTTATCAATTGTATGTAAGTTTTTTACAAGAGTCAGCACACAACTCAAAGTGTTTTTTAAAACATGAGTCACTTTTTGACTTTTTGTCATTAAGTATTGTTGGTAAAATGAATCTACAAGTAAAGTGCACCAGTCAAGTAATTTGCTTTCAAAGTCTGCATCTACTGAAATGTGCTGATCAAAAAGTAAATATGTAATGTATGTCATCAGGAAAAGTGCATCATCTAAGGAAATACCTTCTCTTAAATAAAAAGTTAACAATGCGTCACTATAAACAATTTTGAGTAAGTCATTTAAAAGGCTTAAATTATTTTCTTGTCTTTTACAGAATTTTGTAAATTTTTGTTGCTTTGTAAGATCAACACTTTTTGCATCAATTAACTTTAAGACATAGTTTATTGTCTGAACTAACACTGATTCAGGTACATCTTTAAATTTAATCAATTCTGATTTAACTTTTTCAGTGCTGTCTTTTTCTAATAACGGCGGTATGACTTGTGCACAAATACTTCTTTCCGTGATTCCCTGCTTTAAATAGTGCTTAAATTCATTTGCAACTTTAATATTCTGTTTTGCAGAATTGTCCCAGTTGACAATTTCAGTTTCCTCATCCTGAATGATTTCATGAGAACCTAGAAGTCTGGAGAGGTTCCTTCGAATCTCTAACACATAAGGCAGTACTCCAATATGGTTCGAAGCTTCTAGAATTATTCTTTCATTGATGCAGTACAATTTTGCTTCAGCAGTGTACATCTTCATTGGATATTTGCAAGACCCAACTCCGAGAACAACATTGTAGGCTAAAATTATAGCTCCATCTTGATCCATGTTGCTACCAAACAGAATTAAATGATCCTTAGCCATCCATGCCATGGAAACATGGTTAAAAGTCGAAATCCAAGGTATGGTGCCAATGGTCTTCCAGAACTTTTTAGTTAAGTCGTACATTGACATTTTTGAGTCGCTCCCTGAAATCAGACAAAATACCATTTTAGTTCTGCACACATTCACTATTAATATTTACAATTCTCATCATATTTAATACTTACACAAAACATACACAACCATTGCTTTATCCTGTGTACTTATAAGTTCACCAACCACATACACATCATCAGGCCGATTTATCTTAATCCTGCTTATTTTAGATCTTTCCAAATCCCCAAGCTCATGTCTAACTGGACAGTTTATAATTTCATATAAGTCTTTGCTGTTTTTTATTACATAGGTTATGTAATCTATTCCATTTTGCATGTAACAAGCTGCATCAACTATAACTTCAGAGTCTTTAAGGATTGATTTGCTTTCATATGTCTTTCTGTTGTCAATTGCATATGGAAGGGCTCCGCAATTCCCATTTGAAAATACAATTATTGATGGCTGCTGTCCTCTTGGTATTATTTTTAGCAAGTTGGTAGAAAACTGAAAATTGTTATAAATTTTGTTTTAGACAGTATGATCAACCTAGTTTTGCCACCAATTAGCAACATGTTCATTGCCAGTCATATCGAAAAATTATTAAAGGTTAACACTAAATTGCTTTGACTAAAATTGTGTGCCAAAATAAAGTATTATCACTACTTTACCTTGAACTTTTTAGATTTATCCAAATTGTCTCCATCTTCCTTCCACATCTTGATGGTGTTATTGTTAAATATGCCAACATAACTGTCTTGTTCTTTGTCATGGACCACAGTAGACGTTATATGGTCCTTCGAAGTCCAGCCACCAACTTGCTTTTGATCTGAAAGCTAAAGGTTATTTTAGTACTATAACCTCAAAACTTATACTACAAACGCGCTTTTCTGTGAGGTAAATCATAGTCAAAACAAACATATTTTGAAAGTTAATTTACTTCTTAAACAAACTTACTCTATATCTGTTAACAACATTGCGTCCCAATGTTACGATCAGGTATTCCCCTTCTTTGTCAGGAGAAACGCCAAGAAAACTTTTCTGATCAATTAAAGGACACAAAACGTAGTAATTGTGCAATTTAGCCATTACTTTCTTAACGTAAAACAATAGATCATTCGTTTAAAACGTTAACTTAACCTACAACAATGATTTACACGAAT
Organism: Hyposmocoma kahamanoa; assembly: GCF_003589595.1. Taxonomy (NCBI): domain Eukaryota; kingdom Metazoa; phylum Arthropoda; class Insecta; order Lepidoptera; family Cosmopterigidae; genus Hyposmocoma; species Hyposmocoma kahamanoa. The sequence continues at coordinate 872,719 of NW_020654520.1, forward strand.
TATTACATCTGTGTTGCCAGGTCAAATCTGCACAGAAAAAACAGTAGATTGAGGAAAAACAAAAAACAGTAGATGCTGAACTTACGGACAGTAAGTTACGGTGTTTGATTTTCTTCAAACATTGTCACCTACATTTTTTTTAATTTAGCTCCATCTTTTTTTTATCTTTATTGATGTGTATATATTTATGTTGTGGCGTAGTAATAAACGATTTCTATTATATTCTAATCTTTTTGATGTTATCTTACTTACGACGATTTATAAAGTCTAAAAAGCCGACAAGAACAGTTGTAAAAAGTGAAAAATCTGAAAATTCTTGAAAAACAGTAGATTTTGACTAAAAACAGTAGAACAGTAGATATCGTCCAAAAACAGTAGATCTACTGGAAAAACAGAAGACCTGGCAACACTGAATTACATATATCCACAGAACACTATACTCACAAGCATATATCTCGTCTACGTTATATCTCTACTCTACGTAACTAACGTACCTACTCTTTCTACCCAAAACATTCATGTGGGATTTTGTGTTTACATGGACTGTTTGTTTAAAAATCAATTCATCTTGTCTATCAATGGGATATGAATTCCTATGAAAGGCGCGCTCAAGGTCATTTGTTTCGTTAATTTGGGATGGTTATGTAACGTTCACACCCAATCTTTATAATTTGTGGTTCACTCACACTGATACCGCGTATTATTATCATTGGGTTTCAGGGTCAAGGCAGTTTGTTTTAAAGTTTTTAAACAACCATTTCATTTTGTAATTGACACTCGTCAGCAGTGGACGAAGCATGTCGACTGTGGGCGAAGTCATCAAGTGCCAAGCGGCGGTTGCTTGGGAGGCCGGGAAACCGTTGTCTATTGAGGAAATCGAAGTAGACCCACCAAAGGCAGGCGAAGTCCGCGTTAAGATACTAGCGACCGGTGTGTGCCATACAGACTCGTACACTTTGTCTGGCAAGGATCCCGAGGGCGTGTTCCCCGTTGTTCTAGGCCACGAAGGCGGTGGCATAGTCGAAAGTGTCGGTGAAGGGGTCACAAGTGTTAAACCAGGGGATCACGTTGTCCCACTCTACGTACCCCAGTGCAAGACTTGTAAGTTTTGCCTCAATCCTAAGACGAACTTATGCCAGAAAGTGCGCGTCACCCAAGGACAGGGCGTGATGCCTGATGGCACACGCCGCTTCCGCTGTAAGGGCCAGGAACTGTATCACTTCATGGGCTGCTCTACATTCAGTGAATACACTGTTGTTTTAGAGATTTCGCTGTGTAAAGTGGCCGACACTGCACCTTTGGATAAGGTATGCCTGCTTGGGTGTGGAGTACCTACTGGATATGGAGCTGCACTCAACACTGCTAATGTTGAACGTGATTCTACCTGCGCCATTTTCGGTCTGGGAGCTGTTGGCTTGGCTGTCGCATTGGGTTGCAAAGCAGCTAAGGCCAAGCGTATCATTGGTGTAGACATAAACCCTAACAAATTTGCTGTGGCTAAGAAATTTGGAGTTAACGAATTTGTCAACCCCAAGGACTACGACAAACCAATTCAGCAAGTACTTGTCGACTTGACTGACGGGGGATTGGACTTCACATTTGAATGCATTGGCAATGTTAACACAATGAGAGCTGCTCTAGAAGCATGTCACAAGGGTTGGGGAGTGTCAGTCATTATTGGAGTGGCTGCAGCTGGCGAGGAGATCAGCACTCGTCCATTCCAGCTCGTCACGGGTCGCACATGGAAGGGAACAGCTTTTGGAGGGTACAAGAGTCGTGACAACGTACCACTACTGGTTAATGAGTACTTGGACAAGAAGCTGCCGTTGGATGACTTTGTAACCCACAATGTACCACTGAAGGAAATCAATGAAGCATTCAGTTTGATGCATGCTGGTGAATCCATTCGTGCTGTTGTGCATTTATAAACTAATTATAGGGGTATATTACATTGTATAATATATTTAAGCATATACATATATTGAACTGTAAACCGACTGACGTTTGTACAGCAGGATTTTGGTAATAAATAACTTTAATATTTATTTCTTACATTATCTTGTTTTTATTGTATAAATTAGTTTCAGATAAAGAACATTTTGGGTTATTATAAAAACAAATTACGATGAAATTTTGTCAAAACTTAAGTAGTTTCACATTGAAATATGACATTGATAATTAATGAACATTTAAATTTGAAGTACACGCAATTTACTTTGACGTGTGTGCCGACGATGATGTGACGTGTTTTGATTTGTATTCAACATATATTCAACAGCGTTGCGAAACCACTTTATGAAAAAAATTTGATAGGTATAAATAAAATATGTAGAATGGACTAATCACTTACATTTTTTAGCAGTTCTTCATTGATTTCTGCATTATTTTGTGAACTAAAAATACTGGTATTATTATTATTATTATTATTAGGGAGGCTTCATTCAGGGCCTCATTACTGCAATCATCAAGTGATCTATTGCAATCACCACTAATTATAATTCCGAGCCAAGGCCAACACCATTAAAGAACTGAAGTACTTTCCTGGCTCTCACAGTTTTTTGTCCTCTGGCTGTAGCCTGTGTCTTCCCAGAATGGAAAAGAATATTAGTATAATGCATAGTAGTTTACAATAATTTTGTAATTATAAAGGAAAGGAGCAAATGAAACAATTTTTTTTAACTAAAGATAAATATTATAAACAATATTTATATCTCAGGTTTAACATGAATAATAGTAAGTATCACAGTATTTGATACAGCATAAGTAACATTTCAAACTATAATTTGGAACAGCATAAAAAGCCCATTATGGAAACTTTTTACTCTTCAAGGTGTACACAATATAGCTTCTACTTTTAACTTGTTTTACAATTACATCTGCAGCTTAGTGACCATTATCTGTTCAAACAACTTTTCAGCTTGATTCAGCCGTCACTTGTTTGTAATATTCGACATAACTCTCACATTGTTCGCCTGAAACAATTGAATTTGTATATGTTAAG
>NW_020654520.1:895719-903138 GCF_003589595.1 Hyposmocoma kahamanoa
AAATACACAGAAGCACTGTTGCAATTGAAAGAAAAATATGTTGAAACATTGCAAAAAGAAAAAGATATTACACATAAGATTGTTTCGTTATGGTGTGATATAGAAATGGTTAGAGAAAAGAAAAGGTGTATTGAAACTCATCATGTTCTTGATGTAACAAAGAAAAGGCTATCTGAAAAAGAATTTGAGAAAGAGTGGAATGAAGTTTTTAATGAGGAATTCTCGGATTTGCTTGATAAATTAGAGTATGAGTATGCGACGAAATATTTAGAATACAAAGAAGAAAAGTGTACACTGAATTTGGATGATTCTGCCAAGAGAAGGATTAGAAAACCAAAATTGGAAATAGACGAGGAAGCTTTAAAAGAAGAAGTGGAAGTTATAACTAATAACATTGTTACTAGAGATAAAATCAATATTAATTTAAAACAGGAGGAAAATGTTATATCTGAAGCTGGGAAACTTAATGAAAAACTATACAAAAACGAATATTATTTTGAAATCTACGTTGACAATGTTTTTGTATGTGAATCTGATCACTTTATGCCTAAAAATGACAAAATCACTGAAATAGAATTCGTAGAATCATTCTCAGTACAAATTTTATCTAATAATACTATATTGATATTACTGTTAAAAGAAAACGGTAAAGAAGTAGCAGAGTTAAAATTAGACTTGGCTAATTTAAAAAAAAGTAATAATAAGAATTCACAATTCATTGCACATAATTTGGTTTACAATTTAATTGTTGAGCCAAATGCAAAAATTGTTGGCTGTGGATATAACATTAAAGAAATAGCTTCTAAAAACGAAGTGAGACTGAAAAGTAGTAGTTTGTTTAAGGGTAATTTGTACACCAATTGCGAAACAAGACTCAAGATTGGTTGGAATGATAAACTTGGTCAAAACAAAGATGAGGAACTAAAATCCTTGATGGAAATTGGAAGACAACTGAAAAGATTAATACATGGAACAGATAAACCCAATATGGATTTACTTATTGATATTATAAACAAGCTTTACGATAGAGATGTTAGCAATGATGAGAATGTAATTAACATACTACGAAATATCTGTAAAACTGAAATATATGAAGATGAGACCTTCTCTATCGACGAAAATAGTCCAGAATACATACGATTGAAACTTCTTCATTTAAGGAACAACGGAGAATTGACAAATGTAGAAAATAAGCTAATTCCCATACATGCAAGTCAAATATCGACAGAACTACTTAATTGCTTACAAAACAATCATAATGATTTTGATGTTCAATATTTCTCTGATAAGTACGTTGATATGGATCCGATAGAACTACAGCGGTTTATTAGCGCTCAATACGTGCGGAAGTTGAATAAGAACATGTTGAAGAATTTGAATGAGTATCTCTTGAGAAAGACTAATAAAGATGTCGTACGAGATTTCAAGGATTTAAGTTTGAGGTAAGTCTGTCTTTCTTCATACTTATTTCAGATCATATTTGAATACAACTGGATTGTGGAGTGCCCATGGGGAAAAAGTAAAAAAACTGATCTTTTAGATTTCTGGTGCACTTACAATCTATGAGTTCCGAATTACAGATCTCCGCCTCTTCTCAGGTCCCTGTTCACAAACCACTCGACCCTAGCGACTCTGGCGACTATATCCAACGGGGCAAAGCAACTGTTGCTCAATGAAAGCTTGTGTAAGGAACAGGAGATCAGAATCACTGTGCACCGAGCGTTCAACTTATGCGACAGAAGTGCAGCGATTTTGGACGGTGACGAGTATGATGATCAGATTGCTGGTAAGTAGACCTTAATAGCTAACATTTTGGATTTAAGTGTAATTAAAAATAAGTGTGGGAAACCCTTCATACAGTTTATTTCCCTTGAACTTTGAATTTTTTGATGCTGCGGTCTTAAATAATAAGAATAAAAATTACAAATGATTTTTTTAACTCTTTGGGGTAACGACACCATCATTCATGATACAAGATAGTAAAATTGCATCATTTCATACTATGTAACACTATTCGACCAAAGAAGTTGCAGGCTTCAAGGTTCGTCCGTTGCGTCCATTTGTGCGCCTGAGTTACCACGGAATTAGTGTTCAGACTGCTACTGCTATTGGTTGCCATCCCACATGGAACCAAACTTTAAAAATTTGCACTAGGTAAGTGTTTATAATTTTAGATACATGTATTGTTAATAGACGAGTTACTAGAGAATGTGCTGTACATATTTTTCTGCTAAAGATAGGCATTGTGATATTGAAAAAAAAAACTATATAGTGGAGAGAATCAGTTTTTATTTTTTTATGTATTCCTTGTTCATAGTGCGTGGATAGTTTATATTGTATTCATTCTTATAGGCTTGACCCTCTCTCCAACATTCAAATAAACATCTACGACGAAAATAAGGCCAACATCTCCGATATGTCAGATGAGGAGCGTAAGACGGTCCATTATCGATTTTACAACAAGTGGATCGGTGCAATGCAGGTACCACTCTACGATGTGCTTAGTTTGGGATCGGTAAGTTTCGGCAAATTAGGACAATATTTGGTATCTTGTATGTAACCCTTGCAAATACTATTTTAATCGTTGTCTGTCAACATCACACGAGTCCATGTTTAAAAGATAAGATTGATGACTTGAAGGCTTAAAAAGATAAAGGAATTGCAACCATGTGCGATTGACAAATTAACAGAGAGTGTGTACCTACAAGGCAAGTTAATTCTGATGTTTAAAGTAAAGAGATAAAGACTAATTTAAGCATTGGTTTGAGGTATTTCGTACTGTGTAAAAGGTGGATCTATAATTGGTGTATTTTTTTCGCAGCTCTGCGTCACTAACAAAATATCATCACCACCAATAATCTTTGGGTACGAAAATCCATTCCAATCGAAAGACAGTGCACAATCTTTAATACCAGAAGTAAATCAGCTTATGAAAAAGGACGCTTCATTCCTCTCCATTCATATAACTTCAAGTCTTTCACATTTAGGTGGATTAAATGGCTACGGTCAACCTATACCTAATTCGGATGATGACTACCTCGTAAATCATTTAAACAACTTTGTCAGTGAATATAAGAACGATTTTCCGTCCCGGAATATATCTTTAGCGTTCATAGATAGCTCAGGAAGGAATAAATGTGTGACGCAGTTTTTACAACCAATTCTTTTACCGGAAATAGAATGGTTTCCAAAAAATCCAAAGGTTCGAACTGAATCTGCATTGTCTAAGAGCTCGGGAAAAAGTTCGTCCTCAAAAAGTAGTGGACGAAGGAAGGAAGAGGTATTTTTTTGTTTACTTCTTTATAAAAAAAAATTAATGATAAAATTGTTGGTATATTATTATAAAACAACATCCAAAAAATAGAGTCGTTGTTCTTACTTGGTCTAGGTATTTTCAAAAGACAATAATAAAACGGCACGAACATTAGGTGCTGTGGCAGATGATACTATCGATATTTTAATTTTTTCCAGAGTGGAGAAGAAAAAGAATCAATCTACAGTACAGTAAGCTGGAGAAACGGAGAAAGCCAGCTGTCGAAACTGATGAATGCGTGCGTTAGATACGTCTCTCTGATACCCACCTATGATGTTATTGAGACACATAGTGTCACACTTATGGGTGTGGTATGTATTTCCAATCGGAGAGATAACAATGAATTTACTTCGATAGAATGTGTTTCCAGGATAGACAGTACGGAGTCTGTCAATGACTTGCGCAGATCTAGACCAGATGTTATATTGGTGTTGTTCATTCGAAATCCAATGCTACATTTCTGTCTAAAGTGTCAAAACAGATTTGATACCTACTTCAGTACCTCTTGCATTGTTTTCGCATGTTGCTTTTTGTCAGCAATATTTTGCAAATATTTCAGGAACTACTAAAGGTCCTATATGGGTCGCCACTAGAGCATACAATCCTGTTAGCCAGCTTTTTCCTTCAGTTGGGCGTTCGTTGTTGGTTGGCCGCAACCAACCTGAGACGTTATACCGCCTATCTTCTTACTAGATACGACCTCACTACACGAAACGTGGTGAGTCAAGAGATTTTTTGTAATGAATGCTTATTGTTCTTTTTTAATATCGGCCAGCCAAGTTTTGTTTTTCTTGTGTTGCTCGTGAGTTTACTTAAATTGCTTTTGTGCAAATTTCTTTGCACCTTACTGCAGTAAGCGTCTCTATGGAGTGTTACGATTCCTTTCATCTTTGCCTAAAATGTACTTTGGATTTTGTCCAGGTACTCCTCAACGATGAAATGCGTAGTCGTGGATTCTTGAACAGGAACGATGGGTACATCTGGCACGTATACGACGCGGTTAGCGGGGAGCGAACTGAACTCAGGGATGTCGCCTGCCCACTCAAGACTGTGGATTTCGTCTTTGATAATGATAACGTAAGGGAATTTCTATGATATGTTTTTGTCACAAACAATGGTACCTTTTCACTATACGAGTACGCTTGGACTTAGTCCACTCGGATGACGCTACTCATAGTGTGAAAACACGTGATCCGAGCGCACTCGGATATCGACATCCATTAACTCGTAGAGTAGATTCTTGAGAATTGGATGAACGAGGAAGGCCTGAGATGAAATGCTCTGACAGTACTTCTGAAAAATATCTATGTTCATTAGACGAATTAGGATAGGTTGATGATGAAATGTGAACTGTATTAGGTACAAGTTTCATATTGAACTTGTCAACTTCTAAACCCATTTGTTTTAAGTTGAATTTTTCTTTCAGCCAATTTATGATATTGCCAAGGATAAGTATAATGATTTTATTTATTTCAGATATGGGTGAATGTTCAATCGTCTCAAGACTGCGAAAGTATGTCGTTCGACTTTACCAGAACGTCCGATTGGCAACCAGTAAGTTCTACCTAGATAATATTTTCATAATATTTTCATCTAACTGGTAATACTCGTTAATCTAGCCTAATGCGACGAGGATATATTCCGGATATAAACCTGTGATGGTTTTTTAAATATTAGTCTCATGTACTATATGCGTCAAATAATCCAAGGACTAGCAGGGATTTAAGCAAATTGTGACAACTTAACAGAGACGTCTCATCAATTTGTAGGTATTCGATAAAACAGTGTTCGTGATGAAGCTGCCTGTGGCATCAGAAGTAGGGCTGTACAGTCCCCCAGCTGATGTGGAGCGATTGAGGCAAATGCTCGAGACGAAGATCAAGGAGAAAGTGCAGAAGTGGAGGTCGCACATGAAGACTATTTGGAACAGGTAAATCTGCGATTCACAGCGCTCCCTCTCCTACCATTTCTTTAGAAGAGTAACATGTATTCAAAATGTTTCCTAAATTCGGAGACCAGTCTGGGGGTCAATTCAGAAACTTACGATAACTCAGATGTCGACCGATTTCTTTTCATTTTTATTCGAAACCGAACGGAAATGACGTCATACCCGTTCGATTACTTGAACTTCTCGACCGGCAAAGGCTACAAAACGTTATTTAGAACACAGTTATCCAATAAAAGTCACCGAACGTCCTATTGTTTACAAAGCAAGAATGTAACGTGGAAATCTTATTATTTGAAATAAAGTCTGGATTTTGTTCAATTTTATTAATTTATTTTAATGCAAGACTAATGCATTCCTATATTTTAGGCCCTTGAAGTCTTAAAAATTTATATAAAAGGACTTTCTTTTTTAAGTAACCCGAGTAACTCCGTAAACGCTGTTGGATAACGATATCATATCCAACGTTTAAGTCTGAATGTTCTGAATAGCTCGGAAAGCGCGCTTCGTTTCGATAACGACATCCAATCTAACGATTCGGTTAAAAATTTAGTAGCAGTGCTCCACTGCTCCTTGTGAAAGAGTTCATCCAGGGGAAGTCCTGCCACCTTACCCATTTCTGGCAGACATTACAGCATTACTGGGTTCCGGTTTTGAAGGGTTAAGGGTGCTGGCGAAATTACAGGCACACATATGCGGGCGCAGTGGTAGTGCCCCTCAGATCTTTGCGGTTTAAAGCTCTGAGTGGCACTGTAACTGTTATGGACAGGCATGTTGCTTACCGTCAGGCGCACGACTAGTTCGTCCCGTCACTTGAAAAAAAAATATCGAAGAGTTCTGAATCGGGGTGCTGGTCAGGGAATTTAGAAAATTATGAAGTTAAAAGAATTTTTTTTGTTAAATGATGCGCTTGGCAAAATCACGACTAATGCATGCAAAATCACGACTACATTAAGCAGAGTAAATATAGGTTTTCAAGAATATTAATCATTTGTACGTGATTTTAAAGTTATAGTTGACTTCAGGTACTGCAATAGTTTGCTTAAAGAAGCGCTTCCGCACTGGGAGTACTGGACGTTTAATCCTTCAGAACCCAAGCCCGTGCTCAGCCAGCGTCTTAAACAACTAATGGTGTCCTATAAGGTAACGGTATATTCGTTCGCAAATATTTCTTCTTTGTTATAATAATAATAACGCACACACTCAACATAGCCCTGCACTAGGGAAACCCTGTGTCGCGGGTGCCATGGACACACACATAGACAACCACAAATTACACCCAAACTCACGAGAGAAATAAATGTAGGTCATACAAATATTTCTGTCGGCCCGGGAATCGAACCTGGGACCTCTGCGTGGCAGTCCGGCATGGTAACCGTTCTGCCACAGAGGCAGCTGATGTCCTTTTATGTGCAATATACAATGAACGGTTAAAATACAGCTATTATCACTAAGGCCAGGAATGTAGTCGGCTTTGAACAAAAAACTGCAAGCGGAATGAATTTGATGTCGTCAGACCGCGTGTAGGTACTCTCAGGTACACGTTTGACGCGTACGCAATGCGATTTGGACGTGTCGTAATAGTGTGCAATAATTAAGATAACTCACTATAATATTTGGCTCCTCCTTCAAACATCGGACTATAGTTACTTGTAAAAAAATGCGACATCTAAAGAATAAGAATATGAAGAATTTAGTAAAGATTTCCTAAATCGTCTTACTTATGAATAAAAAAATAATTAAATTGCAGATGTTCGGCTTCCCGCTAAACTTACCTTACGTGAACACGAAATCAGTAATATCGACTGTCAAGGCTACAGCGGTACACGTGTGTGACGACCCTAACGTCGAGTTTGGGCTGGCCGTTGAGATGTACGCGTACCCCAACAATGTGATTAGTGTCTGGGTGTTTCTTGTTAGTATTACTCGATTGTAAATGGGTCTTCGCCATTTCAATGCGGACAACGGGTGTAATTTGACTCGTGACTCTTTCTGGTAAGGGATACATTGTCTTCCAGCAATAAAACTTGCGATGGGCATAATTTGGCTTGAAACTTTCAAATCAGAGATCGATCGACTTCAAGCAATAGAGCTTGCGATGGATATAATTTGGTCTGAGACTCTTTTTTATTAAAAGATCGATCGACTACCAGCAATAGAG
>NW_020654520.1:903148-921999 GCF_003589595.1 Hyposmocoma kahamanoa
AATAGTGCTTCCGATGGATATATTTGGCCTGAGTTTCATGTTACAAATCGATCGACTTCAAGCAATAGAACTTGCGATGAATAAAATTTGGCCTGAGACTTTTTCAATAAAAATCTATCTATATATAAAGTCAATAAACTTTCAACAATAGAACTTAGAAGGATCTAATTTGGCCTGAGACTCTTTTAGGTAAGAGGTCCACGCCCACTATGTAGTGGGCAGATGTTTTAGGAAAATGATATCATTTCGGCGGAACAAAAATTTGCCAAAGAGAGCAATATAAAATTTATTTTTAAAAACTCATTAACTGCTTCTTAAATCAGTAAAATTTAATTTTAATTAAGTATTGTAAGTAATTAAATAAAAAATAGAGCTTGTATGTCTTTTTGTTTTAATGCTAACAAAATAAAATTAACATTTATTCCATTGTAGTATAAAAATATACGTAAAAATAGAAAAAAGGAGATGTTTATAGAGTTACGTGTCGTGTCTTCGACCCTACGATTTTTAAGCCCAGTTCACGTTTGCCTTACATTGACTCTTCTCTCTTTCAAGACTCCTTTCATAGCACGCGGTGGATTCTTCAGACCGCGACTATGGTTTCTATAGTATAACACTATAGTTGTACCTAATTGTAAGGCGTTAATAACACCACCTAACTTGTTTACTTATATAAGAAAAATGCTGTGGTTTCCCACTCGAATAATTGTCAATGTAGTAAATGATATTATGTGGCATGTTATTAATTTAGTGAGACTGACCTATTTCCGGTTCTTACGGACGGCCAATTAACTTCCGCAAAGTAAGAGTTAAACTAGTCTAAATGCCATAATTTTTACAAAGATTTTGAATAAGAAATGGAAATATTCTGAATGGAATTAACGTATCTGTGATGTGGCGAACGTGTTAACATTGTCATGTTGATAAAATGTCAAATGACCTGTCGGAAACGGTAGACAACGCATAAAATTGTGACAGCTTTTACAAGTTGGTGGTTTGAGTACACGAAACAAAATGTGGCATATCGAAGCATAAAATTATTTATGAAAAATTGACCATTCCAGCTCCAATACGCGGACTGAAAAACTTCTGGAGGGCTGATTGCATAAAACATTCACACTATATACACAAACACACACATTTGTGTCTTATTTATTACACAATATATTACAATAAGATAATCTTTATTAATGTTTTCTTCATTCAGTTACTTACCGATATGTAAAATGTAAATGAACGAGATTATCAATTCTCGTTACGAGTAGTTTGTCAGTCAAGGACTTAATGCCATTCAAAGATTAATGCAAACTGGTTTGGTGGTGTTTCTTATTTTTAACAGGGTTTATCAGCTCAAAGAATGAAGCACCTACCCTTTCGTAAAGAAAATAGATCCGCATTTAGAAAAATTCAATTTCATGAAGGCAATTCAACATGCATACACCAAACAAAGATACTGGAACGATTTACTTGTTTTATTGAAATTAGAAAAGTATTTTTTTTTTTGGAAACTGATAAAATAAATTTCAAAAAATAACATGTGAAACAAAAGTAAGAAGTCGTTTTTATAATTTATTTTTATAATATATTATTCAGCATCAGCTGTATACCCTATTTGTCTGGTTCCAAATGGTTAATGTTATTTTTTTAATATACTTTGTCACTTTCCCAAATAAAATACTTTTACGGCGTCGAAGCCGAAAAAACTCACTACAAAGTACTATATAACAAACACATACAAGAATTTCGTCGCCCTGCTAACTTGACCTGTAGCTCAGTTGGAAGAGCAAGAGGACGGTATTCCCGTGGTCGTAGGTTCGAGTCCAGCTGGGTCGAAGGAATTTTTCTTTGTGTTCGATGTTTGTATTAATAATTATAAAATACTTGTCGTTTTTAGTCATTTTATGGCGATATACAATTGGCTTGAATTTATTTTTAAGTTTCACGTGTCAATTTATCATAAAAAGTCTACAAAGTACTGTTCATATATATCCCTTTCTATCACACGTTGCTATGTAGTAAGAAATAGAGCGAGATAGGAAATTGGTCAGACATTAAATTATGCATGTAACGTAACTATTGTAGACTCTTAAAAACAAGTTTTTGCCTCTGTGCCGCCAAATAAAACAAATTGTATAGATAATAAGGCCAAGCGCGAATACTGCGCATGCGCCGAAAAAGTGACTGGACTTGCTTATAGTGAAAAGGGCAAGTAAATTAGTGTATATATACTTGAAGCTCCATTACTTGCAAATGTTGGTAAGCTCTTCATTTGGTTACAGGATTTTCTATTAAAAATGCATTGGGAAAGTAATATGAAGTAAATCGTCCCAGCTCCTTTGACAAGAAATCTCAAATCACAAATCGAAATTAAATACATGGTATTTAGTTTAAAACATAAGTTATATGCTATTTATTGTCAGTACACTTCATATCTAGGAGAGAAAAAGAAAATTGAGAACCACATCGTGCCCAAAAATTCACTGTAAAGTATAAACTTACAGTACTTTAAAAGTAATACATCAAAATTGTTTAAATATTATATTATGTATGTCATAATATATTGATGTATTCTTGTGCGTTTTCGATAAGCCATGGAAACATATCGCACATGACAACTAACATAGTGTTATATCAAAATGGTTTTAATTTATATTAATATTACCTATTTAGTGTCAAAGCGACAGTATTGTCCTGTCACTGTGAAGTTAAATTGCATATGAATGACACGAGTATAGCGAAATTTTGAAGATAAATTATTAATATAACGGGATTTTGAGATAAAATATAATATAACGCAATTTCTGAGAGAGAAAATACAAGTGCAGTATGTGTAGTGTATTGGCACGGGTTTCGCATTCAACCGACGTGGTTGTGCGCTAACGCATAACACGATAAAGTAAGCGAAAACGCACAAGAAAAAACACTAACAATTTCAACTAGAAACCATGTATTGTTTATAAATATATAACCTAGATGCAACCAGCCCTATTTTGTCTTCAACACAATCCACTATGATTTCATAAATTTATCTATGTACAACAGTCGATGCCACATGCTATAATTTAAAACATTAAAGTAAGACAATCACTATCTTATAAGTTGGTCGGCAGATGATAATCACATTTTCAAACTTTTTCTATGCTGTATCATAACTTTCGTTATAGTTCCATTTCACATAGGATGGGTACAGTGACATTTCCAATTTTTAAGTTACAATACTATTTTTAAATAGTCCCTCAACCAGGTTACGAAAACAATTAGTAAATTTATCACAATGCACCAAAAACAAACGATATTTGTAAAATTACAGTATATTAAGTAGATAGAAAATGAAATGATAAAGATAAAAAGAAATTATTACCCCAACTACTTGATGCGTAAAATCGATCATTTATCCATAAGAGATTTACACTATAGAATCGATAAATCGAATTGGCTAATATGAGTAAGTCGCGTCAGTATGAGTGCATATACTTTGTATGCCGGTTTTGTTTTCTTTTGTTTTGAACTTTCCGTGATGTTTTTGGAGTTATTTATTAGTTTCGTTGCTGTTGATTTTATGCTTTGTTGTCGCCGTTTTGTTTGGTAGTTGTCAATTTGTTTGTTGTGCAGTTTTTTGTAACTTAATAACATAACAACTGAATTTTTGATTTTGTTTATTGTTCGTTCTTAAATTATTGTCTTTAAATCGATGTTCTCTTCGTTACAAATTATCTTGATAAGATATATAAATAGATTTTTTTGTTCGATTTCACATCAGTACATCTCGAGAAACTTCAAATCTCAAACGTCATCATACCCATGCCATGAGAAATTGAACTATAATTTTTGTCGCCCGACCGAAGTGTAAAGCAATGAATGTCTCACTTTAAAGGTCACGACAAGTTATCTTTGGACCCATAAATGGTAGTACTACTATTGACCTCAATATTCGCGTTGTCAGTAAGAAGAAACAGTTCTTTATACTTGGCGAGGGTCCACATCTAACATGTCAGCTTTTATGAACATGAATTTATTATAGGTCGACCAGAAACTCACATAATATATCCCTTTGTAATTCTCCAGACATGTACGTCAATATGTTAGCTTTAAGTTTCTGGTCACGTTTCTATATACACAGATAAGTTGGTACATTTCCCGTTCTTAATAAAACTTCGTATACTAACTATTCGATTGATAAGCATTGGCTAAAACAATTGACGTTCACCAGATGGCGTGACTTGTTGGTATAATCAATCACTATTATAGAACACATTCTAATTAACGCTGACAAGTTACACTTGGACCCTGAAATGATGATGCTAATATTGACTTTAGATGTCAGTGTTCACGTTGTCTGTAGAATATTTAGTCCTTTAAACATCCGTAACGTAGCTTACTTGTCAGCCTTTTCTATTACATATCTCCATCTCTTTCTAACATTCATGAAAAACCCCAAATTGTTTTGCACAAAAGCTGGCTTACTAAAACGTAGTCACATCAGTTGGTGTTATTACGACAATTTTTTATTCTAGATTTAAGCAACCAGAGCATTGGTGTAAATGGACAAACTTGAGTATCATCTAGATATTAATCTCGTAAATAACAAGTAAAATCACAAAAGTTACCATAATCTCTCTCGTCTTTGATAACACTTTTTAATACGGCTGGAACGATGATTGGTCATCAACACTACGAAACAAAAATATTTTAAATAAGATTGAATTAGTTTTGATTACACAAAAAAAAAAATATTTGTACAATTTTTATTCAAATTCAATTTTGACAAATTGGGCTTCGAAGCAGCACAAAACCACAAGTGTTAGTAGAATGTGTTCCTTATAAATAGACTCCCACGTTTGAAGAAATGACACAACTCCAATAGCAGAATTGCTCGCAACATGGTCATTAAATATAACTGTGAGAATATTTGATAATAGCTATGATCAAGAGATCTCTAGCTTATCAAATAGCTCTTAACAAATATCTGGTTGTTTAAATCTGTATTTAAGCCTTGATTATCAATAAGGAGTCTTAATGTTTAGCTGGGCGGGTCGTCCTGTTTGGGCTGCTTAGAGCGGCGTAACTGTTGCAGGTAATGGCGCTGTATGGGCTTGTGCAAGGCGAGCTGCGCCAGCGCATCGTCGATGCTGAACCATTGCCGCTTGCGCCCCATGAGACGGGAGTCCTCCCACTCTGCGAGCTCTTGTGTCACTGTCATCACGTACACTTCTGTCCTGTGTTTATGTTCTCGGTTCTGAAAGTTTGATAAAGAGCCAAATAAATATTTGTTGTGAATAAGTATAAACGGTCAGTGATTGGGCATTTCATACAAATCTTTGTAAGGGCACCCTGGCGCAGTAATAATAGGAAACATTCTTATGGCATTTATTTAATCATTAGCACGACAAACGATGCCATTAAATTAAAATACTTGTATAAAAGTAACCATGAAGATGCAAACACATTATGCTGATCTGATGAGACATCCGTATAGCGTGTTATCAGAATCATAGTTCACTGATGCCATGCATCTGGCCAGTTATGAGTTGTGACTAACGACCTTGGTGGCTTAAGAACGTTTACACACTGCGTTCTATTGTATCAGTTCCGAATCCGAGAAGTGACTGTGTGAAATGTCACGGGGATCATTTTATCTCTAGCTGTACAAGCGATATTTGTATTTTCTGGGATTCGAATCGGCCATAATCCACAAGCGATATCCGAAGTGTGTCTGAGTTTTCTAGACTTATATAGTCTCGGATTAAATTGGTTCTGGGAAGTGTACCGTTCTGCGAATTTCGATGCTCTATAGTCCATCTGTTTAGGTACTTAAATAAATGTAAACAATCTTGAGATGTCTATTTAATGAAATATACATTTATAAAATGATTCTCCCTTACCTTCAAATACAAAATACAAATGCTTAGCTTAATATGAAATTGCATGCCTATTTTTATACCTATTGATTTGTAAAGCATGTGTTTCAATAAAAAGATGTATCAAGATTGTTTACATTTAGTTAAGAACCTAAACAAATGCGACTATAGTACTCATAGTACAGGGAATACACTAGTTCGAAACCTGTCAAAAGGTGTGGTAGTCTGACACATATTATTATTACAGTTATACTCAATACACGCGCAACATAAACGCGATTGGCTATCGACTTTAAGTATGTGAAATGTGTCGCTGATCGAGATGTATTTTATAATATGACTTGTGCGTTGAATCACGGCAGCCTAATGTGTTTCTGCCTTTATTGAAGCAAATCAGCATTTCGCATCAAAAGAGACAAGTCAATTACGGCAAACAATGAAACTATGAATAAATTATTCACGATTCATGAAGTAAACCGCAATTTATTTCAAGGTTGCTTTCCAAGAACTTTCTATTTATTATCATGCTTTATTCAAACTACATGCCTTATATTGATTATTGTTCTTAGGAAATAATTTATTATTGTATACAACAGGCAATTTGACGAGTTCTATTGTAGTATTACCTAGAAATTCGATATAAAACTTTATCTCATGACTCATGATGACATATTGCAATTTTCTCAAAAATCTCTTTGTTGAAGAAATCGCACTTTTATTCACGATAAGTTTCATAATATTTAAATGTTTAATAACTAATATCGCAACAGCGACTATTTAATTGTTAATTATCACCAAATTACAAATCATAATCTCATTAAAAGTAATGTAAAATTATCTATAATTTTTATACACTTAATAATAAGTAAAATAAAAAACAGATATAATAATTAATTGTTTTCTTTATAATAATGGCTCTTTATAAAGTTTTAGGGAAAGTTAAATCATATATCTTAATTGAAATTGATTTTCGTATAGTATCTTCTGAGAGCTTTTGCGTGGTAAGTAGATTTTTTCTCATCTTTTTTAAATACTATCGAAGTGAAGTTATTAATTTTGAACCCACTTTAACAGTTTAAACCAGGTACATTCTCAATAAAGCTTAATATAACATAACATTGTGCAATATTATTTGCTAGTAAGCAGTTCACGTTTTATATAAATTAAATGTGCAAATATAGCACATTGAATACTAAGAACTGGTATTATTGCTTTGCTATTCATTTCTAGATTTATATTGCTTTGACAGTCCTAAAAAAGGTTCTTTGTTTTAAACAAATGGAGAATTAAAAAGTATAAATTTTGACCTTTTAAATGAATTTAGAGATTGTTTAAGGCTCTCAAACTACAGCCAGTTAAGAAGTATAGAGCAGTAATAGAGATAGGTCAATATTAACCTTATTGTAGGTTAATGAAAGCTTTTTAAATTTGAAGGGTTGTTGGGAATTATTCAGTGATAAAATGTATCAATAGCAATCACTTTCTTCAAAAATGTGTACTAAAAACCATAGCAGGCATAAAAACGCCAGTTCTGCAGAAGTATTTAAAAAAAAAATGACTGCAATTTCACACTACTGCTGATTCACAATATATTTATGATATTGTTTCGTTTAAGCACTTCAGGACAGACACTTGAGAGCGATGTACGGGCAGACGCCTAGCGTTGCAGAACGCGGGAAAACTAAAATCCGCTACCCACTCAGAGAAACTCGCGAGCTGTAGGTCCCATTATAAAGCTACAAATCCTGACTCACTTAGAAAAATAGAACGCATACTTCCCGATATGGTAGAAAAAAGATACTTGTACCGTTGTACGCAGATAGGCTTCAAGGCAAAGAATGAAATATGAGAAGACCTGAATGTGGAAAATGTAAACGAGTGATCAACGGCCTAGATAGAGGATAACACTGGTCAACTGCCTGGGTTAACAAAATTCAAGGTGGCGATTTCAAAATGGAGGCCGAAGAGAAACTTGCTTCGATCCGGCTGAAAATTGGCATGTGAGGGTCTTTGGGAGTCCTTAATCATACTATAGGGTCAAAAATTTATTTTCGGCATTTGTTAATATGGCTGCCATACAAGTCTTTTTTCCATTAAAAATAGTTGCCCGAAAGAGATTTGCTCTGATTCGATTGAAAATTGGCATGTGAAGGCCACTAGAAATAGAAATAATAATTTGTGCTCAAAATTTGTTTTTCGCCATTTTCAAAAATGGCCGTCATAGAAACGTTCGTTGGCGCCCGAAAAAAAATTGATCAGATCCCTTTGAAAATTGGCATATGGGGGTTCTCTAGGAGTGCTTGATAATAATTTTTGATCAAAATTGATTTTTCGCCATTTCTCAATATGGCTGCCATAGAAGGGTTTTTTGGCGGCAGATGAAAATTTGCTCTAATTCGATTGAAAATCAGCATGTGGGGGAGTCCATGGGTGTTTAATAATAATTTGCGGTCTAAATTTATTTGTCGCCATTTTTTAACATTGCTACCACAAAAATTTGTTGGCGGCAGATGGAAATTTGTTCTAATTCAGCTGAAAAACGGCATGTGGGGATCTTTATGGGTGTTTAATAATAATTTGCAGTCAAAATTCACTTTCTACTTTTTACGGCCGTCGGACGCTTCGGACTTCGGCGAAGTCCGAAGCGTCCGACTCTATTACGGTACAAGATTTCACAATTGTTCAAAATGTAAGGCATACTTCCCGATATAGTGGAAATAAAATACTTATAGTGTTGTTGTATCTCGACGGTCTCTTTGTTAGATTCTTTTTTCTTGGAAGCTATGCCAAAAAGAGAAGTTTAAGGAAAAAATGCCAGACAATCACTTCAAATTTCTGATTTCAAAGTAGGGAATTTCCTGTACTATGAGTACCAGAGTAATAGTAATATAGGTCTCGTATTCTATAAACACCTACCCGTATACTACCATATCTAAAAAAAGTATAACAAACGACGGAAACCCCTTTTATTGGATGATGGATTTATTTTTTATTTCTGATAGCATTTGCCTGGTCTCAAATGAGGGTATTCCGTATACTACCCTGTACTATGAGTACTAGAGCAATGGAATTCACTCTGGGGCACTTCCCAGAAAACCCAGATCAGAACCAATTCAGAAAAGTTCATTTCCCAATTTGGAATCAAACCCGGGACCTCCTCATCTAGCGCCCAGATTGTAACCGGTGGGTCACCAAGGTCCTCGTTTTTTCTTTTGAAAAAAATTGTTATTTTATTTTTATTTGACGTTGTATTTCGACAGTATTTTGTTTATTTATGTTTTTTTAGTTACACTTTTTTAATACTATATATTATTATAACCATATTATTTCTTGAGATTGTATTTTAAACTGTAATATTGTGACACTGACAATATGAAAAAAATATTCTATTTTATTCTTGTCACTCCCATCACTTCATCACTGAAACAGTCAAAATATAGAGTAACAAATAGTTTTCATAATCACAATGTAGGCTAAGCAATTTTGTTTTTAACTGTGTGTTTGATTTGCGGATGGCCGACCTCACGGCGTCTTTTCTAATTACGTGCAGTTAGGTTTAAATTATTTCTTGCTTTAACCATGAAAGAAACCGTGATGAAACCTGCATAAAAGTCCAGGGGCCTTCCCATGAACTCTTACTACGATTCAGTTCTGGACCTAAAATGAATAGTTGCGAGACAGCGCTTCATGAAGTGTATATCACCATTCCGTTTTGTTGTCGTTGCGAACCTATACTGAACTGTAATAAAAGTTCATGGTAAGGCCGCAGAGTACTCTTCAATGACCTTTGAGTCCTCGAGTGAGTGATGGACAATGGCCTAAATTCGCTTAACAGAGAAGACTTGCCATGCTGTGGTGCCTATATGAGTTGCTCGTGATATGATGCAATGTCCTATAACATAATTAGGTTACTGAGCCACTTCAAATAACTTAAACTATTTCTAAACAAGTTTATTCTATCAATGTACACATAGAGTATGTCTATCAATGTTTTTGTTTCAAATGTAAATAATAGTTAATGATTGATCAAGAATTTAAAACAACGCTTTGCTAATAACATCAATGTTAGACTATTGACATTCATACAAGGTCATACAATCACATACATAAAGAATGTGTAACTTATGAGGTCACTGAAATTTCCTTATTGTTAAATTGCAAAATAACTAAGTGTCATAGAGCTCAATTTACAATGTTCAGTGTAAGGAGAGACATGCAATTGTATTTAATTTTGTAAAAAGGATAATGTTTATTTTATTAATTTAGTTTTTAAGTAACAACTATGTTTAGGATAAGAGAGGTCCCAACTACCAACCTATTTAACCCTTTCAGTACCAAGAACATCTCGTTGCTGCGCATGCAATATCGCTGAAGAGCACTTTGTAAATACCGCGTAAGAGCGTTTTAACGATTTTACAGGAGGAATAAAAAACTTAATATCTTAGCTATTGAACTATATTTTACTGACTGAACTCTGTAGCTACTTCTTTGGGATTCATTTTGTACAGAAATAACGTAAGTTTACCCATAACTTGTTTAGATTCCGGATAAAGTCACTAACGCGGTTTTGTAGTAACAAATTACAGAAAAAGTAGTGTACTGTTAGTAGGTGCGCGGGATTGAAATGAAACATTTTATTAAAGATTTGATTTTATTATGACTAAAGAGCAAAAGTGACAGAAAGTGAGGAGGCTTTTGCCCTTCTCTGGGACAATACAGGGTCATAATAATAATAAATTAACAAAAAAGGTTCTAAAACAAACATCTTCTTAGACCAAATAAGTATTATCTGATAAACAATAAATTGTTACTGTTCGTAGTCAAATTATATAGAAATCTTTTTATAAGTCAAAAAGAAGGTAAGTTCTCGTGGTTAAAATGTTGTTAAATTTTGTAAATATGTGCAATTACGAATAACAAAAAAAAACAGTCTCATAAGTTCTCTGAAAATCACAGCAGCTTGATCTTGTTAAATGTCTTGCACAAATATAATGAAAAGGTAGTGTCTTGCTCAGTACCCACACCACCCTATGTTTTTTATTATTATATTACCCACTATAATCTTAGAGAATGGAAAAAAATAATCCATAGTCTAAGACTATAATACACAGCTGACGTACATGACTTTGCGTCATACCCTTGGCAGGCGTGCTTTATTTCAGGAGACTCGTCGGGCTGTGCTGATGCTGTAGTTGAGGTTTTGCGTTTGGGTATGGAGTGTTACATACCATACTCTGATGTACCTAATAACTCGTCTATGGTTTTACGCTGATTGTAATTGTGCTGAAACACGTAAACAGTCCGCGTGTCAAGCTTGGGCAGATGCTCGACTACGCAAAGCTCCGAGTACTCAGAATTGGAAGAAAGCTTTTAATAAGGCCGTCAAGAAGTGCAAAAGTGTGTTACTTAGGGCTAGTTCGACCATGTGCGCCGCATAGGGGCCAACCTTGCCTCTTATCCAGCAGGCAGCAAATCCTTTTGGTCCCCGGTCGAATCTAACTTTTGTCGCTCATCTTTGCCACCTCTGCTGAGGCAGGATGGCTCGCTGGCTCATACTGTGGAAGAGAAGGCGAATCTTATTGCCTCACTCTTAGCATAGTTCGCGTTTGGATGCCGCAGGGAACCTACCACCTACTTTACCTCAGGCTGGCTGCACTATGTCGCCAGTTCGTATACGTCAAAAAGAGGTACTTAGAACTCTGTGAAATCTAGACATAAATAAAGCTAGCGGGCCAGATGGAATTCCAGCAATAGTCCTGCGTAACTGTGCGCCTGAGTTGTCTCCTGTTCTCACACGCCTGTACCGCCTCTCACTTGAGACTGGTGTAGTTCCCAGGTCGTGGAAGCTTATAAACGTTCATCTCTGCCAAAAAAGGGAAGCAGAGCTGACCCTGTCAACTATAGACCTATCTCAGTCACTTCCATACTCTGCAAGACTATGGAATGTGTACTCAACAACCATTTCCTGTCACACCTTGAAGACAACGACCTCCTTAGTGATCGCCAGTACGGATTCCCACGAGGGCTATCTACTGGGGATTTTCTTGTATATGCCTGTCATATATGGAGCGAGGCTATAGAAAAGCAAGGCGAGGCTCTTGCAGTGTCTTTAGACATTTCTAAAGCCTTTGACAGGGTCTGGCACACAAGCCTATTAAGTAAGCTTCCCTTTTAGGGGCTTCCCACTGACCTTTGTAATTGGACCACGGATTTCTTGAGTGAATGTTCGATTCGAGTGGTCTTAGAAGGTTACTCTTCCGAATATATGGTGATAGACAGAGAGTTCCTCAGGGTTCCATACTGTCTGCAACTCTCTTTCTGCTGCATATCAATGATATGTTAATTCCTTTGCGTATGCTGATGACAGCATAGTTGTAGACAAATAGATACGTGACCAATGCAAGGGTCAGCGGAAAGGAAATCCAGTCTTGTCAAGAGTCCATGATTAGCCGTTTTGATTTGACACTCCAGGCAGTCATCGATTGGGGCGATGTCAATCTTGTCAAATTTAGCGCTATCAAAACGCAGGCATGTCTATTCTCAACAAAACGAAGTTCCTTTGAGCTGGCTCTGACTTTTCATGATATATTCACACCGATCCTCGACTCTTTCGTGCAGAGATCGTGTTATGACTTCTTCATTAATTTGGTAAATACGTGGACTTGCGGCCAATTTCAGCAATGCTACTGTTTTGCAGTATTGTTTCGATGGTAAAAATGAGGTTTCTTAGAGGCTAATACAAATTCTGTGAGATCTAGCTTAGGCGAGTTAGCGTTAAGGATCTGTTGGCGCGATATTTCAATTTTGTACCTTTTGCTATTACGCGATATTTACAAACTGCTCTTCCGCGGTTTTGCACGCACAGTAACTATAAAATTGAGGAGCGTTGTAACAAAAACTGCTAATGTGACTACATTTTTTTTTATTTCCTCACAGTATGCATTTTTGTTTCAAGTATACTAGGAGAAAAACTAAATAATAACCAGCAGATAATGCTTTTTAGTTTCTGAAAATAAGTTTATATTTGAAAATGAGAGATTTTTGTTTAGTGGTTAAGTATTGATTTCAACATAGTATAACATATAACTTTATAAAGTGTTTACGTAAAATTAAACTTAATTTTATTCCTTATAATACATAGTAACTATAGGGAATTACCTAGTTTCGAAGGAACTACATATCTCTATAAGTAATGATTATTTAATTAAAATACTATATAGCAAGTTATTTGAAAATTGTTATAATGACTAGAATTGGCTTGCGCGAAATACAATAATATTTAATGATTTTTCAACATTACGCATTAATGTCATAGTTATGGCCACAGGAGTGCTTTTTGTCTGCTATTATTAACCTGGCACGCCAATATTAAGTACAGAGGGTCACCACTGAATCGTGTCAACAGCAAAAATTCTTAGCTAACAATGTAATTAATATTTTCTGATTAAATTACACTTATAATCAAAATAAACATATTTTTCCATTTCATGGATGTCTAGCTTGATGATAAGTGAAAAAAACACTTGTATGTTTGTTTTCTATTATAGTCCACTGAGCGACTGTACTGACCAGTGGGTCAAACTAACCTCAAAAACCCCAAGACAGCGGCCCAGCTTGCCGATGACACCAGCTTCCTCCAGCACCTCGCGCATCGCCGTTACTGACGGCTCCTCCTCGGGCTCTACGCCTCCACCTGGTACGATCCAGTTGTCCGGCCGCCGCGACGACGTCACCAGCAGCACCTACCCCAAAATCAACGTTTACAGTAATCTGGCGTATCAATGAACTTACTAAAAGACTTGTAAACAGCATAGCGGTAACGCTAACCTCCGTTTCGGCATCCGATCGCACGCATATACACGCCGCACGGCGTCGGAATCCCTCGTCGTCGTAAATCCTAATAGAATTAGGCTTCTCCTTCACCATCTTCGTAAACACGTAAACACGAACGAAACAAACGATCACGAACGAAAAGCGGACATCAAATATAAAGAAAAACTATAACCGAACCAAATTTTTAATGATCAACAAACGCCATAACTGAGGTATCCTATGATAAACGTATCCATTTTCGACTAATTTATAAGTTACACAACGTACATGTAAAATGAAACTATAGTAACAATAACACTACAATTAGAGCAATATTTCAGCTATAACTAGCTTTTGATCGCGTATTTCAAGCCCATGTTGAATGGCCTGACGTTTTCTTTCTTTGAGAAAATCGAAGTATATAATTTTGGAAAGCGATGGAGAACACAGCTGACACCCGGAAGTCAATGTTGCCATTTATATTTTTTTGTGTGGTGTTTAGGCTGTTTGCACATTTCCTAACGATCGAACGTCATGTTAAGTCACAAATATGTTAGTATGTGCTTAAGAAAAAAAAAACAATTTATCGATGGAAATGACGGCGTCCGTTGTCAGTTGAATTTTCGAATTTTTCACTGTTCTGTTTAGTTTTATTTATTTCTTTTTCAGGTGTCATGGGTGAGTATTTACGTTTATTTAATTTTGCCTTTTACAAATCACATGAAATGTAACAAACACGATTTATGCGTATGGTATGAATATCTCTAGTAAAACTTTATTAAGCGAGTGATTTCTGTGTTTTCTACGTTCGTAGGTATTCAATGTTTCGTGTTGCAATAATGATGAAGGGGTTTTAATTCTATGTGTACTTGTGTGGTTTGCAGATAAACTCTTCGATCTAAGCGCGTTGTTGCGCAATAACGAGAAGAAACACAAGAGCAAACCATTGCAGTTTATGAGTGTCTCCGGTGGGGTGAGTGGCTTTGTTTTGAATTATTTTTTAACTAACAAATTTCAGAAACTTCATAAAACGATGTCAAAATCTGACCTGAAACCTAATCTGATCTGAAAGTCCCTAAAGCAGAGCCTACCTTTTTATACTCCCTACGTCCCAATGTTTAAAAAGTAGATAGCTATAGATCATAGGGTCTTGACATCTTTCCCATCCCAATTTCCTGATTTCATACTAAGTTCCCAGAGTAACAATAACTGGGTCTTTCCCAGCCACCCGGACTAGAGTAAATTTATCATGGATTGTTTTCTGAAATTGTTGCAATTGTGAAATTATATAGTGATCAGTTCCGTGGGGCTGCTAGATGGTAATGTAAGTGTTGTTATTTTAACCTTCTTTTTTCCATTACCTAAAGGTAGAGAAACGGTTGCAGTCAAACATAAAAACCAGGAAAAGCAACAGGCTGACTGTGTTTGATAGCATTAGAAACTTGCCTAGATGTGAGAGTCCATTACCGGCAGTTTCAGAGGCTAAACTGAAGGTGGAGCATAGGCGACAGCAGTTGGAGAAATGGAAAGCGGAGAAAGAAGAGAAAAAGAAACAGCAAGTTGCTCAAAAAAAGAAACCATTCATAGCTGGAGTGGTTAGGGCACCATTGAAGTTTGAACCCCCTCCTCCCCCTCCCAAACCAAGCACCTCTGGAAGAGTAACACGTTCACAAGCACGCAACACCATTTCTAAACCAAAAAGCCCAAAACAGGGTAGAGCTCAGTCATTTGCACCCAAAAATGCAACATTTAAAGCACCACATATAAAAACCTTGGAGAAACTTCCTATTTTATCACAACCGCCAAAAAATAAAAATAGGAAAAAAACAACAATCACTTTTGATCCTGTAGCACCTCATGCTACGGCGAAACAGACTAGATCAAAAACTCAAACCAGACAAACAAATACTGACATTAAAAATACACATAAATCTCAATTTGAAACTCGAAGCACTAGAGGGAAAACAAACATACTAACCAAAAATACTGCTAAATCATCCAGATTCACTAAAAACCCACAAAGCAGTTCTTCTGGAAGTGACATAGAGACTTCAAAAATGATTAAAAAGGTTACAAATACTGGTCAAAATAAGACTTCAAAACCGATCTCCAATGGACCTAAAGCTCTTGTCTTTGAATCTACAACGGATGGCACATCTAGTGATAACTCAAGCCAGGAAAATGCTAAATTAAAATCAAAATATTCCATTGTCTCGGTGAATAGCAGTGCTTCAGAGTCTGAAAAAATAAGCAGTGACACTGATTCTTCAATTGTCAGAGATTCTACAGTTATTAGAAGAAGTACTCGCAAGTCATTTTTCTTACCAAAACATTTTAGTCCTGGAAATTCTGGATCAGGAAACACAAGTTCTGATGTGGAATTTGTCAGCGAGACAATTTGTTCAGGTAAGAAGAAATATAGCAGAAAACCATTGCCAAGTACACCAATTGTACCTGTACCTAAGAGCGAATCTAAATCTGAAGAAAAATTGCGATCTCCAAAATCCCCCATTGATTTGGTGTTAACTCCCGAACAAATTCAGATTGCGAAAATCAGTCCTTGTGTTACTATGTCCAGAGGAAAGGATAAAGCAAGGAAGGAGGCAAAGTGGAAAATGCAGGAAGGTAATGTTTAATCAATTTTTTAAAGTCTAATTATAAGGATTTTATTTGCTGCTGTAACATTTGCAGCAGATTTTAAATATAGCAACAATGTTTGCTGAATACATTTTCTAGTTTGTCTAAATATTACAACCCTTAATATAAGTCTTAGACCAGATCATAACAAGTTTGCCTCTAGATAGAGAAGAAACTTGCGTACATTTTCAACTAATATGGGCTGTTACAAATAAGATGGTAGGTGTCAGAGGACACATTTTAACAGGTGCTTGGTATCGTAATTTGATACCTAGAGCACTAACATCCTATTTTGCATTATTTATGTTTTATGATTGTTTTTTGTCTCCAAGTTAAATTCAAAGCTCTCATGACCGTTTTCAGGCCTCTTGGACGCCGACGCGAGTGATATGGAGAACGTAGATCACTTTCGTCACCAACTGTCATCTGAGATTAAACGCATCACCGAGATGTGCAACGCCTGGGAAGCCATTTCCGAAACAACTGTGCTACCTGAGTCTGTGCAGGTCTGAAAAAATTAGTAACTCTTTAATATGATTTTCATCTCCTTTTACAGATTATTAGCAACAGGGCAGTAGAAACATCGTTTTCAGGTTCATATTACCATTGAAACGTTAAGTAGCTTACGCCTCGACTTTCTATCGGTTCTTATACACCCCGTTGTTTAAACATTAATGCTTTATTAAGTAACAAACAGTGGGAAGATTTTCGTTTTGAAAATAAGGGACAGTAATTTTGAAATAATGCTTCCGTAATTCGATTGGTAGCATTTTGCGTCGTGGCAGAAGTCACGACTGCAAATACCCGGCGTATCTGACCGTTGAACCTTACCAGGAGGCAGTGCTGGCCGCCGTGGGCCAGGCCCGCCTGCTGATGTCGCAGAAGATGGCGCAGTTCGCGTCGCTGGTGGAGCGCTGCGCCAGGCCCGAGACCGGCTGCGCGCTGGTCACGCCCGCGGACCTGCACGGGTTCTGGGACATGGTCTTCATGCAGGTACTGGCGCGGTACACACCTACACTCCTAGCATACACTCCTAACCCCGCACTAGGGAAACCTGTAACGCGACACACGCAAAGACGACCACAATTTACAATATTTCACCCGGATACGGAGGCAGCTTTATGTATAGTTAATTTCTGTATTTACAATGCATATTTCATAATCCAGTTTCTTTTTTAAATAACAACAAGTATAAACAATTGCAGGTGGACAATGTAAACATGCGGTTCAAGAAGCTGGAAGAGCTGCGCTCACGCGACTGGGTCGAGGAGAAACCGCAGGCGCAGACCAAGAAGAAGACCGTTGGCAAGCCTGTGGTTGCTAAGAAGGTTGCGGCGACCGCTTCTAGTAGTTTGAAAGATATGATAGCTGGTAAGAATCATTTTTTAGTAAACGTGTACTGCCCTTTGGAACTGTAGGTTTATTGTCCCGATC
Source organism: Hyposmocoma kahamanoa (assembly GCF_003589595.1). Taxonomy (NCBI): domain Eukaryota; kingdom Metazoa; phylum Arthropoda; class Insecta; order Lepidoptera; family Cosmopterigidae; genus Hyposmocoma; species Hyposmocoma kahamanoa. Next base: position 920,890 of record NW_020654520.1, read on the forward strand.
GGTTTACATTAATTACGCGTTTACACTACTAGACAAGATGTGGAAATTCAGTTTTATGACAAATATTCATTTCATAAAAAATGTAAAAACTCTAATAGACAAAAGAAACGATATAAATGATTTCCTTAAAATTTTTATAACTGAAATCTCTCTTTATCTGCAACCCCTAAAACTTGTAATTGATTATGATAAACGAAAATTACGACCATTATATATATTATTACTTATATTTTTTTATATAATAAGTGAAACTCATATTTAAAATCTGATCATCTATTTTAATTCCTAAGTTTACGGTTTTTTGTTATTACGTATTCTAAGTTCATCGAGGCCCTTAAAGGCCATCTATCCCTGGTAACTCGTTAGGTAAATGGGCCTTACTTATATCACTTTTAAATATCAACTCTCGTTTGCACTGAAATCACAAATTTGAACGAGACGAAACTTTTATAATGTCACAATAATGATATGGCGGAATAGTTTTCAAACAAATTAAATGACTTAGGAAATGAAACTATTTTTTCCGGATTTAAATCGCATATATTTGTTTTTCAAACAAGACCCTTTACAGATCCCATGGTCGCGATTGACCTTTAAAGGGCCCGAAACGTTGGTTGGAAAAATAGTTTCATTTTCTATGTGTAATAATTGCGAAAACCTAAAAACTCGGTAAATTAAATGTAATTTCGTCTCTATTTCTGGTTATGTACTCGATGGCGAAAATGAGTTGTATAGATTTTAAGACTTTCGTGGTTATTCACTAAATGATTATCACTAGTATCAGGTTTCTTACCACGGTATGACTTCTTTTTATTTTCCCGATATTTCGGAACGGTTGCACGCTCCATGGTCACGGGTTGACTGGACGGCGGCAGATGACAGCTTTAAGAGCAGACATATCTGTCTACCCTCTTGCGCTGTCGACGACTACCTTCATCGCGATTTGTTGTGGCGTTACCATTGTCACTCACTTTTTTCACACAAACCACACTCACTGTATCCACACGCGAAACTGAACTCGAGGTGTTTTTGTTTTTATTACTGCACGCACTAAGGACCGGATTCCATGCACTGGACAGTTTAAAACCATCATCACGGTTAAATGTTTTG
>NW_020654520.1:922009-929184 GCF_003589595.1 Hyposmocoma kahamanoa
TATTTTCATTTATATTAACAATGACCGGAGGTGAGTATTACGCGAGACCGCCGCGCCACTAAAATAGAAATTTTAATGTGGCTGAATACTGGCAACAGTTGCCATTGTACTCTGAATTTTTATCAGACAAAGAAATAAAATAAGTTTTTTTATATACCGTTTTATTTTACTTTCAATGTAGTTTTTTCGCAAATGTATTGAAAAACGTCGTTTGATACACGTGCGGATTTGTTATTTTCACTTGTCTCGAGTCTTGAAGCCTCGACACTCGTGAATAATGACTGACTTTCCGCACTTGTATCAAACTATTTCGGTCGTGCTAGTAAATGGACTTGATTTTCCGGTTCGAACTGCGCCTGTCGCGCTTCGCATCAATCTCTCAATGTCTTCGGACGTGTCGCGTTCCAGCGAAACGCAGGGCCCTGCAGCAGCGCTCGCCGGCGCCTGCGCCTTGGGCGACCGCAGACAAGACGTTCGTCGGAGGCTTCTTCCAGGTGACGTCGCCCGTGCGCTCGCCGCGCGCGCCCGCCGCCAGCCTGCGCCGCAGCGTGCTGGCCAGCGAGGCCGGCAAGTGCGCCGCCCAGGTACGGGAGGTTACGTACGCAGTTCGGCAATAGGATCCAGCCGCTCAACTGTCAACTGGCTAGTTGTGTGCACCGAACGGTTCCTGAGATCTAACCTTTTAGATCAGCAAAAATCCAACATAAACGTAAATAAATGTCTCTGAAGTTACATGACTTTATAAGTTTTGAAGACAAAGCAACAGTGCGAAACACTTTTAAACTTCAAACTGCCACATCTCAAAAGTGAATGGATGTGGATTGGATCATTTTTGTTTAACTACGTCCACTTAATGGCTGCAATGCTTAGTGAATCGAGAAACGGTTTGAAGGTGGCAGTCCACCCCGACAGAAATTCGAAGGCATGTTCACATGTCGACCCCTCCGACGTAAAGTATCGTATGTCGAAATTGCCAAGTTTACAGAGGAGCCTTTTAAATATTCTGAATTCACTGAAATAAGCACAATACGTGACTTTAGCATTTCTCAGTTTTATTCGACAAAGCTCGCTACTCACATAGAGTATTATAAAATCCTAGATATCGGTTAGAGGATGTATTAGATGATCACTCTATTTGAGTAACGAGCTTTGCCGAATAAAACGGAGAACTTTAAAACGCTTCCCTGTAAACTTGGCAATTTCGACATACGACACTTTACGTAGGAGGGGTCGATGTATTTGAATTGAAAAAAAAATACCATGAAAATTCCTTATACTTTTATTCCTAATAATTTCTGTGAGTTACTTTGTACGATACCGACTTAACCTGTTGTTATGGATTTCACATGCCGGAATCGCATTACGCGGTACGAACGAAACACCCAACAGCTTTTTCACTCTTTATGGATGGACTCCCTTGCTGCACATGACTCAAAACGATGTAGTTCGGGATCCCAGTGAGATTTAAACTTACATTTCCTGCGTTCGTCCAACTGTATGGTTACTGTTATATTATAACAACAATCAATCATGTATTAACAGAACGCTACACCCTTTGCCATGCTGCGGGCCTCCATCTTCGGCAAGAACGTCGACTGTCAGGACATCGTGCCTTTACAGGTAATACTTTCTATTACGGTATAGACTAAATTGCAGACAAAGTAATTTACCATCTCAAATTTTTGTGATTTACACTATAAAGGTGTGTCCAAACATAAAGCGGCATTCGAGCGCGGCGGCTTGCCGCGCTATGATTGGACGACTGCCGCGCGCGGCAGCCGCGAGCTACCTGCCGGCAAACTTGTGTCCCGCGAATGCCGCGTGTAGCTGCCGCGCACTTTGCACGCCGTGTTTGGACACACCTTAAGTAAAATCAGGTTGTCGGTTTTACTTTTTTCAATGAACTTTTGAATACCGTCACAAAAATCTTGTTGAAAATGCCCCGTATGCACTGCGCAGCTACCTTAGGAACCGACTCGGTTAAGCGGTAGGCCTACTATATTACTATAACAAGACCTGTAAAATAATTTATTCTTACAGCAAACACCACAAATGAACCCCATAAACTTCAACGCCACCCCCGGTCGGAGCATTCTGAAATCAGCAAACTCAAAATCAGGAAAGAAATCTATCAAAGTCCTTTTCAACGATTCCAATTACGAAGCGAGGGACTCGTTCACCAGCTGCGACAAATCGAAATCATCATTCGAAGGCGTCGAAGAAATTGAAAATATTAACAGTGTCATATCGCTTATAGACTTTGACAACAAGGAAAACTCACAGACTGGTATTAAGTCTAAACGTTTAGTACGTCAGGATGCCGTCGAAGGCTTCACCAGCGGTATAATGACTAGAAGTCAGAGCAAGAGTCTAAATACGCCTCAAACTCACAATGAAGAACAAAGGCGATCGTCACGTAAGAATAAAGCTGAATCTAAGGATACACCGAGCAAAACTCCCAGACAGTCACGCAAGAAGAAAGATGAAGCCACACCAAGAACGGAAAAGCGATCTTCAAAGAAGAAAATATTACAGGAAATTGAAGATGACGTACAAAAAACGCCAAGGAGAACGTCACGGCGAAGTAAAGTTCAAGATTTATTGACGTAATTTATTTTGTATACTATCGTCACAAACCAAAGGTATTATCAACTTTCTGGGATGCTATTTTATTCAGGATTCATGTCTTCCCTTTCAAGACTGTGTTATTTAATATGTTATAACAAGTCTGTAATTGCGGATTTTTAATAGACGCCAGTAGTTAAAATGGATTTAATGACATGAGAAGTTTACCCTTGCGTACGTAAATATGTAGGCAATCAAAGAACAGTTTTCAGTCATGATCACGGGATAACAAACCAGTGGAAATGGTACTCGTATCATTTAGTACCAGGACCCGTACAGCCATGTGGAATACACTTGAAAAGTATTAACTAAGATAACATTCTTGATTGGTTACATTAATTCTTTTTGTAAAATAAAACTAACTGTAATGGAATCCAGTAAGATTTACTACTGCTAACGCCAACTGTATTTATTAAGTGGATATCAAATATCGATTACTTATGTACAACATCGCAACACTGTTCGAGCAGCATAGAGCATTCTAGGTCTCTGTTTAACAGAACTTATTATCATTATCGCACAAAATTATTAAACGCGTTAAAAATAGTTTCCTGGATTTATCGGATACGTATTTATTATTGTTACTATTACAACAGCTGAAAACAGTGCAATAAACCATGTCACAAAAATTGTGTTTATTTTGGTAAGAGATGCACACGTTTGACATATAAGAGCGGTGACACAGGACTAAGATTCCACTAGTTTATTGTTCCGTGGTCATGATTTGTATCTCTGATTTTTTACATTACCAAAAATTGCTTTGTGACTTACGACGTAACAGAATGAATAATTAAAATGAAGTTGCAGTCAATTTAAAAACAATTATTATAAAGTTTAAAATTGATACTCCATTTTTGTTTTAGCTTTATCGAATTTTGTATTCTGTCTTTAAGTGTTAATAATCTCGACATCATGTTAGTTAATGTTGCATTATGTATTGTGTTCTACTATTGTTAGTTATTTTCTCAGGTATATCTTATGGCTACTGTTGACTGTCGCCATTTTGTTATTAATTATTATCCTTCATACGTAAAGCGGGACACACGCTATCAATGGTACTGATCCCCATTAAAGATGGAGCCGTACTACGCGGAAGTGCACTGCAAGCGAATACGGCCCAGCACGGGAAAATTTTGTGTATTATTGTATTGCGTCAGCTATTTCGTATTACGCTTCAACGATGTTATCACAATGTTTTGACACTTACCAAAAGGTTATTTTGACATAGAGTTCAAGCAGTAGGTGTGGCAGAGTATTGCCATTTTACTACAGTTGTACCGAGTGGGGTGTCGCTCTTATTCATACTTCGTATATTTAGTACGTAGTTATTACTATTGTTTAGTATTACGCTTAGCGTGTGTTCAGTTTAGAAAATCAGTATGTGCTTAGAAATCTTCATTGCCCGTTTAATGTATTTCGTAAATGACGAGAAATAAAAAAAAATATTGAAAGAATATATTTTCGAAATAATGGCTATAATTAATTCATTTTACATTTAGTAACCATAAGAATCTCTGTATGTTGGATAAAATAAGACATTGTCTTTAAACGTGTGCGTTGTGACGTGTGTCTTTTTAATATTAATCTTGTAAATGCGAACGTTAGTGTATAATTTTTTTACATAATAAATTGTAAAAAATATTAAAAAGAGCTTTGATTTTTACGAAAAGTGCTTTAGAATACATGTGGAACTTGAAATGGGCATCTTTTGAATTAAATTATCTGTATCGAGATTGAAGAATGGTGCCGCTAGAATAAGCTTATTCCAGCTTGTACATTGATCGAAATTGTAGGAGTTAATCAACTTAAAGTGTCTACGTACGTAGGAGAGCTCCTTGTGAAAGAGTTCGTCCAGGGAAGTGCTGCCACCTTATCTATTTCTGCTGCCAAGCAGCAATGTTAGCCTTGCAGCGTTCCGGTTTAGAAGGGTAAGGGTTCTGGTGAAGTTACAGACACGTGAGGCTTGTCAACTTATGTCTCAGGGTGACGGGCGCAACGGCAGTGCCCTTCAGATCTTTGCGATTTAAAGCTCTTGATTGGCACTGCAACTGTTACGGACAGGCGTGTAGCTTACGTATATTTTATTTTTTTTTCGGTTTATTTTTTAAACATTACAAAATACAAGTTTATTTTTTAAATGGATAAGTAATTAAATACGTAAGTACTTATAGCAACACAACTATAATATTATTTATTGAGACAATAATTTGTAGCAATACAAATACTTAATAGGAAATAATAATTTGTCGCTAATGTATGTACTCAAATTTCAATAAATAATGTGCATATTCTCTGTAATTGTTCAATTAATAAATTGAACATTAAATAAACATTCAAAATTCTTTATTTGGTTATATCAATGGCAACATTTGTAAAGTATATATGTAAGATGCCGTGTTAAATATGTGTTACGTTTTATGGCAACACTTCTACTATAAAATCTGTTCCACACGAGAGTGCTTAGTTGTATTTCAAATATATAAAAATTTAAATTTCAAGCCTGCGTTTTATTGAACAGTAATAGTTCCGAGAAGTCCCGGGATTTGTAGAAGGGAATGGCCCCGTTATTCTTTAGTTTAGCTAAATTTCGATCACTACTTAAAACTTTGAAATGGCGGCCCGATTAAATCTACAATTTTACAACTAGGATCGACTGAAATGCGACTTTTTACCTAACTAGTCAAATTTGAAAAAGTAAATAGTCGACTACAGTCACGTTGGAATAAGGGACGCTAAATACTGACAGCCCCATATCGACGTCGTATAATATGAAGACGCTTTAGTTTCCGCACACAGTTAAAGCTATGAAGTGCAATTCTGAGATAATAGCTAGTGATGTTACTGCGATATCCTGGCGTCGTGGCTGACCTATATAATGTTCTTGCCAAATTGTACTAACGTTGAGCAACGAACACACAGACGTCTTCTTCATATGAGCCCTTTTAATGGGTAAAAGATACGTGGAACTTACAACTTTATTATAGGCAATGGTGTAATAAAAAGATTGTGTTGTGATATAACTGAATGCTTCGTTGCGACGCACAAATTTAAAGAAACAAAACAATTAATCAACATTTTTTTTATTATACCAAGTAGCGGGACGAACAGGCGCGCCTGGCAGTAAGCGACACGCCTATCCATAATAGTTTCAGAGTTTTAAATCGCAAACATCTGAGGAGCACTGCCACTGGGCACGTCACCCTGAGGCAAGTTGACGAAAGCGAGAAGGCTAAAAGTTTGTGCCAGTGGAATGGCGGAAGAGGTTTGACAGGAGATAAGCGACTCGAGGCTCATTCTTTGCTTACCTCTGTAGGAGACAAGCGTGACAGTATGTTGTGGGTAACGATTTAGGCGGGGTCACCACTATATTATACTCGAGAAGTTGACATAACCGAAGACAATTTTATGGACATCATTATAGTATGTAAATGTATGTGGCACGCGTGACGGTGATTTAGTACTGCATAATTGTAACAATTGTTTTAATTTTATTTATTATTATTAGAGTCTAATAAATCATGATTATTTTAGTTAGACTCTCGCCTCTCCCAGGGCCTAAAAGATTAATTTTGAATTTTTATTATTACCTCTCTTGTTTTGTTTATATGCGTGTCTGTGCTTGTGTAATAAACAGTTTTCCTTATTTTCTTTCTTTCTTTCTAAATACATTAATACAACGAGTTGCGCGAGAAAAGTAAAAGTTAAAACCACTATGTGCCTAGCTTATGGGTACGTCTTTGTATAAATATTTCGAAGCTCAATGTGTTTGGCTGAAATCCAGTGTTAGGCTAATTGGCGCAATAACTGCAGTAGGATCAGGGAAGGTCCTGCGGCTGTACATTCGCAACTCCGTTACGGTCGTAATATTATTAGAGCTTGAAATTAACTTGCATAATCTTGTTCATCCTGGGTAGAGCAAAGTTTCTATTGTTGATTCTTTAAGTCTGTTAACTAATTTATCTAAAAAGGCCTTTGCGTTATATAATTTATTTTGGGCGTGTGTGTGTTTCTTTATTTAACATAACTGGCGCCCAAAGTGGGGCCGTGAACTTATTGCGTAGGTTACGTAAACGTTTTGTTGTATATTCTGTAATTGTTATATATATATATATATACATAAACAATGTTATCTTAAGAAACCGTCACCCTAATTTAAATGAAATCTTTTTATTTCAAAAAAACACGAACAAGGCGCCAGCTACATTAATAATGATTATCTGAATGACTAGACAGTGGTGGATGGGTCTATTTTTCGCGGGTCGCAATTAATTCGCACATTCCGTTATCTGGCGAAGAGAATATTTATTCATGGCTTTTCTGGAGGTAGGGACACCAACATTTGTCTGAATTTTTTTTGAAAATGTATTGTACAAACAAAAAATCTGTTTTTGAAAGTTTTTTCTGTTTGGAAATTTCATGATTTAAAAACTACACATTATTGCAATAACGACTCATATAATCTTCAATCACAAACTTATATGACAAAGTTTCTTCATTACAAATAACATATATTTAACGTTACATGAAATTTATGATGCTTAAAGTATAGT
>NW_020654520.1:929584-1010845 GCF_003589595.1 Hyposmocoma kahamanoa
AATATTGAATGAATGATAGCTTAAGTACGTATTAACATCATAACGAATTTAATGCATGCATTGACATTGTTGATAAAAATTTGTTAGTATAATTTATAAATGCCCCTCTGTAATTTGCCATGCCCTTACAGGGCGTCACATGATCCTATACAATGACATAACACCTTAAATTGCCTATTTGAAAATGTACTGTAACTGTGACATGCAAATAAATGATTTGATTTGATTTGATTAAATTAATGTCTTTTAACACAGCCTTACTCAGTCTTTGTTGAAAAAAAAATCAAAATTAAACAAAGAAGAGTTTTTTAAGAGTTCGTCTAAGGATGTAATGCCGCCTTACCTGTTTCTGCTGCTGAGCAGTAATGTGAGCATTGTTCCGTTCCAGCTTTGAAGCGTAAGGAGTTTTGGAAATTACCGGCACGTGAGACATGTCAAATTTGCGTCTCAGGGTGACATGCACAGTGGCAGTGTCTCTCAGATCTTTGCAATTGAAAAGCACTGCAATATCTAAATAGCACTAAATAACTGTCATAGGCGCACGATATGTTCGTTCATAATATATCAATTAAATTAACATCTTTTATAGTATGTAAACAAAATGATTTTTTTAAAGATTTGGCAAATGGCTGAAAGTTTAATAATTGTAACCAGTTTAATATTGATTTAAGTCATACTCTAATAAACAAAAAATTTTTTCAACTAATGTTTATGAAAACAAAAACGCAAAATCAACGTCGGTGCCTCGATAGTAGGATATTGAAATAATAGAATGATAAAACATTTTTTTGACAAAACCTGGTCGTTACCGGGACTTATTTTTTATTTTCAAATCGAACTAAAAAAATAAAGTAACCTGCCACATTTTCGAATAAACACTGCATTACGCCAACGACAACATGTATTTTTTCACTAGTGCTTCCATTCTTCTTTCTTACTGATTGCAGCACATCTAATCACACAGAGACGCTGTTACATCTCCTCGATATCTCCTAGTGTCTTTTTACCTCAACGGCAACCTGCTTCCCTTCATTACTGCTTCTATTCTTTTTTCTTTGGTAGGTACTTTTCGTAAATTATGCGGTTCGTTATGATTGGTTATCTTTCTAAAATTTTGTCGATAACTATGTACATATTTAGGACACCCCTAAAACTAGATTTCCGCGTCGAACATGTCATGTCACATCGGCTGCAACTCTCTGAAATTTATTTCATTTCATCTCGCCTCGACCCCCGCAACCCGCGACCCCGCCCCTCGCCCGTTCGTGTTAAATCTATACACCGACCCCAAAATAAAAAGTAAAACCGAGGTGCTGTATAAAATTGTTACCGAACGTTAAGGGCAGAGCCAGTGCTGACTTTTTTTAAGGTATACCTTTGCTTTACAGTGAATTTAGTATCTCGTATGTGTTTCATACGATTTTTCAGGATGTGTAATAAACATACGTAATAATGTTTGTAGTGTCATTTTAATTCGTAGAACTAAAAATTACAAAGATCTCATTGGTATTGCCACTACGCCCGTCACATTGAGACATAGGTTGACAAGTCCCATATACCTGTAACTTTATCACCCTTATTCTTCAAAACGCAGTAATGCTCACAAGGCTCTTTCACAAGGAGCTCTTTCGCATTTTCTAATTTATACAATCTGTGAGAAGACACTGAGAGCATAAGCATTGAAAATTCTTTCTCCACAAAAGTACAAAACGAATTCTTTTTTTGTTACAGGACGAATGCTGTACTTTTCTGGGAGAAAATGACAAAATAGCAATCTTCCAAGAAATGTATAAGTAATCTTCCAGTGTAATGTAAACAATATCTGTTTTCTCCGAAAGAATGTGGGGTAGCGTATTGAGTAATGTCTATTTTGAGTATGTGCCGAAACTTTATATATACAAAGAAATGTCCAAAATGGACATTACCCTAGTAGCTCGGTGTCAACCTCACTTGACATCGAGTTCTAGGTTTTCGTTACAGTTACTGTTACACATTGAAAATATATTTCTTCTTTCTATAATATTAATGCAAACCACCCCATTCTGAACTATAGTTACCTACATAAGGCACATGATACCAACTACTGTAAGCAAGTAACTTAAAAATAATGGAATTGAAAAAACACGAATTTAAAAATTAAAAGAAACTATGAATGAATTTTATTGCGAATAATAGGATTATTTTTATTTATGCATAATCATTAGTTATCCACTTATAAACGAGAATGAAAAATTTATTGATTATAGATAATAATAAAAAGATAATAGAAAGGTTTTGAGGTAATTTAAATTAGCCCTTTATTGAATGTTGTGTTCAACCTTTTCAAGGCTCTATTGTTTCAGTTTTGACGCGACGTCAGAGTTTGACACATAATTAAAGATTATAATAACAAATTTTACGGGTATTCCGTCTTTTTCGTTCAGCAACTTTCCAATGACCCGTATCAATAAATATGCTTCAAGGTCAGCCGTCTTTATTAACATTATGTATTTGCAAGTGAGTGGTCATGATCTCGTCCGAGCTAACCTCTCATAAAACCGACAAAAGACAATATCTGTCCGATCTCTTAAAACCTCCCACCCCAACGTGAGTTTTCAGCCTGACCCAACCAAAAACCCTAGTTGCCAAAGTTGCCACTTTTTCGTTTAACATTCTTTATTTATTTATTTTTATAAATTAATGAACCTTACGCTAATTAATTAAGTGTAGATTGGGTTTTGGATTTACTTATTACTTATTAAGACGGTTATTATCCATTTTGTCGCCGTTAGTTGTTTAAAATTTAAATAAGCGACAAAAACTCAAACCGAGAAAATAATTTATTTAATTTTAATTGTAAAGCAAAACACAAATTACATTTCGTAAACGGAAACGGAAAACACAAACAGAAGGTACATCTTATTTCTATAAGAAATTTCTTCCTGCATGCCAAAAAAATGTTTAATGAAATGAAATAAAAAATATCTACTTTTTCTTGCGGAAACTTCATACCTTATCCACCTAGGAAAATTAAAATAGCGATAGATCGCCCTTTTTTACTGATCACGGCAGTCTACATTACAACTTTTTTCAAGTGACGGCAGCAGCATGATACTGATGTATAAGTTCACTAATATAGGAGAGATTGATTGACTTCTCAATGGAAACTCACCCGTAGACCTACGACCTGTTAATTAACCCAGGATTTAGACAAAGTACCTTTGTTACAGTCCTAGGTTTATACATAACAAATACGTAGTCGATACCGCAAAAGGAAGCGAGTTTATAAAAAAAAAATTTGCCGTTCGTGACCGCGCAGGGAGAACTGCGTCATCGAGGGGAACGTTCTTGGGGGAAGGTTACTTAAATTTTTCTATTTGTTCCACTTGCTACACTTTAGTGCATGGTTTAATCTTACTCATGATCTGTAACATCTCTCATTAAGCTTATTGTAACTTTAAAACAGCTATTGCTGTAGATTTTGTGTTTCGGTAAGTTTTTGGCCACAAGAGACGATAATGTCGTGGGATTTTGCGCTAGATGGATACGTACTTGTAAGTGTGATAGGTATTTGTAGAAGTTAAATAATATAAATAAATAAATAAACAGTAAAAACGAGGTGCTTGGCGATGGTCTTCGCACAATTTTGAAGAGAGACAAATAGTTCAGTAAGCCACCGCATTTATTAAAACGACGAAACTCTACCTAACCTATCCCACGTTTGGATATAACTCTCTGAAAACCTATTTGCAAATGACATCTGTAGGCTTAATCCAGTTTCCCTCCGGTGGCTTCCACCTCAGTCTGCGTGGGGAGGGTGAAATATTGAGCACATTTTTCAGGGATTTGCGCCCCCGGGTATCGCCCGATAGCGGCGTAAAACCAGATAGATATAATGAACTATGTTTGTAAACATTCACTTCAGTTATTACAAATTGTTTTATGCTTATGTGAAATGGAAAGAAACAAGCACCTGTGAAGGCTGGTACCTATTAGCTTTGTGGTAAACGTGTTATACGTGTATTATTGATTTGTTTCTCCATTAGTTTGTTATGATTATTATATTCAAAGATCGAATGCAAAGAAAGTCTTTGTGTTTCATAATTATAACAAAGTAATGTTATACGTGTTTCGTATAAGACGTGGATTTTGCGCTACTTGTGGTAGGTACACTATCACGTTTTCTCAGGCCAGTCAAATCAAAGCAATCCAGGGATTGTTGTATAGTTGTAAAAGTGGAATGTATGCTTACTGTTTATTTATTTATGGCGAAAGATAATTTTACGATTGGAATGTGTAGCAAAGTATTACTTGCGTTGTACAAACAATCCGCCATTTTACCGAGCTACAAACGGTTTCTCATATCACTGTTGTTTGATACTAAACTCTATGTGCTGTACTAATATTATTATTATGTGTAATGTACTTTGTATATTAATGTGTTGAAATAAAGGTACGCTTTTATTATTGTTAACTGATTTATTAAATGACAGCTTACGTGCACGAGGGGCATGCACACCGGTTTTCATATTGTCGCCGTTTCTGAGGTCCCAGCTAGGTTCATTGATAAATGATAAATTTTCCTTTTAAATTTATTTTGATCCCCGACCGGGGCAGTGTAGAAAACTAACTTTTCTATATTGTCTCGTGTCTGGGTGTTTGTGGTACTTCGTTGTATCCGATTTAAATAACACAAGTGCTTTAACTACTTACTTCGGGATCAGAGCAACGTATATAACTGCTTCTAATATTTATTTAAGTATATTTAAAACGTTTTACGCAATTAGCAGAGATCGGAATAGATATATTTACGTAAATTTCGAATGTTACACTTTGAATGGATAATACTTTTCTCTGAAATCTCGGTACGATTGAAGACAAAAAGCAAAATAAAAAATTTTTACTTGCAATTAGAAAACTTTTCTTTTGAATACGTTATCCTACTTTTTACTACAGTACAATTACTTTTATTTGTTAGTCTGTGTTCAGTTTGCAATTTGTCTAACATTGGCTGTGCGGTCAGCAAGCGATCAGTCATAGCAATTTATTTTTTTACAAAGTGTCAAGTCATCTATGTTTATCGAGTTCTTAGGTTTTCGCGATTGTTACACATAGGAAATGAAACTATTTTTCCGGATTTAAATCAGTCAACCGTGACCTTGGGACCTGTAAAGGGCCCGAAACGTCGGTTTGTTTGAAAAAACAAATATACGCGATTTAAATCCGGAAAAATAGTTTCATTTCATCTATGTTTCCTAAACAAATTAATTCGTCAATATGAATAACTACAAAGCGTTCTATTTGCTTAGACTATGGAAACCAAAGCTACCATTATCTTTCTAATTTGTGAATTGGAAAAGGACATGTTACATTGACATATATAAATCAGACGTTATATGATGCATTTCGACGATTCGACGATATTGAAAACATAAACATGTTATTGTCTTTGTTTAACCACTGCGTACCATCGTAACCCAAATGAGATAGCATTACATTGGTATATGCCAAACACGGGAATCGAAAATACGTAACGGCATTTTAAATGCCAACTGTGTGAATTTCGCCATTTCTGAGTACGGAGACGGTTGTCAAAGGGAAGTGCATCAAATGTCAAAACCAATGTTACGCCAAATGTTTTATTGAATTATTCGCATGAATTATACTTAAATGGACAAAAATACTGACAGTGAGAACAATTAACTATTGATAAAAATGTGTCGTTGCAGCATTAAGAGATGCGGCATTAGAAAAAGCGAAAATCAATCGAATGTTACATTACACTATACAAACATAAACAACAGTTTCAACATTCAAGCCATACATTGTCATGTTGATATTGACTTATCGATGATTATGGTACAACACTAAGGAAATCCGCCATTTGTGGTGCACAATTTTTGTTTAGGTAGCCACGCTTATTCCGTAGATAGGGCAGCTCCTTTCCTTTATTTTTTTCCATCCTCTAAGACTTCTTTTAGTATAAAGTCTTGAGGGCTTAAACTTTTTTCTAAACGATTTTGTAAGCTTCAAACTACAGAGCGTCCTTTTTGCATGCTTTTTTTTTTTTATAAAAGTACAACGTTTCAACGTATTACTAGTCAAAAACTGCATTCAAAAATATTTTTTTTAACAAGCGTTTCGTTTCATGCACAGTTTTCTTAATTAAATTTTTAAAATTCTTTTATTTGATACGAGAATCCGCATATTTACCTTTAATTTCTGTACGTGAGGCCACAATTCCGTAGAACTGCGAATAAATCCGTTGGTCCTGGTGAATTGAGACCTAATTTAATGATTCTTCTGAATGGTGGACTAGTGGAGTATTTACGGGGAATAGTTGCTGATAAAAGATACTTCCTTAGTGTTGCTATTGTCTATGGGTAGTGTGTTCATCGAGCAGATCGTTGAACTCTCACCTAGTTTGTATATAGGTACTATATAAAAAAGCACAACGTGTATAACTAGCATAATCAAAAGTCTTCAATGATCTCAATTAAAATTTCACAATATAGGCCACTCGGATACGGTTATAACGACAATTAGTTACACTTCCAAGCTCTCTATTCGGGTGGTCTACGCTATTGCCAAGATATATTTGCTGTCTTCTATGATTGGAACGCAGCTAAAGTTCTTTAGTTGGGTTGCAACGTGTTTGCATTGTGCTACGTGGAAAACCACCACCATCGAATAGCTTGAACGCGATAGTCCACTGTTGGACATATTTCTAATGTCTAAATCGCGCAAGTTATTTTGAACTCGGTGGCCCACCGGTTTATTGGATGAGGAGGTCCTGGGATAGATTCCCGCTATGACTAACTTTTGAATAGAACTTATAAATTGGTTCTGGAGTTTGTATTCCGGATAGTGAATTGTGTTGGTCTCGTAGTAATTGTACAGGAAATCATGTAGTTTGAGAGTTAAGACTGTGATCAAACGCGGAAACCCTTCCGAGACTGACAAGTTATGACAAAAACTAATCCTTAATAAATCAGAAAAACTAAGGGAGATACATTAAAAAAGAAACAATATTTTCAATCGCCTAACATTACGTAACTCAGATCCGAGAAAATTGTTTCATTTCCGATGTGTAGGAATCGCGGAAACGTAAGAACGCGATAAAGGAGAGACAATGTTGGATATTTCTTATAAAATTGATATTTTATTTTGTTATTTTTTTATTTATGTATTGGAAAGACTTTTAAAACTCATTATAATATAATTTATTAAGTGTTTTTTGTGACTAATTACATGAGTATAATATACAAATTATTGCATTATTTATTGACTGTCTACTTAAAAAAATATGTAAACTTTGTATACAATTATTAAATGCAAACATCGAAAAATTTCATCGATGCGGCAGGACTCGAACCTGCGACCACGGGATTCGACTCGATTATAGATATTTGCATTGAGTTTTCGGCTTTTGACGGTACGGTATGGTAAAAAAACCAAAAAAAAACCTGTAAATACATTCTTCAAATCAGTGTATCAAGAAAAAAGTAAATGAATTTAAATTAGCAAGAATTAACTAATATTGCCGTACCGTAGTAAAAACCAGGGTTCGAATTGATAATTGTTATTGATAATTATTCTTGTAATTATCTTGATAAACACCGTGATATTTATAAAACAACAAAATGCTACCTTTAGCAGTAGAGCTCCTTGTGAAAGAGTTCGTCCGTCATAATGTCAGCATTACTGCGTTCCGGTTTTGAAGGGCAGGCTGGTGAAATTACAGGCACATGCGACTTATGTCTCAGTCCCCTCAGATCTTTGCGATTTAAGCTCTAAGTGGCACTGCAACTGTTATGGACAGGCGTGTAGCCTACCGTTAGGCGCACGACTTGTTCGTCCCGTCACTTGATATTACTAAAAAAATAAAAATGTCGTGGCATGTGTGTATGTGTCAGAGACGTATCCAAACGTGTCAAATGTTAATTTGAAAAAATCACAAATCGCTTTCCCCAAGGTTGTTCTTCGTATTTATTTTGTTTTCGCACTCTTACTTATTTGTAATAAAAATATAAAGAGACCAAACAATGAATCGTCATGGATAATTATCGGATATATATAGGATAATTATCAAAGAAAATAAATATCTTGATAATTTTGAACCCTGGTATGAACCAATGCAAGCTTTAAGTCTCTCTCAAAAGGAACTGCAGCAAATATTCTCTCTTGAATAGAAATGCTTGAGAATCTGATGTGATGAACAGCGGCATCGTCAGCTGCAACGATAAGTTGGTAGCATTTCACCACGTCTACAGTTAGAAATGCAATGTCATCGTGGTGGGACAAATCGATTGATTTCCCACCGCGTCCGCCGCAGTCGTGGTCGTGGTCCAGAATATGTGACCGGCTAATTTTCGAAGTGAACTTTGTAGGCGTATTTTGGAACACACCTTCAAACGTAGTACTTCTAACTTGTTTTCTAAAGACGCAGGCCATTTTGCACAAAAGTAATAATAATAATATGCTTGGTTTGAAAAGCTCTTAATTTCTTCGAATATCCCGAAGGGGGTCTACTTTCGTTCTTTGTCCAACATCCGTCTGAAACAATTATTGTTACATAAGTAATATTCGATCAAATGTCCAAATGTCAAAAAAAAACAACGTCAAGTACATTGACTTACAATTATATGGACGTCGGGTCCGCGCTAAAAAGTGTTCGAACTTATAGGGCGTTAAAATCGTATACAGAGGCGTCATTCACCCTTTAGTCTTCGTTTGTTCGACTGACAGCGAAGCAAGCAAAATTAGACAGTACTGCGATGACATTACAATTTCAATTTAGCTTTTTCATATTCCTTTACATGTCACTACGTTTAAATAGGTTGACTTGGGACATTTTTTTCGTGGTTTTCGTACTAGACCTGTCGTCCATTTATTTGTAAGTCAATGGTCAAGTATGAAGCTGCACTCGCACCATGCGTGTTTTAATTTTGTCGAGTATTACTTGTTCGGACGGATGTCGAACAAGAGAGAGTACAGGGCCATTTTAGAAAAATCGTTTCTTAAATAGGTTTAACAGCGTCCAGAATGCTACTACCACCAATATCGTCAAATGATTGGATATATGTTTTCTTCTTTTTTTCATTTATTCAACTTCAAAAAACTCTACAAAAAGCGATACTTCTTTATTACTAGGCAGTAACTTCTAGCGATGAGTTAACAGGCTCTATATTTAAATTAACTAGTGACTTACTAAATTAAAAAGTTCTAGAGTATAATAGGTTTACATTTAAATAAGTTCTGTAGACTTCACTCTTGCCTTAAAAAAGGCCAAGTTATAGCGTTCAGGAAATAAGTGTGTGGAATAAGTATGGATAGATGTGTCGCTTAGAGAGATAGACAGTGGGTTTTAACCCATCCGACCCGCTCAGGTGTTAACCCATTTCTACCCAAAATCGTTGAATGTGGAATTTGATATAATTCTGTATTTATTACAAATTATGATGTAAAAAATTCTTTTAGACAAAAAGAGGCAACTCTATACAATACCCACCTTGCAATTTTATGGATTCTCACTAAGGATGCACGTTACTGTTCAATTTTTATGAAAATCGATTAAGTGCATACGGTCTAACGATTTTTTGTATCGGTTTATTTCAATGCGGATTTCTATCGAATTGATTCAATGGAAAGGCAAATCAAATCGTCTAGATAAGAAAGCAATAAACATTTTGTAATAATATTACTACATTTGAACAAAACTCGATTTACAACAAATATTTAGCTGTAAATAGTTTTTGCTGTCGATTCCGGGCATTAATGGGTCTTTCCCGATTTAAACCCGGCGTTAACAAAGAGCTAGGTGAAAACCCGGGCGCTTGCCCATCTCTGACTGTAGTTATATAGAAGTGGCACAACAAACCAAGATTAGTGTCTCTCTAGAACAGTTTTGTATTTCCTGACATCACCCTTTACGGTTACGGTTTGGCTTGTGGGATAGGTGCCAAATAAATGAAAGCAGGTCAGACAAGAACAGCCAATAAACTTAACCCTCAACTACAAACTCATCCAATAAGATAGTATAACGTTAACGAAGGCAGTTCGGGCAACTCACAAACTTGGAGGCAACTCGGAAAACTAGCCAACTCGGAGTTAAGTTGATAACAGACTGAAGAACATTGCCCCATTTCCTTTATTGCTTGTTCCAAGTCTTAGATACGTTGATGAAGATCTTCGCGGTGGTTTTTGTTTCTCCTGTTCGATTTCTACTCGAGTATTATTCTTATTATCTTTAGTATTTTATATCATAAGTACGGTACATTCTAGCATAAAAGTATTAAAAATAAAATGCGCGTGGCTGACATGTTATTGTTATGCCACTACCTATATCTATTTCCGCCGAATATGAGCATTACTGCGTTTCGGTTTTGATTTTGAGGCACATGGGACTTGACTTTACGTCTCTGGGTGACGGAAGCAGTGGCCCTCAGTTCTTTGCGATTTAAAGCCTTGAGTAGCACTGCAATCTGTTATTGGAAGGCGTGTCGTTTACCACCAGGCGCACGACTTGTACAGGGTCAAGAGCACGTCAAGCTTGACACTTAAGATTTAAATCCAACTCTATGCCGCTGACGATAAGAACGGTCCAAAGTTCGAAGCATCAAGCTTGACGTGCTCTTGACTGGACGTCCAGTCACTTGAGATTATAACAAAATATATATAATTATCTTTCTCAAGGGCTGTTCTTGCAATGTAAGAAGGTTTAATACAAAACGTAATCTTGCTTGTTACGGTTGCGGTTTTGGGAAGATGCTCAATGTGGGCGTCACTGTCGTTAGGTGCAGACGCACCTAATAAAACTTGCCCTAGCCGTAATTAATCACTCCAGACTGTTTTATAGAGGATTCAGTTTCCTAATGTGAATTTCTTTACACAGCGATTACAATGATATTGTTAGTTTAAAGATACGGTAATTTCTTGCTGTTCGCACTGTAGCGCAATTCTCACATTTAAGCGCAGTTCTCCAGATTTGAACACCCTACGACTTTTTTACTGGGATTGTCTGAAAGAAAAAGTTTATGTGAAACCAATATCAAACGTTGCCGAATTACGACGAAGAAGCACGGAAGCTGTACACTAGATAAATTTACCACGATATGCACGATTGGTGACAAGGTCATTTAGGCGTTGCCGTACACGTATCGATGCCGGTGGAAAACAGTATGAGTACTTTCTGTAGTCTGTAATAAAATTATAGTAATTTATTCATTACTTTTATTTAAATTCCTATATCTGCCGAGAAGTGTGGAATTTTGAAACTGTTTGCCTCACTCAATCATGCTTACCATTTTTACCAGTCCACCATTTACCATTTTTATCAGAGCGAGGGTACGATTTCGTGAAATATTTGAAAGTCCTGGAAAAACTTTGCCACATAAATTCCAGCAATTAAGTCTAAAATCTTATTGGATGACAATATGGCCCATTTATATGAGCTGATCGGAGCCTGGGGACCGATTATCATTCGCTGCACCATTTCCTCAATTTCGGAATACTTTCGGTGCTCATTTTTACTAAAATATCTATTGTAAAAAAATATATATTATCGGTCCCGATAAAGATGCCACACCGAAAAATTTTGAAATGCCCTGTAATTAAAATGTCCTTATTTGAGGACATTGTACTTACATGTTACTTAGTACACATTTTTTTTTCTTCGGCTCTATTAAAATGAACGAATGGAATGAATGGACCGAAAAACAAATTCATGTGAACGTTTTACCGTATTACCTGTCTTGTTTTTAAACAATTTTGCGCGCGATATTTAGATCTTTATTGACTTTGAACACGTCACATGTCGAACGCTGATGGTCGTGAGATTGTGAGAGTACGGATGCGTTTCAAAATTCAGAAGTCGAAGGTAAGAATCCCTATGGCCCTGTGAATTGGGCGGTGTGATCCTTACAAGAAGCCTGTGCCCAGAAGTGGGATGTGTAATGACTTGATGCCGATGATGAAATTCTGAGAATACCAAAAACTATTTGAAATCGACATATACCATGATTTTTTTTATTCCGGACGCAAAAAGAAGGTGTTATAAGAAGGAAGCCTTTGTACCTTTACCTATATCTGTGGCATAAAAGCAGTTTAATCGGAACGGCGTTTACCTATGTCTAAAGAACGTCTTTAGTATCTGTGTTCCAGCATTGAAGGGTAAGTAAGGGAGCTGGAGAGATTACAGGCACATGGGACTTGTCAACTTATGTCTCAGGGTGACGGGCGCAGTGGCAGTACCCCTCAAATCTTTGCGATTTAAAGCTCTGACCCTGTAAAATGTCAAATAAGTAATAATCGACCAAATTAAAAGAGACACGATGCGAATGAAGCTTCATACTTGACATTGTTTTTTTAATTTGGTTCAGTATTGTTTATTTGACATTAATTGTTTTGGATGGATGTCGTATGAGTGGAACTGCTATTGGCAGGTGTGTCGTTTACCAGACTTCTTCGTCCAGGCACTTGGTGCAATAAAAGAATCTGTTCAGCTGTTTGAAGATCACCAGCTCCTTTCCCGGTTTATGGAGGGATCTATAAGCCATATTATGTTCGATATTTGTTCGATCGACTTGAAATAAAACAAAAATAAAAATGTAGTATGTAAATAAAATGTCACTACAATAATAATAATAACAACAACAATAATAATAATAAACAAATTAATTTGTCTTGAAAATAGTTATACATTTTATAATAAAATCAAAGACAGTACCAATTAACAAGACAAAACGGGTTATGACTCAGCGGTCGCGGGGAACTCACGGCCTCTGTTATTCTGCTATGAAGTATTGTAATTAAATATTTATTTTAGGACATCGAAACTTAAAGTAGGTAATTAATAATTAACTCTATCAGTATCAAGACAAACCATGCGCAAGAACCTACCGTGTAGCCATTCGCGACAATATCCACGAAAAGTTGAAACTGTATGATTAAATTGAATTTTACGGATAGGTGGAGGTAGATCATTTCAAATTTTAGCAGAAGCGTACTTAAAATAACCTCTTGCGCCACCCAGTCTAATCACGGGTACACATAACATTGGACCTCGGTCTCTAAGAGATGACATACTAGTCTTAGGGTCGTATTCCAGAACTCTACTCAATGCTCAAGTCAGGACTTGAGCAGACTTGAGTATGATTTCAAGCACTGGAAGTACGACCCTAATGTCAAGGACTTGAGGATGATTTTCAGTGCTCACTGCAATGCTCAAGTCCTGACTTGAGTATTGAGTAGAGTTCTGGAATACGACCCTCAGAGCCGTATTCTAGAACTGTACTCATTGTTCAAGTCAGGATTTGAGTATGGTTTAAAGCACTCAAAATCATACTCAAGTCCCTTCCATTAGGGTCGTATTTCCAGTGCTTGAAATCATACTCAGATCCTGACTTGAGCATTGAGTAGAGTTCTGGAATACGACCCTAAGAAATTAATTTATCGTACAAATACGGCGGACATTCGTCGTGCAGCAATCCGAACAGAAAACACGCATACTTGAATGTACTCATATTGTAACATATGGTTACAAAATAATATTGTAACCTTGATCTGATCCTGCAACCAGCTCAGACTACCAAACTCGTCGACTGTTCATGTTCATAGCAGAACTAACGTGTTAGAGTTTATTGCATTGATTGATCTGCGAGTACTTAGTAGCAGGAGGTTATGTACGATTCATGTATACGTTATATTCTAACAGTTTGTATTCATGGAATTGGACTCAACGTATTGACTTTTTAGAACTCGCTGTATTGTCTCAAGGGTTTTTAAATTTTTATTTTTCTCTAACACGGCATTTTCTCTTTTGCACGAGAAATGGTCCCCAGGTGTTACGTCGGCTTCCCCATTGGAAGTTAAAGTTAAAGAAAACTGGATTCTACAAACTGTTCTCAAGTGACATGTCTTATAATATTCGTCATTGCAACAAAAAGTGAGTAGTAAATCTTCTAAAGTAAGTATTTATTACGAGTTAAGCCTTAAGGAATTGCTTGAAGTTTCTCGGCGAGATCGGCTTGATTTAGCTCTGTTTTAAATAGAAGTAGCTTTTAAGTAAATGAATGGAAACTCCCAAAACGCCGTAAATATTTGTTTAAAATTTAGTCTTTAATAGGGGTTTATTCAGAGAAGGAGACAAAAGTTTAGGAGCTTCTAGGTATTCACAGATAACACTCGCAGTATCTCGATCTGGCACGAGATCAATGACATGTGGCTCTGAGCTGATCCACAGAAATAATCTCTATTATTTTGTCCTCAAACTTATGATTTCGGTGAGGGCTGCTTAATTTGACACGTATCGTTCGCAGGTTCTTGAACTTGAGTCCTTGGCCCCAGCCGACTAAGCCATTGCTGGAGTATATCACTTTTCAAAACGATAATGGTGGGAGATCAAAGGGCTGTAACTGAACTGGACAATCATCTTCAATAACGGTTTTCCAAATTCTGCCAACCTTATTGACATGTAGGTCTAATCACGATGTATTCGAATAATCCGTGTACATAGGGCGCACTATAAGTTTCCGGAACTGGCCACTTACATAAACAATACTTAAAAAGTAATTACAACATTTGAAAATGAAACTCTATGGCTTTAGAATACAGTTTGTTTCATCTGACTGTCACTTGTTTTTACATTGTTTCGTCATTTTAGAAATTGATTGTCTACATCACCATGGATTTAACTCGTGAAAATTTTCGTAGTATGATTTTCTAAGACTTTAAGTGTATTTGAACAGCCCAGTGGAGCTTCGCTGAGCTTCAAACTACTTTTGGCGATGAAACACCATGCAAGACGACTATTTGTAGCTGGTTTGCAGAATTCAAACGCGGTTGTTTGAAACTCAGTGACGAATTTCGTGATGGTCACCCGTTCACTGCTGCGAACAACAAAAACATTGATGCTGTGAGCCGTATGATCAAAACAGACAGGCATGTGACATACCATGAGATTCGGGCATCTTTACGCATAGGCATGAGTCAAATGCAATCAATACTACACAAACATTTGGGTGTGAAAAAGCTGTGCTCTCGGTGGATCCCACACAATTTGACTGAGGCTCAAAAAACGGATCGCGTCACTTGGTGCAATGCCATGCTTACCAGACGCCTCTTCCTTAAGGAAGAGGCGTCAAATTTGGTGTGGGACATAGTAATAAGTGACGAAACATGGATTTATAGTTACGATCCCAAAACAAACCACAATCGAGCGTATGGGTCTTTTGAGATGAGCCGAAACCAACCAAAGTGGCGCGCGTGCAAAGACCTCTATGCGGATGATTGCTTCTTTTTTTAATAAAACTGGACACGTGGCTACTGTTGCTTTTGAGAATCGTTGTGCCGTGAATAGTGATTGGTACACGACCATTTGTTTGCCGGAAGTTATTGACAAACTCCGTAAAAATAACCGTAAACGCCATCTTGCACCACGATTTTGCCAGTTCTCACGCGGCCAGACAGACAAATGAATTTTTGAAGTTGAACAACGTTGACCTTTTGAGCCATCCCGCGTACAGTCCCGACCTGGCACCTTGTGACTTTTATTGATTTCCGAAAATTAAGAACCAGTTACGCGGTCAACGATTTTCATCACCTGAAGAGGCTGTCGAAGAGTATGAAAAATATGTTTCGGAGATTGTCACAGAGGAGTGGCATAAATGTTTTCAAAATTGGTTCATTAGTATGAAAAACGCATTAACGCTAACGGAGAATATTTTGAGAAACAATAAATTCATTTCTGACCATTTATAGTATTTTTTGTTGTTCGTTCCGGAAACTTATAGTTGATTGTGTTTAGTTAATTTGTGCCAACTTTTAAAATAAATAAATCAAGAAGTTGGTTTTTATTTATGAAACTTTCCAGTACTACGTACTGAACTGTATACAGAAGGTTAAAAAGTATCGGATCATTGCCTTTCAAATTAACGATACAAAAAAAGAACTCTTCAAATTAAAAGCCAATTGGGTAAAGTACCTCATTGCTCGTCATTGAAACGTATTCAATAATCAATATATCACCTGGCTCTTCCTGATCCGGAATGGGGCCGTCACCCCCACTCGTATGAAATTGAAAAGCGTAAAAAAGCCGTAAACGTCCACTTGCGCCATATACATCGTAAATAGATCAAATCTACGGACTTATTCCCGCTCCTTTCACCCCCTTAGTGGTAGGGCGACCATTATTTTTGTAATTTTGAAGTTGAACAATTATTGTAAATGTAATATTGATTCTACCTAACTAACCTAGCTCTCGAATAATAAGAAGTAGAATATATGAAATTTCAACTTATTAAACCACAGGTTCTTAAACTTTTTGGCGCACCGCCCACTTAGGCAATATAAAAAAAATTCATGCCCACCACCACAAAAAATAATTGAAAACACGTATTTTTTATATTAACACCAAAAAAAAATCAGAAGGAAAAAAATGTAGTGTAATATAAATACATAATTCAGGTTTTTTTTCAAATGTGGTAGCACCTCCGAGACAGCATAAACGCCTTCAATTGCTTCCGAGGTTCTTATCTAGAACTCTTCAGCGACCACTGGGGCAGGGACCACTTTGGGAAACTATGTATTAAACATTTCATTACATTTTAGTTCAATATGCTTCTTCTTCATGTTAAGTCATGACAAAAACTAATTTTTAGTTAGTAATGACACAAACTAATAAAATGGGTAACCGATATTAATTTTTTTGGCCCGGTAAGCCAGTATCCACGTCTATATCCGTTGCCTTTAGCAGGTGTTTGTTGGTTGGACACAGTGGACACCAGAGCAGGTGAGACATAATTTATTTTGTTGATATAGACCATTATACTGGCCATGATCTAACGTAATTTGTTGTACTTTTCAGACTTATTTAGTTTTTCTAGCGTGTTTCGAGCGTTAGCGTCTAGCCAACACGCACAGGCTAACATTAGAAAGGCTTAAAGTTTTTCTTTATAGGAGAACCATGCTCAGTAGTAGGACATATATGGGTTGAATATTTAAAATGGATCGGAACTTACTCAATTAACTTATCGAATTAGAAACGTAAAAAAATTAACAATATTAAAAACATTACCGAAAGTTATTCAATCTGTATTTGTGTCATACTAGTGAATAAAGTGTTTATCTATCTATCTATCTATCTATCTACTCCCAAAAAAAGTAAAAAATCCCAGTAAGGCAAAAAATATGGTGCCCTTAATTCTAGGATCCTCTGACAGCGCATCGAGGCCCGTCACAGTGATAACGGGATTTGCTAACCGAGATCGACAGCCCGCGTTCCGGAATCCCGGGCTGGAGTTACGGTGGACGTGATTGCCTGTTTGATTTATGAACGGAAAGGTATTAAGTGTAGCGGAATAGATGGACACCCAATTTTGACTGTGAATACGGCTGTGATGCGGGAAATATACGACACAACGTCGTGTTCCTTTTTGCTCTCTAGGCATTAGACTTGAGCTGCTTTTATAATTACTATTCAAAGTCATTATAGTCCTTAAATACAAAAAACAGACCTTGTTAATAAAGTAGTCTTCTTGGGAGTGACCTTAGATAGTAAACCTCAACTGTTTCCACATATATCTTCCCTGGCCAGCAGCTTAAGCTCAGGTGCATACGCAGTCCGCAGAATACGTGAGCTTACCGATGTTAGTACTGCTAGACTAGTTTATTTTCGTTACTTTCATAGTATAATGTGCCATATTTGTATTGCAAAAACGACCGATACGTTCTGTGTACCGTTTAGGCTCTCGGGTTTCTCTCTGAGAAAAGTCTAGGGAGACTGGTATCATGATTGTGGCATCACAGTACATTTACTCAAATATTTTATATGCCCGTAAAACCATACATAATTTCAATAAGAAAGAAGATATCCATAATATTAACCTTAGAGCTAAGTCCAAACTCATGGTACCACGATTTCGAACTCTTTTATGGGGAACTGTATACGTTTTTATAATAAGATTCCGGAGCATATCATTACGATTACGATTATCATTTCCTAAGTTTAAAAATTACATTAAAAATATTTTGATTGAAAAGTCATATTACAAAATTGAAGACTACTTATTAGGTAAGGATGTATGGAAAGACGACTTGGCTTCAGGATATACATAAATTAGATTCAAAACTATGGAATACCATAGCTTAAGTTTATTTGAAAAGAGCAATCCCTGGAGTTTCTTGCTCGTTCTTCTTAGGGAAGTCAGCGTAGTGAACGGGCAGAAGCTTAAATGTGACGTTTTCAAGTGTAAATTTATTTTACCTATGGAATGCGTGAGGTGCACTATAAGTTTTCGGAATGAATAAGAAAAAAACACTATAAATGGTCAGAAATGAATTTATTGTTTCTCAAAATATTCTCCGTTAGCGTTAATGTACTTTTTCGTGCGAATGAACCAATTTTGAAAACATTTATGCCACTCCTCTATCACAATCTCTGAAACATACTGTTCATACTCTTCGAAAGCCTCTTCAGGTGATGAAAATCGTTGACCGCGTAACTGATTCTTAATTTTCGGAAATCAATAAAAGTCACAAGGTGCCAAGCCGGGACTGTACGCGGGATGGCTCATAAGGTCAACATTCATCTTCAAAAAATCATTTGTCTGTTTCGCTGTATGAGAACTGGCATTGTCGTGGTGCAAGATGACACGGCGTTTACGGTTATTTTTACGGAGTTTGTCTATAGCTTCCGACAAACAAATGGTCGTGTACCAATCACTATTCACAGTACAACGATTTTCCAAAGCCACAGTAGCCACGTGTCCAGTTTTATTAAAAAAGAAGCAATCATCCACTTAGAGGCATTTTGCACGCGCGCCACTTTGATTGGTTTCGGCTCATCTCGAAAGCCCCATGCGCTCGATTGCTGCTTTATTTTGGGATCGTAACTATAAATCCATGTTTCGTCGCCTGTTACTATATCCCACACCAAATTTCACGTTCCTTTGTTGAATCTGGTAAGCATGGCATTGCACCAAGTGACGCGATACGTTTTTTGAGCCTCACTCAAATTGTGCGAGATCCACCGAGAACATTTGATTATGATTTATTGATTGTATTTTACTCATGCCTATGCCTAAAGATGCCCGAATCTCATGGTATGTCACATGCCTGTCTGTTTTGATCATACGGCGCACAGCATCGATGTTTTTGTTGTTCACAGCAGTGGACGGGCGACCATCACGAAATTCGTTACTGAGATTCACACGACCGCGTTTGAATTCTGCAAACCAGGAATAAATAGTTGTCTTGCATGGTGCTTCATCGCCAAAAGCAGTTTGAAGCCGAGCGAAGCTCCGCTGAGTTGTTAAATTACTCTTAAAGTCATAGAAAATCTTAGGTACAACAAAAATTTTCACGAGTTAAATCCATGGTGATGTAGACAACCAATTTCTAAAATGACGCCACAATGTAAAAACAAGTGACAGTCAGATGAAACACACTGTATTCTACAGCCAAAGAGTCCGTTTTCAAATGTAGTAATTACTGTCTAAATATTGTTTATGTAAGTGGCCAGTTCCGGAAACTTATAGGGCGCCCTATGTAAATGATTCTTTGACTTTGACGTTGAGCATCAATACGATAAGGTAGAGAAGAAATTTAATCTGACTTTTTTAAGGTATCTCAAATCTCATCAAGACTTGTAATATAATTGTAATAAATCACACACACACGTGTCACATCACATGTTTATTCTTCATTGTACATTTTTCTCATCATACCGTCTATGAGCACAATTAATTCTTTTTTAACCGACTTCAAAAAAGAGGAGGTTCTCAATTCGTCTGTATGTTCTTTTTTTTGTATGTATGTTACGCGATAACTCCGGTATTTCTGAACCGATTTTCATGATTTTTTTGTTGGAACTGGGGTACTTCCATAGTGGTCCCATTTCATTTTGAAGATAATCATCCAAAGGGTGGATGTTCACGCATGAAGATTCATTTTTATAAGTAGCGCCTAACTTTAATTTAGGAGCAATTACTTTAATGGTTGATTTTGCTATTACTCCAATACAAGGCGTTTTTCTCTCAATATACTTTGAGTAGTGAGAACCGATTTTTATTATCTCCAGTGTCAAGACCTGTATAGTGGCGAACTAGGGGATATTTCAATAAAACTTAGCAAATAGACGTCATTTCACTTACTTTTGAGGTCGGTTTTTTTAGTACTCTGTACTGAGATTATTCACTTATTTGGTCGAAACTCAGGAACAGAATGCCAGTCGGCGCCACTCCATCTAATAGAACAATTCCGATAAAGATGGCTCCACTATCGCCATGCACGAGAACATATCTTTCCTATGTCTTCGATTTGAGATACAATCTTTTACGTCTTGAACTGACAATCAATAAAATATGAAAATTACAATTAAAAATTAACATGACGGTAAATGTTCTTTAACCAATCTTAACAATTCATTAGTACAGAATTGAATATTTTTACATAACCCTTTACTAACGGACATGTCAACTAAGCAACTTTTTATTATCATTCGGTACAAAACACACAAGTATTGAATATGTTAATAATATACACGTTTTTAAACAAATCATGACAAAATAATTATAATGTAATTTAATAATAACACTAATTGAATTATAATAAGACACATTGAATATATCTAAGAAGGATACAGTACCTTCCTAAAGCAGAGTAAATTGTCTGAACTGAGGCACTTAGTTCGCGAGACAATGCCCCTGGTGCATGATGCCGCAACTACAAGCGCTGCGATAGTGCATACGACACTATAACACACTTAGGCCCGTATTTATAACCAGCTCCTAAGTCCGGGTATTAAGCGAGTATCGTCTGATATGTCACGATCTCCTGTGTAATATAATCATAGATATCGTCAATGACACTATCTCAAGTGACCCTTGATTGTTTAAGTTATGACATAGAGCGGTAATTAAAGGAGTTACCACACTTAGGAACGCGAAATCATATTGAGCCGGTTTGAAAAACTTTAACGACGTCTCACACTACGTTGTTCGTGCAGTAAGATACTTGGGATGACATCTACTTAGCGACCTACACACCACCCACCAACACCCAAGCGACCTATTAGAGATGTCACGTTGTGACGTCTTAGCACAGGCAAAACGCACGACGTATTATGATACCGCATGGACATATGAACCATGCCACACGATTACACATGACTTTATGCGATCGGGTGATTGGGTTTGTAATAAATACATTGTTTCGGTGGCTGTGTGACTTGTGGCACCGTCTTGTAGAAACCACATGTTAGTGATATCCATATCATCAATAATAGGCCAAAATTGAGTTCTTAACATCTCTCGATAGCGTAATCCATTGACCGTAACCGCATTTCCTGCCGAATTTTCGAAAGAAAGGCCCAATGGCAACGGCACAAGTCACAGCCGCCGAAACAATTAATTTATTGCAAATCAAATTTCCCGTTAAGTGGCCAGCTCGATCATACGATTTAACACCGCTGGATAATTTTATTATAGGGTTATGTTAAAGACAGAGTCTATACGGAGTGGAGTGAAATAGACCCACCATTTTGTCAAAAAGTGATTAAAAACTTTGTTGAAAATATCGACATCTGTAACTGTCGTCGCGGTGGACATTTATCAGATACCATTTTTTATTCATAATTGCCAAACCTCACTTTTTTAATACATTAAAAATTTGAAATTTGAAATAATTGTCATCTCAATTTATTTTTTTATTTTGATTTACAAAACAAAGTAATTGTTGAAAAACCCTTTATAATGTAAAATTTGTTTATATAAATGTTCATAAACCTTTTCAAATATACTTTTTTCCGCCGATTCACCACTGTGCGTCGTTTCAACGTACCATTTGGGATGTCGTACAGATTAAGTACAACGTACCGTCGTCGCTACGCCGGTGCAACGCATCGTATGGCATCGCTTTAAAGGTTTTTCTGGATGGCTCAAGCTGATTCCGTTTGGTCACTTCCCAGGTGTTGATTGGCATTTATTAATAAGTGTTGTTATTAATAATGACAGCGCTTGCGATGGATTTATTAATACGGGCCTTAGTATCTGTATTATCTGTATAGACGTTTAGTATATTCATAGCGTAGGGAAACCGTTGCTAATTACGTTACCGTGTCGAGGCTGTGGTTTTGTATAATATTAGTTATGTGTTAGTCTACTACGTCGTCTGCAGAGACAGGGCGCGTAATCCTTTGGCTGCACTGTCTTCTAACTCCAGTGTATGTACGGAGGAAATAGGATGAATGCGCACTTGGAAGAGAGGTTTTGTAGGGTCGTATTCTAGAACTCTACTCAATGCTCAATGCATGATTTGAGTATGGTTTAAAGCACTCGAAATCATACTCAAGTCCCTGCCATTAGGGTCGTATTTCCAGTGCTTGTGTTGCCAATGCAATCCTGACTTGAGCATTGAATAGAGTTCCAGAATACGACCCTTAATGTCGTAGTCACACACATTAACCTACACGGTGAAGTGCCGTTATGTATACTTCTTAATTATACCAACTATCTATAAACAGCGGCCTAAGTTGCTAACTTAGCGACTTTGTCATTAGATTAAGCGACTCTTTGACATCAAAAGTGACATTTTATTTCTATTAAACGAGAAACAAAATTTGCTACTTCCTTGGCACCTATTTACTCGCATTTAATTGGACGTAGTTAAACAAAAAGGACCCAATGCACATCCAGTCACTTTCGAGATATGGCAGTTTGAAGCTGAAAAGTGTTTCTCACTTTTGTTTTATTTTCATAATGTCACGTAAATCCACAGATATTTATTTATGTTTATATGTTGGATTTTTTCGCTGATCTAAGAAGGTTTGACTTTAGGAACAGTTCAGTATATATAACTCATTATTTGATAATTTTGTGGATTGGATCCTTTTTGTTTAACTACGTCCAATTTTAGGTTTCATCCCTCTACATTTTTAATATGATTTTATCGTAGCTGACTTTGTGAAAGCGCTATTCAATATGGTAGGTTTCTTAATTTAGAGGTAATTGGTATTTTATCTGTGCTATGACCATAAAATTTTTACTAATGAAATGAACCTTAAAATGAATATCATAAGATAGGTGTCGAGTTTTTATATGGACTTGCAGTGAGTACAGTTTTGTGATAACTATGGGCTATGTTGAATGTATGCGTTATTATTATTATTATAACTAGCTATTTTTAGAAACCTAATGTCTAGTCACATTTTCTTTAGTTTAGTTGGCAACACTCCGTTTATCAGAGAACTTTGGCGGATTCGCTCTAGACCTTTTGGAGGGAAAAGTGTCGTTTTTATTTTGACTTTCAATTATTTTGTGAAATCTAGTTTAAAGTGGAATAGGATAGTGCTATTGTGCCTTAATCGAAGATTAAAACGCGAAATTATACGAATCTCGAACTAAAATATCCGTATCGGCCCGTTCTAAGGAATCCCGAGTCAATCCAAGCACGCCGCCTCAAATTGCCTATCCTCTTTGTGTCGGCCATATTTACAGAAAAACTTACTTTTATGTTTTCTGCTGAAGGACTTTGTTTCCATGGCCAGCAATAAATTAAAAAAAACAGAGAACTTAGTTCTCAGTGTGTCCGTTTCTGTATCATGTTAATGTGGAAAAAATATATAGATTTAGGTATAAAACAATAACTCGTTAATCTAAATATTACCTATATCAGACATCTTTAGTTCTGTGGCTGGCTATCGAGAGCAAAATAAAAAACAAGTGAGCTTTAAAATTGGTACGTGGCTAAATTAACATCACAATTCCGAGCATTTCGTTTAAAATATTCCAGTTTTACTACTTCTATGAAACATTCAGTCTTCTGTGAATATTTAATTGGTATATTACGGGTTTGTTCCTGTACTTTGATTATTGTGAAATGCGTGTCGAAGCATGGAAAAGCATGGACTAAAGTTTTTTTTAAAGGCGTTAGTTTTTACTTTTTGGCATTTTTTCGCGGCCTGTGTTTCAGCCACTGATAAAGTTTTTATCTTTACAGCCGGCGAACTGTTCTACATAAAAGGAATTTGGATACGGCATTACGAAGAAAAAAAAGGTGATCTGGCGAGTAAATTCCAGATATAAACCTGACACAAAATAAATAAATACTGTCTCAAATCCCAATAACCCCCTGACGCATTGGGGCAAAACTTCGAAGTCTGTGGTTTGCATTTCCCAAGAGACCTAATGTTTGTATTGAATACAGTTGTAAATAGAAAAAGTAAAAAGTGGAAGTATAACGAAATACTTTTCACATAACAATAACAATGTTATGTATGTACAATTTGATAATCGGACATTATTAATGCTGACCGGTCATTATGAATAATAACCAAGAGCATCGGCCAATATTACTTTGACCGATATGCATTAATAATGCCCGACAGCTCGTGGTCCATTTGACAAATCGAGGCTGTATTTATCTCTTGGTCTGGGACCGGGACGACTGTACGAATAATTCCTTACTTCTCGCTTCTAGAGATAATTTGGTTTATTACTTTGACTAAGACAGATTGATTCATACTGACCAGGAAAATTCATGCAGTTTTTATTACATTGCCCATTTGATGCCGGCATTATTAATTTGGCCGGCCACGATCACATTGCCTGTAACATAGATACGAAATAAAACTCTCACCTGTACTTATGAATCTATTTAATGTAATACGCAAAAAAACAATCAATGTACAGGATGACAATAATAAAAAGTTGTAATGATCAAATAGTTTTGCAAATAGTTCGCGCGCCATCATTAGTAGCGCGAATTCGCGACAAAGAATGTCCAGAGGGCGCCCCATTCGCATACGCCACCCTCCAGTTAATTAAATGTTTTGGATTCAAGCCTGTATTACTGCACTCGACAGGGCTGCCCTCTGGCGTAACGTGCTACATAATTTAATTATTAAAAGTGACTGTTTAAGCGGCAAGTTGTTTCCTTTGTGTAGGGTTGTTTACACGAGCATTATTTTGAATAAATAATGTAAACATCCAAATAATACAATGTGCCGTCGGGTGCTACAATCGGGAATCTTTCTGTAGTTGCTTTAGAAGGGAACAAAAGGAAAAGTAGGCTTACGTAATTACATCTATGCATATCTAAAAAGCGTCTAATTTCCTAATTTTAATAATCAATGTAGTCTCTTTTTTATGATTTCAAGTGACGGGACGAACAAGTAGTACACCTGATGGTAAGCTACACGCCTGTCCATAACAGTTGCAGTGCCACTCAGAGATTTAAATCGCAAAGGTCTGAAGGGCACTGCCACTACCCCCGTCACCCTGGGACATAAGTTGACAAGTCTCATGTGCCTGCAATTTCACCAGCAGCCTTACCCTTCATAATCGGAACGCAGTATTCCTCATGTTATTGCTTGAGAGCGGAAATAGGAAAGGTTTACTGCTAGTCATTGTCTTTGTGTTTGTTGCAGATCTTTGTTTAAAAGGCTTTTTTAACATAGCGCAAGTATCTCACATTTTTTTTGTGTTGTACGATTATATCCTGTACGATTATATAACTGCCTTCGTGGCCGAACGGTTACCATGCCGGACTGCCACGCAGAGGTCCCAGGTTCGATTCCCGGGCCGGGAGAAATAGTTGTATGGCCTACAATTATTTCTCTCGTGAGTTTGGGTGTAATTTGTGATTGTTCATGTGTGTGTCCATGGCACCCGCGACACAGGGTTTCCCTAGTGCGGGGCTATGTTGAGTGTGTGCGTTATTTATATCATTAATAATAGACTATTAGAGTATTTTTACAAAAAATGTATTATGGTAGTAAAAATCATGATAGCACAGCGCGTTGTAAAAATTCTTTGCTTTGATAAAGCGAAATAAGAAACATTTGAATGGTAACGACTGTTACGCTCTAAGGCAACCCTCGGGCATCCCTGAGAAATCGTTGAAGGGGTGGAAGGCGAGTGGTTTCATTTTAATCTGATGCGATTTATATCAGCTGCGACATTTGATGCGGCCGACACCGACTTAATGTCGTTGAACTCGCGCTTTCTTATTCGTAACACCCTTTATAAAGTTAAATTGTTAATTTGGCTTTGAATTACGGTATTAATTTAATGTTTGGTGTTAATTTTATTAGCATATGGCGCGAACAAATTTTAATCCACGTTCCATTTTAGTCACGTTTAAGTCGATTTTGGAAATTTAACTAATTTTTCGGATCCAAATTGCGTCTATTTGTTTTTATACGCGATTGAGATACGAGAGTTAGATCCGAAAAATAGTACATTTTCCGACGTATAGCAATCGCGAAATCTAAGAATCGATATTGATTCCAAATTTCCTTTAAGGTAACTAATTTTTTTTCACGGCCTTTCTAGAATTTTCGCTTCGTTTCATTACATTATCTCTGCATGATGATTATTTTTGTACATTATTTAAGTGTACTCTTTTTAAAAGCGCGAGAGTAAATATTACGTAGTAAAAGTTAAGGAAGACTGACACAAGTATTTAACCAAAAAGGAGGAGATTCTGAATTCGATAGCATTTCTTTTGTGTATATGTCACGCGATTTGTGAACCGATTTGAATGATTCTTTTGTTGGAAAGGGGGTACCTCAGTAGTGGTCTCATCCAAATTTAACGAAAATATTTCACTATTCTAAGCAGAAAACTGCGACGCGAATTGCTGCGATGCGATTTCGTGCGGCAAGGCATCTCACTGCCACGGTTCGGGTAACCGTTCCTTCGACCATCACCAACCGCAATGAACGTATTTCTTAAGCTGGGTATCGACATGGATCGTAAAAAGTGTGTTGCACTGCTGTTATTGATAAGAAAGTACAAAGGAGAGCATAGGAAAAGAATACAAAGAAGATTAACAATTCTGAATTCCTGCGATGCGTCGTGCGAGCTCGTAGATTTCTGCGATGCGACGTCGCATCGTAGTTTTGTGTTTCCACCCTTAGGGTAGCAAATTAAAGGATGAATCCGTTTAATTGGATTTCACCCACTTTCCGTTAACCAATTTCTATAAAACTTGGCTAAAAATAGATGTAGTTCCACAAACTTTTTTGTAAAAATGTTATTTAATTACTTAACATCACGATATTAACTTTGCAGCTAAAGTCGTTCTTCGAATAAACATTTTTTTTATGTGTAAGTAACAGATCTTTTAAACGGAACTTCTTAACGTGGTTATTGGATACATAGAAGACGCAGTAGCTTACTGGCTAAATAAATTGTATCTATAGTCAATGGCTGTCCACCTTTCAAAGCCAATCTGTTATATAAAAAACGTTATATGCTTTAAAATAACTAGAACAATAAACCCACCAGTTATTGTCCATTATTATTACGAGCTCACCTTTTCGCTATTACGAGATTTTCCTTTGTAGGGCCCGGCAAACAAACAAACAGGGTGTTCACGGCCGAGTGGGCCGAGTAATTAGCTTGCAGTGAACAAAGCCTATGTAATTTTGCACGCACGCTTCCGTTATAAGTCTCTGAGTTGTATATGACCATATGAGCTTACCTTTACTGTTCGACAAAGAGCTTTACGTAAAAGTATGAATTTCTGTTAAACAATAACGTCGCTTTCAGCATATTGCTTCTTTGTTTATTTTTGTAAATATTATATATATTGGTTTTTCTAGAATATTTGTTATTGCAGATTTGGCAAAAAGGCTTTCCTTTCTCATTATCTGCGCGCAAAAGCGCTTTTTGCACGCTAGCGTAGAAAACGTTTTTGAGATTCGAATTTGACGATGCACTGTGGTGCACCTAACCTTTTATTTCGACGAAAAACAAAAACAAAATAACGCGCTCAAATGCACGATTCGTCGTACATTATTTATGTAATATAAACCCGTTGGTAAAACTCTTTTGCACACTGACTTCTAATTTAGAAAGAAAGCCTTTCCGAGCTAGTGAGGTAAAAATGTATTTTTCTATTGCTGTACTTTAATCTGTAAATTACAATTTCATAAACCATATCACAAAGGCGCTCTTTTCAGTTCTGAATCAAAATTCTATTGTCTATGGTACTCGCTACTGAATTGAAAAATTTAATCTAGTTTCAAAAAAAGAATGTCGGATTTTTGCTAATTAAAAAAGTATCCTTGAATGTGTCACTGTGTTCCTGAATAGAATAACGTCACTGTATTTGTCAAATTATTAAAAATATTGAAATTATTTTATTAAACAATATATAAAAAGGTACAAAGGCGTAATCAGTTGGCAAAAAAGTATAATACTAAAAAGAATATAAAATATGACGTTACTCCAACGCTCTATCGCCTCCTGATTGGTTAAAATATAAGCGGAACTTGGCTAATCACGAACACTTATATTCTATCTCTTTGGTTTTTTCTTTGTTTGGTTTTCTTTGAGTTTGTTGTCGTGGATTGTTAACAAATAATCTTTAAAATACTGGCTGTGTTTTTTTATGGTAATTTACTCGTAGAAAAAGTATTGTGTGCAATCCGCAGCGGTGACTCTTGACTCAGCGCTTACTGCGCTGTCAGGGCTTTGGCGCGCAGTTTCCGTCGAGTCACCGTCGCAGAATCTCATGATTAAGGACCACGAATTGGTTCGAAACATGTCGAGCAAAAATTCGACTTAAATACGTGAGTTATCCGTTATTTTTAGTTAATATGTCTGAGTCTCACGGTGGTTTACTATTTAAAACATAATTAGGTCTTGAAATATCGTACCTAAAACCTAAAAACACGGTACTCGGCTTTAAAAACCTTCATTATGCAACGATTGCATAAAATACTTAATAATTTAATACCATTAAATTTTTAAAAGATTTATTAAAAGTGACCGAGTTGACTAATCGAGCACCTACTCGATCTGTAATTGCAGGGATGGAGGGAGATCGGTGGGGTGGTCGGACATACGGGTGGTCAAGTACGTCATTCAGTCAGTCGGCCAAAGATATTCATTTATAAAATATTATTCAATGTTAGATGAATGCGTATAACAATAAAGTAGCAGTAGAGATCTTTGTGAAAAAGTTCGTACAGGGAAGTACTGCCACCTTACATATTTCTGCCGCCGAGCATTAGGGTAAAACCGGGTTAGATGGCCATAGGGGGAATCTCAATATTTCAATGATCCGCTAACGAGATGACGATAGTTATTGCTTAGTTCGCATCCTATTGTGTCTTAGTGCAAGTGTACGGCGAATATGCTGAGTAAAAAAAAAGAAAAATTTAGTAAAAACCTTGTTAATTGTTTTGACTAATGCTAACATTTGTTGGAGGGTTCATGTTTTACACTACAATCAAGTTATTTTTGCAAAATATGGATTATTTTTGTATTTATCGCTTAGTCCACATCCAATGCATTGTTATAAGCTCAAAATTTTACGTATCAGGTTTTCTCTTTTTTCTGTTTAAATTGTATGTGTGACCGCCTGCCTCTCCCGGAATATTGGGACAGATGGCCAGTCAAAATCGGTGTAAGATGGCCTTGTGACCAACTTATACCGATCACACAAAGGTCTAAAATATTAATAAAATAATTTATTTATTTTCGAACTTGTTTTAGATGCATACTAAATACAAAAGAAAGGTAGCCGCAACGAGAGGGAATTGCAATGAAGAATCATTAAAAGCAGCTATTTATGCTTAGGAAATGTCCCAATACTTGTAGTATTGGGACATTAGTAAGGGCCCGAAACTTTGGTTTGTTTGAAAAACAAATATACGCGATGTAAATCCGGAAAAACTGTTTAGTTTCATAAGTGTAACAATCGCGAAAACCTGAGAAGTCATCAGTCAGTTTAATTTGAGCTTTGCTATAATGGACGATATTTGCAAAACTAAATATTTAATAACTGATGAAATGTGGTTCCGTTTGTTTTGTAATTAGATGTTTTCCTGTTCCCACACCACCGATTGGAACAGCCCCCCATTGTTAGATATTATCTTTATTACAATAAATACAGAATATTTTTGGAATATACGGAGACGTACACACAGGTCAGTTGTTGGCGCTGCACTATTTCAGCTTTCTAATTTGTGATTTCAGTACAAACGAGAGTTGATATTTAAAAAGATATAAGGACCATTTGCCTCATGAGTGGCCAGGGATGGATGGCCCTTATTTCGTCTCTATTTCTGGCTATATACTCGATGGTTTTGAATGGCAATCCAGCGTTTTTTGAGTTTACATAAAGTACAACTCTATAGTTGTACTCGTATATGTTATTAAACCTAATAGCTACATTTGTAAAGCCTGTGCCCGTTTATCAAAAGGTACGGAATGAAAGTGAGATCAGTGTGGAGGGTCTGATGGTAATCGTCCAATGATAGGGTCACGTCTGCATTATTCATCGCCATCACCGTAGGCGTATCACCATTCGGCATTCGGCGTTCAGTTTACGTCTGCCATTACGAAAAGGCCGATTGTTTCTTGGACATATCATTACTGTACGTGAGTAGTTTAATAGTGCATTTTGTATTAAGGACGGCAAATAAGAAATTACTAATAAGGGTCTATCAGAAGCCCGAAGCCGGTTGAGGGTTTTAATAAACATACGCGCACGCACGCACGCACGCACGCACGCACGCACGCACGCACGCACGCACGCACACACACCCACGCACACACACACACACACACACACAAACACGCGCGCACACACACACACACGCATAGTTTACAAACTTTCAAATTGTAATGTAAGAGAAAGAGAAACTTGTCTGTGGTGAGAGACCTGATATCCTATATTACAAGCTTCTGCTTAATTTAGGTACCAGTCTTTTGCAGACATAACATAGACAATTTTGTCTATGTTACTTTGTTTCATGTTCAGTTGTTATGTTTGTGGAGAGAAATAAATACATTATAAATGCATAAATACATAGGTGCATACAATGTTTTTTTATCACATTTGCGAGTTATTTCTTGTATCAATAAATATGGTTCGCAACACAACAATTTTATGGATAAATTGGTATAGCGTCTGACACGATATGCTAGAAGACGTCGATTCGAATCCGGTCGGATCGAAGGAATTTTTTCAGAGTGTTCGATCGTTGTATTAATAATTATAACAAACTAGTGGAGTATTTTCACATAAAAATAATTGAATATCAATTCAATAAAAAAATTAATTACCTATTAATTATGTCACTTTTCGACCTAATGGTGCCTTCAAATGAGACGCTCGTAGAAGTGCTGCAGTGTCGCGTCTGTAGCACTTTAGTAATGTTTAGTTCAATAATTGTGACTGCAAAAGTGGCACGGGCGTGACACGAATGTGGCGTTGCAACTGCGCTTCTAAATATTGTATGAAAACTAGTGGCGCCAACAGCGTTTCTTTAAACATCTAGTTGAAAGGCGCCTAACGGTTCTAAATTCGGACGTATTCTAAACTTTGGTTAATAAATGTTTTGTAGAAATTTATTACAACTATTATCAATATTTTCTCGTCTTTTTTATGATATGAGTGCCACTCAGAGCTTTAAAACGCAAAGATCGTAGGGGCACTGTCACTGCGCCCATCATCCTAAGACATAACAAGTTTCATATATCTGTAATTTCACCAGCACCCGTACCCTTTGAAACCGGAACGCAGTAAAGCTCACATTACTACTTGGTGGCAGAAATAGATAATGTGGCAGTACTTCCCTGGACGAACACTTTCACAAGGAGCTCTACTGCTACTTAAAAGTTATTACAAACTGGTGGAGTAATTTCACGAAAATAAATGAATGTCATGATAGTAAAACATCAACGTCAACATGACCACATGACTTGAAATGCACCCTTGTAAAACCTAGATCATCAGTATCACAAAGAAAGAAATTAACTTAGATATTGTTGGAAACGTATTTGTATTTGCATGAATTACCTAAACTATTAGGCAATTCATTCTTCTGATCACGGATAGATCTTCTTTCAGAATCCGGCATTGCTCACTTTTTTTACCATATTGCTAATACAAATAATAGATAAATAAGGTATCTAGATACCTTAGTAATTTTAGGACAGATTACGCATTTTGAAGGAGTTAGTGCTTGTCAAACACCTAACACCTGTACCACAAGTCACACTTACCAATGACACAGACATACATACTTATGGCATTACTAAGCAGATTCTAACAAAGATTATTTATGAAAGAAACAAAATGACAATTCATATAATTCAATAATGTCGATTTGTACTGTATGAACGTAATAACATTGCCAAAAAGGAAAAAAATCTTATATACAAACGTCAAAGATATTACTTATGTCAATTAAGCTAGGGATTTATCATTCAATAATTTGAATTTAAAACGTATAGGTTACATGTATTGGAATGATTCACTTTTTAATATATGTATACATTATAATATATACAAGTTCATTATAATAAGATACACACTCCCTCATATCAAGTAAATATGCCTATTTTCATAAAGAAATGATCTTGTCGGTGTATTCTGCTCCTCGATCAGAATATTCGAGTACCGCCTCCATTACTGCCGGTCGTGTTACCATTTTATTGTTATAGATTTTACTCAATCACATCGACTTCCAATATATTAGGGGTTAAAGTATGAAATTGCCGTTTTATTGCAATAGGTTCTTTGAATTTTCATAGAATCTTCATGGTTTGAGGTTTTCAAATGAAACTTTTTTCAAATGGTTTCTGTGATTTTTTTTTTTTAAATTTGAAACATTTGAATATCGACTTTCAATTGTTTTTGTTATTCAATTTACACAAGAAAGATGGATACTGCGAAAATTCGAGTGATTTTTGAATACGAGTTCCGACGCGGAACTAACGCGGCAGAAACAGCCCGCAATATCAATGCTGCGTTTGGAGAGGGGTCTACTAATGAACGCACCGTGCGATTTTGGTTTAAACGCTTTCGTGATGGAAATTTCGACTTAAAGAACGAGCCACGAGGAAGACCGCCGACACAGGTGAATAACGATGAATTAAGAGAGATAGTGGAAGCCGATCCTAGTCAAACTACCCAGGAATTAGCGGCATGGTTTAACGTTACCTTACCCACAATATTGACTCACTTGCGTCAAATCAATAAAATAAAAAAATACGAAAAATGGGTGCCTCATGATTTGACTGATCTGCAGAAAGAAACGCGTGTTGAAACTTGTGTTGCCTTGTTGAACCGGTACAGAAATGAAGGAATATTGGATCGAATTGTAACATGTGATGAAAAGTGGATTCTTTATGATAACCGGAAAAGAAAAATGCAATGGCTGACCCCAGGTCAAATGCCACAACAGTGTCCTAAAGCAAAACTTACCAATAAAAAGGTAATGGTAACTGTTTGGTGGTCTCAGCATGGTGTTATTCACTATAGTTTTCTCCGATCTGGTCAAGCAATAACGGCAGATGTCTATTGTGCCGAACTCCGAACCATGTTGACAAAACTAGCAGTAAAACAGCCCCGACTCATGAATCGATCTTCACCATTATTGCTCCACGACAACGCGAGACCTCACACAGCACGAGAAACCATTTTGACCCTTCAGGAACTGCAGTTAGAAACCATTCGTCATCCTCCGTATTCACCAGACCTTGCTCCAACGGACTACCATTTTTTTTCGTGATTTGGACAATTATCTACGTGACAAGAAGTTTTCTTCCCAGGAGGCAGTACAAAATGCTTTCACACAGTTTGTGCAGTCTAGATCGTCGGAGTTCTATCGCAAAGGCATTAATAACCTTCCCATTAGATGGCAGCAATGTATAGATAATAATGGCAACTATTTTGATTAAATAAATTTGTTAAAAATTTAAAAAATAAACAATTTAGATTTTCAGTACAAATCGGCAATTTCATACTTTAACCCCTATTATTTATACATTTAGGTTTCTTTGTTTGCAGTAGAATGCATCTATTAATAAATAGGTATTGCTAATATATATTGCCTTAAGTTTTTATTTTATGGACTATACCAAGTGACGGAACGAACAACTCGTGCGTCTGGCGGTAAGCGACACGCCTGTCCGTTGCAGTTGCAGTGCCATTCAGGGTCGTATTCTAGAACTGCCATTGACATAAGTTAACAAGTACCACGTGTAATTTCACCAGCACCCTTACTATTCAAAACCGGAACGCAGTAATGGACACATTACTGCTTGGCGGCGGGAATAGATAGGGCAAGTGGTATAAAGCAAGGTAGGTAGTACACAAATGTATGGTTATACAGTTATGTGTACACCGTTATTACGTTGTACACATTGCGAAATATCTGTTTTCGTGATGAAGTAACAAATGAAATCTTTCAATATTTATCCCAAAGTTATTTAATTAAGCTTTATTTCATAATGCATTCGTGCACAAATGACAGACTTATTGTTATACAGCATTCTCTAACATTCAAACAGACAAAAAAATAAACATTTGGTGCAACAATTAAAAACCAATAGTTCAAAACAGATTTTCATTATATAAATAAGAAAATATATAAAGCCAAAACGTTACAGTTAATAAATATGTCGTCAAATAAATACGACATTTTTGTATAGATATATAATAAACATACACTCCTTACTCATTGCAAAATTAGTCTAAAATAGCTAAGGTCTCGAGTCGGATAGATTTCTAATAATAAATTCTGAACAAATTCAAATTCATTTACATGAACGACAACATGAAATACGTAAAAATGCGTCGTGATATATAGACTTTCGTGCACGAATGACAGATAGATTTCCTTCTACCATATCTAATAAATAGTTCAGTATAACAACTTACAAGCTCACGAATGCTTCACTTTCAAAAGATTGCTTGTCTAGACAAATAATGTTGGTGTATACGTTAATAATATGATTTATGATTTGGTATACAATATACAATACAAGTATACAATACAGTTCCAGTTGGAAACGCAAAGAAATTCAGTTCTGGCACTCTGACTAATGACATCTGGAAAAAGGCACTTAAGTACGCGCTCGGAGAAGTGACAATAACGTTGCCCGCCGTGTGCAGTTGTGCGGAATCGAATGCTGGGGCTGTACAAGGATTGTAATGTAAATAAAAGACTTGTATGGGCGCTTGCACTGTCTGCGATGCAGCCTGCGGTAGGCACTTATCGTGTAACCTTGAGCGAGTGACGGAGCCCTGCTCAGAGTGACGGGCGTAGTGGCAGTGTCCTCCAGATCTTAGCTATTTAAAATTTTGAGTGGCACTGCCACTGTTATGGACAAGCGTGTCGCTAACCACCAGGTACATGACTTCGTCCTGTCACTTGCTACAGTAATAAAAATAAATACAATTAAGGAGTAGCAAATTGCAAATGAAATTATCTCGTTTCTTTATAATCACTCAGCCGTAACCATGCGCCTTGTATAGAGCCTAAAACATTGGTTTATTTAAAAAAACAAATATAAGCAACTTAGATCTGAAAAACCGACCTCAAAAGTACGTGGAATTACATCTATTTGCAAAGTTTTATTGAAATGTCCCCTAGTTCGCCATTATACAGGGCTTGACACTGGAGATAATAAAAATCTGTTCTCACTACTCAAAGCATATTGCGAGAGAAAAACGCCTTGAATTGGAGAATAGCAAAACCAACCATTAAAATATTTGCTCTTTAAGTAAAATTTAGGCGCTATTTATAAAAATGAATGTTCATGCGTGATCAGCCACCCTTTGATTTTCTTCAAAATGAAATGGGACCACTATGGAGGTACCCTCTTTCCAACAAAAAAAGAATCAAGAAAATCGGTTCACAAATACCGGAGTTATCGCGTAATACATATACATATATACAACATACAAAAAAACATACAGTCGAATTGAGAACCTCCTACATTGTTTTGAAGTCGGTTAAAAAAATAGTTTCATT
Source organism: Hyposmocoma kahamanoa (assembly GCF_003589595.1). NCBI lineage: Eukaryota > Metazoa > Arthropoda > Insecta > Lepidoptera > Cosmopterigidae > Hyposmocoma > Hyposmocoma kahamanoa. The sequence goes on from NW_020654520.1 coordinate 965,343, forward strand.
TCCTATGTGTGAATCGCGAAAACCTAATTATAAGTATTCGATAAGTAGCAAGATTTTTACAATAATAATCCCTACAGTTTTGTTTTCCTTGTGTTTTAGAGAAAAAATAAAGTTGAGATTTCTTTTTTGATCGTATTTATTTATATAACAAATGAACCAACTAGAAATTTTTGCTACATCGTTTCGCAATGGAGGAAACCGGAGTGCAGCAGCACACGTGACCAGAATATAGGTGGCAACGTGATGGAGGAGGGCGAATTGCGCTCGGCTTCGTCTAGACATTCGTGTTTCTGTAGCCTGTTTACCTTTTTCAGCCTTTAAGGAAATGCGAAATGTTATTTTAACTGAAAATTTCTCTTCTCACATTTTTTTACACAACCTAGAAAGTACATTTCTCGTTCTACCGCGACTATTTACAAACTGTTGGATCACCGATTTTGTCATATAAGTAACCTTTATTTGCCGGAATTAATTTCTTCCATTTAGTACAGAACGGACTTATTAAAAAATTAATAGGGTAGCCAGCTTTAAGACTGTAGAATGTGTAGAATGAAAACAAAATGTGTTAGAAAATGCTATTGTTTTATTTAATAGTCTAGTTATCTGACTAAATCTGAATAAAATGGTTGTAATTAATAAAAAAATGCAAAACGGGATTTGCGTGCTCTTACACTGTACTATGGGCAAGAGTACACAACACCTTTTTTGATAGGACATCGTTTATCGGTTGCACATTTCTGGTATTGAGATTTTTGTACGGGCCTGTATGTATGGGCCTTTGCTCGTGGAGAGCAGGAAGAGTCTACTTATGACACGGGACATACCTCAGCTAGAGTAGTGTAATGCTTTAGGAGCACTTGTAAGCGATATTTCTGGTACATTCGTAGCACATGTCTCAGGTCTGTTAAACCTTCAAAAATACTAGGACTCTCGCAAAACGCAAAGTCAGTTTTCAAAAAATATGCTTAGTTCAGTCACAGTAACAATTTGTAAAATAAAAAGTTTAAATAAGCAGTGGAGTTTAATCAGTATGGCGATGTCAAGTGTAATTTGCTTACCTATGAAATGAAAATTATTTGAATTTGACACTGAAAATGTTCAGACTTACGTACTGTCAATGAAATTCTGAAATGTGAATATTTTACCGCACAATAATCTCCACTTCCTAGCACTACAAAATGACACTGTAGTTAGTTGCGTATTGTAAATAACTTCTCGGCAATCTACATTGCGTACTCTCATGAGATGCGTTATCTTAGACCAAGCTACTCTATTATAGAGAATAGCGATTGTAGTTCAGTGGGAGGATGGCTGCTTTTCAATTGAAAAGTAGATGGTTCGAATCCCTGAGACAACATGTACCAATGACATTAATCTCTAAGCTACGTAAATTAGTAAATTTCTAGTAGCAACCCCAAAAAATGAAAACACCGTGGTGAAGCCAGCATGTGATAATGTTTCACAACTCTTGGAAAACTATATCTATATAGGAGATCTGTACCCAGCAGCGGAATGTGGTTAACGATGATGAATTATGACATTTGATTTTAAATGACCTGCCGGGTCAGTGTAGAAAAACTAACTCTTCTATGTTGTCTCGGGTCTGGCGTTTGTGGTATCGTATTCGTTCCCGATTTCCATAACACAAGTGCTTTAGCTAATTGTCTTATCTTATATTACGTTACATTTTAAATAAATGTATCCTAAAATATCGAGTTCTTAGGTTTTCGCGACTGTTACACATAGGAAATGAAACTATTTTTCCGGATTTAATTCGCGTATATTTGTTTTTTCAAACAAACCGACGTTTCGGGCCCTTTACAGGTCCCATGGTCACGGTTGACTGACAACCGTGTTTGAAAAAACAAATGTACGCGATTTAAATCCGGAAAAATAGTTTCATTTCCTGTATCCTAAAATGTTGCAAAAACGAGTGATTCGTTCTGTGCACCGTTTAGGTTCTCGAGTTTCTCTCACAGTACATTTACTCAAATATTTTTTATGCCCGTAAAAAATATACGTAATTTTATTAAGAAAGAAGATATCCATAATATTAACCTTAGAACTAAGTTCAAACTCATGGTACCACGATTTCGTTTAACTAAGGTAAACGATTCTTTTATGGGGAGCTGTATACGTTTTTACAATAAGATTCCAGAGCATATATTAAAATTATCATTTCCTGAGTTTAAAACTTACATTAAAAGTTTTTTAATTGAAAAGTCATATTACAAAATTGAAGAGTATGTGTTAGATAAATATATATGGAAAGACAACATGAATATAGATTCCACAAAATTAAAAATTATGATTCAAAGTGTTATTCGATAACATTTAAGTTTATTTGAAAAGAGTAATTTTTAGAGTGTCTTGCTCGTTCTTTTCAGGGAGGTCAGCGTAGTGAACGAGCAGTAGCTTAAAAAATGACGTTTTCAAATGTAAAAATTTTACCTATGGAATAAATTATTGTTTGACTTTGACTTTGAAAATAAATATTATATATATAGAGGTATATACAAAACCTATTAACAAACTTATTAATAGTTTCCAGAGATTTAGAAGAGGTTGTTTATTATATATTGAGTTTAATATACATATATTGAGTTGAATTATGTTTAATGTTTAATGAAATTTGCTAATTTAGCATTTAATTGAACTAAAAGAAGTGTAGTTTGTGTCGTGTTTGTAGGAGATACACCAAAGAACGGTCTTCCCATACAAAGCAATGTGGAATCAGACCGCACCGTTACACATTCTTTCCCACTTTGTTTTTATAACCAATAAATTTAAAAACGTACGGGCATACGGACATGATTAATTTATTGCTTCATAAATATACATAACACATTATAATTTCGAACTTTATTTACACCAAGTTAAGATTTGTTGTTAAAAAATTAACTTTACTAGGTAAAAATAACTTAGTTGAAGTTTCGGAAATTTAAAAGTTATGTTGGTTATTTTTTAAGAGATTAATTATCGAAAGAATAAGATTACACTAATTGGTAGTTAAGCATTTGTTTTGCAAAATGAGTAATAAAAGATCGTCCGTCAACAACTCCATTTTCAAATTTAGGTTTTGTTTTAAATGCCTATACTGTCCCACTGCTGGGCAAAGGCCTCCCTCCACTCTCTCCACACCTCTCTGTTGCCACTGAGGTCCAATTTTAAGAGTGTGTCTAGCTCGTCCCTCCATCGACTCTTTGGTCTGCCGCATGGTCGGTTTCTGACTTTGGGGATCCATTCAGTGGTGGCTCTCGCCCACGCCCGCTTGTTGGCCCACATTTGCGATTTGTGTTTTGGAGCGCAGATCACTGTTCCTAATTGGGTCTGATAATTTGACTCCCAAGATGCTGCACTCCATAGCTCATTGACAGACCCCAAGTTCGGACTTTTCCCGAGCTGTCAGTGACTAGGTTTATGCGCCATAAATGAGGATGTGAATTCTTCACACGTCAATGAGTTTTCTTGGAGCATGTGTAGTAAGACGCCTTTCATCAGATGTTCCATAGACCAATAGCCCTTACAGGCGTTTATAGTGCGTCTTGTGATTTCAGCATCTTGTCTGCTCTGGAAGCATAGTAATTTAATTATAATGTCATTTAAAATTTCATGACATCATTACAAAATGTTTATTGCTTTCTGACTTAGACGATTCGACTTGCCTTTCTATTGAATCGATTGGCTTGCAAATTGCATTGAAATAAATGGATACAAAAAATCGTTAGAACGTATGCACTTGAATCCATCTTCATAAAAATCGAATAGTACCCTTATTAGTCAGAATTCACAGTCTAAAAAATATTTTTTAAATGTACATTTCTGCCCACAATTTTGGCCAGAAATGGGCTAAAACCTAAAATGGCCCTTTAGGTAAAAACCTAGTTAGAACCCAGGCGGGTTAATTGGGTTTTAACCCATTGTCCATGACGAACAAGTCGTGTGCTTGGTGATAAGCGATACGCCTATCCATGACACACTTCTTCCCTGAACGCTATAACTTCGGCTTTTTCAAGTCAATAGCCATTTAAAGATCTAAGTGGCACTGCAACTGTTATATATAGGCGTGATGCTTACTAACAGGCGCACGACTTGTTCATCCGTCACTTGATAACTTAAGTCCTGGATGTGTTCTCCGTTTGTGTGAAATCAAAATAAATAGCCAATGTTATGCTAGCGCCATCTTTACTACCAAATTGAGACGTTTTACTTTGTATGCTTGCGTTTTAGTATTTGAGATTTAATTTCAACTCTCCGCCGATTACGATAAGAACCGTCCATAGGGTCAAGCTCGATTTGCTCTTGATTGTACAGTGCTAATTAATCGAGCTCTCTTATAGTTCGTTCCCAATGGAGTAATTGAAACAATACGGAACATGTTCGTTTTTTATAGGTGCGAATGAGCTGCTTAGTAAGCGATATTATTTCCGTAGGGCAAGGAAACTCGGCTAGGTCAGCTTGCTTCGTCGGATAAAACAGTCAGGCGTTTCGTTTGTTCCAAGTTAATTAAAACGTTGTAAGCGCGCCTTTCTAACTCTTGTTTCTGAACTGACCCTTCTTTATATATAATTATATTCTTGTTATAGTTATATATAAAAAAGGCCCGTTAACTCCGCATTTGTGAACCGATTTTCATGATTCTTTTTTGTTGGAGAGAGGGTGCCTCAGTATTGGTCCCATTTAAATTTGAAGAAAATATTCCACCCCTAAGGGTAGCAAACTAGGGGATGAATCCGGTTTCACGCACTTTCCGGTAAACGAATTCAATAAAAGTTGGCAAATACTCGTACAAAATTCGATGAACTTTTGAGGTTGGTCTTTTTAGTACTTTGTACTGAGACTATAATTAGAATTGATGAGGCGGTATTCCACGGCAATGGCACAATCGGCCACAACACATATATCGATGATCTCTTTAGTTAGATCTATAGATATTTTCAACGTTTATTATTGTTATTATATCTGTGAATACTCAAATTTTTGTTCCATTCACTAACATTTGGAAACGGGAACAATAATAATGCTAGTACAATGCAACGCGAAAATAATGAATAAATCGTCTAAATTTCAACAAATGCACGGCCTCATCCTATTTGAAACGCAGCTAAATAAAGAAGTAACGTGTTCTGCATTATTATTTAATTGCGCAAGTGTGTTGTTGGCTGTGTAAAATAAGATCTCCAGCTTCCTGTGCTTGTGGAAGCGCTGGTTCTCCTCACCCTTCCAGAAAACCGGTGCTAATTCGAACTAGAAAATGGAAGAACATTGGTACTTACGCGGGCAATTTAACACAGATAAAGAACGCTTCTGCCAGTAATGTATTTAGGTTAGGCCATTTTTTTATAATTATCAAGTGACGAGACACAAAACAAGTCCTTCGCGTGGTGGTAATAAACACGCCTATCCATAACAATTGAAGTGCGACTCAGAGCTTTAAAAGATCTGAGAGCATCCCATCACTCTGAGACAAACTTGTCAAATACCATACCTTACAAAACCGGGACGCGGTAACGCTGTTTTACTGTTTGGCGGAAGTAATAAACTTGGTGGCAGTACTTCTCTGGACACTCTTTCACAAGCAGTTCTACTGCTACATATATTGTATATACTTCATACGGTTATATATACTTGTACTTGTACTTATATATACTATTACTTTTTCAGCGTTATATATACTTCATACGGTTAATATATTTAAAATATTTCTCTAGACAGACGTAATGTCTCTGCGCCCACGTTGATCATAATGTGTGATTTACTGCACGGCGAACTTAATGAATTCATCGATTAATCTTTTAAAACACGCATTAACAACCTTTCAGATAAACTAATAACTTAAAATTTAAAACAGACATTTACTAACCAACATAGTATTCGTATGCAATTAATCACAGTGTATCTAGATCACGATTTATAAATAGCTAGTGATAAATTGTGCGTGAATCCGAACTGCGACAAAAACGAACGCTGCGCACACGCATACCGCGTTAATCCGCGCTTTCCTGTCGATTTTGCGTGTCACGAGCAACTTCTACCAGTATACTCCGCTGCATATTTGTCATTAATATATTTTCATTCGTTTTCCTATACATTACAGCTTTTGTACAGAAAGTTTTGACTCAATTGGAGTTTAGAAAGCAACATGTTATAAACAATTTGATGTAGTTTAACAGGGTTGAAATTTATGATCCTGAGAAGTGATTCAGCATGAAGGCAACCTGCAAACGTTCTAAGCAACAATTTATTGCAAATTAGGATTTATTTCGTATAATAAACTATTCAAATTTCGTTGAAATTGAAATTATGTTTTGTAAATATATAAATAAGCATTAGCATTGTGCCTCCTGCTCACGAAAAGAACTATACGTTAATTTCTTGAGAGCCGTAGAAAATGACTGAGGAATAAAACCTGGTAACGGGCAGCAGTATTTGATTAAGTAGCTTATAACTGATTGCAGATTCACAATGGTCTTCGAAAGGTATGGTCATGAAGGTAAACCATTAGTATCAGACTTATTAACACAATAGAAAGAAAAAAAGTTTACAACACTTAAAATAGATAAGTAGATGAAGCCTTTAATGTCTTCCCGCAAGCACACACAAGAATGTGAAATAATTAAAAGAAAAAACAGATATAACTGCCTCCGTGACCGAACGGTTACCATGTCGGTCTGCCACGTAAATGTCCCAGGTTGGATTCTCGTTTATTTCTCTCGTGAGTTTGGGTGTAATTAGTGGTTGTCTATGTGTGTGTGTCCACGGCACCCGCGACACAGGGTTTCCCTAGCGCGGGCTATTAAAAAAAATCAGCATAATATAGTGCGGTACATCAACGGCAAAATAAAAAGTAAACAGGTTTGGTGTATTTAGTTCAAGTGGTGTAAATGTATAGATGTGTGAAAAAAATAATATAGGGCGTCTTCGAACTAGATGCTTATAGACGAACAAGTCGTGGGCCTGGTGGTAAGTGACATGCCTGTCCATAACAGTTGCAGTGCCGCTCAGAGCTTTCAATTGTAAAGATCTGAGGGGCATTGCCACTGCACCTGTCATCCTCAGATATAAGTTGACAAGTCTCATATGGCTGTAATTTCACCAGTATTCTTACCCTTCAGAACCGAAATACAGTAATGCCTCACATTACTGCTTGGAGGGAGAAGTAGCAGTATTTCCCTGGACGAACTCTTTCACAAGGAGCTCTACTGCTACTAAATTGCTACAAAGTTCAAACAAACGCAAAGAAAAATTCATTCGATCCGGCTGGACTCAAACAAACGACTTTTTCGCCAAACATTCGTTTGCTAAAAATGTTCTAAAAGGAATCGAACCTGGTACCATCACATCTAGTAAGAGAAGATAGAGCGAGCATTTATCTGCTGGGTCGTCGAAAGCGTTATTAGTTCCATAGTTCTTACAATACACCTACAAACATTAACGAGATTCTTCAGATACGACTCAAGTGCTATCATCGACATCCTAAAGATACCGACAATGGCTATCAAATACTGTTAGAAAAACTCTACCAACTACTCTTTTCTTTCCAATAAGATTGAAAATGACTTGTTATGAAATGTAAATATAATTTGGTATTTTGACATCAATGGACAAACTTAAAAACAAATTCCAAAAAGTTTGAAAACGTATTTTCGTCCATGGAATAAGGTTTGAATTATTTCTTTCTCATAGTAAAAACACTACGGCACGTCGATAGCTGTCAAATCAGTGACACTTGGGTCTATGGCTCTTGAGTGCGATTCCGACGACTTGAAACAACTCGAAATTCTTTGAAACAATGATTGGTATGGAATATCAAGAGGAAGTAACGGTATAAGAATGGCATTTTCAATGCAACAGCACATTACGAAATCAATTTATTGATAAAGAAATGCTCGTCAGAGGCGAAGGCTACAACAACAATGGATTTTGGATGTTGTTGGGGCTGCCACATTTCTGCAGTGCATCAGGCATGTTTGCGCTGACACATATGGATGACTTTTATGCCATTGACTTACAAATAAATGGACGACGGGTCTAATACAAAAACCACGAAAAAAATGTCCCAAGTCAACCTATTTAAACGTAGTGACATGTAAAGGAACATGAAAAAGTTAAAACGTTGAATTTAAATTGTAATGTCATCGCAGTACTGTCTAATTTTGCTTGCTTCGCTATCAGTCCAACAAACGAAGACCAAAGCGTGAATGACGCTCTGTATACGATTTTAACGCCCTATAAGTTCGGACACTTATTAGCGCGGACCCGACGTCCATATAATTGTAAGTCAATGCATTATGCGTAAAAACTCAACCTCATTGCTCTGCAGGTTTGGTGGCATCTCCAACCATATACTGGAAATCATTGTCAATAGATGCAAGTCGCTTTCTATGCGGCAGCTTTTTTCGCCTCGCGTATGAAATATACTTCTACATAGAAACCTAGTCCGCACACGCTGAGGCAAATTGAAGCGCGCCCAAAGGGCCTACACGAGCGGGCGGGCCTTCAGTGCTCAAGGTCAACTTGCACCGCGAACAGCTCAAGAATTTTAGCTAAAAGTGACGAAATGTGCGGTAAATGAGTGTAAAAATACGTCAGACAAACATAAAATAGATACTAACATCACATTCCACAAGGAAGTAACGCGTTTCAACTTGTATTTTTTTATAAAAATTCACTAAAACCGAAAATGTTAATTTTCGGTTTTAGTGAATTTTCGGTCGGTTTACTACTAAAACTAGCCTACATGAGTTTGATTTTTGCCTCACTTGTGACAGTTCCTTTGATATGAAACTATCATTCTATGCGTTATTATTCTAAGCTTCTACAGTGTTTTAATTTTTTTTTTAGTACTGCTAACATAGTGTTTAAGACTCGACATTGTTTATTAACAAAACTGGACTGTTTGATGTCTGAAAAATAAAATTTATTATTACTATTATTAAACCGGCGGAGGCCTCCTGATACTCAATGCTCTGTAACCCTGCTCAACTCAATGGTTAACAAAATAACACGGGTTCAGTTACCAACCAATATAATAATATAGAGAATTAAAATTCAATTAACGTAAGTTTTCTCTTAAAATTTCTCGTCAATGTCAGCAATTTGTCGCAACAGTTAATCGCTAACAAGCATCAAGAAACTAACCAATACAGTTCTATGGACTTATTGCCAGTTTGGTTACTTTTTTGACCTCGAACGCCTATTAAAAAACTCTCGGTATTAAACAAAGACCTTTTCCGAAAAAGGAGAATATGTGTAAAGGCGTCCCGTGAAGTCAAATCAACCAATCAACAGAACTAGTTTTAAATAACAGTAGAGTTCCTTCTGAAAGAATTCATCCAGGGAAGTGCTGTCGCCAAAACTTTTTGTTTTATATTATCAAGTGATGGGACGAACAAGTCGTGTGTGTCTGACGGTAAACTACACGCCTGTCCATAACAGTTGTAGAGCCACTCAGAGCTTTAAATAACAAAAATCTGAAGGGCATTGCCACTGCGTCCGTCACCCTGAGACATGAGTTGGCAAGTTCCATGTGCCTGTAATATCACGAGCACCCTTACCCTTCAAAATCGGAACACAGTAATGCTAACATTACTGCTTGGCGGCAGAAATAGGTAAGGTAGTAGTACTTCCCTGGACGAAATTTTTCAGAACGAGCCCTGCTGCCGCTAAGCAGTAGTGTGAGCTCTACTGCGTTCCGACTTTGAAAATAATATTCTTGTTAAGAACGCAATCTGTGAAGCTATATAAAAATAAAGCTAGTAAGAATTTCTTATGCAAATGGACTACATTACGAAGTTATGCAATAGAACTTCCTGTTAAACAATGAAGTCACTATTATATTTATAATAATAATCTTACTACCTATTTCAATACTAAAGTTCTTTATAATATATTGTAAACAGTTCAAACCACTCGTATCGGCAGCGCGATAAATTATTTCTCAACAATGCTTTCTCGTACAAAAGCCTATTTGATACGAGCTCTTGTATGTAACAGAACCCTTCCTAATCTGGAATCTTCACCCCTGTTTGTTTTCACAAACTAGCTAACGAAAACAAGAGGTCACCGATACGTAACACCCACCCTTTACTATCCCTTATCCTTCCATATTCACCCTTAAAACTAACTACTTAAAATAACTTTTACCTTGCTACTTTAGGTTTGAGAAAAATCAAATTAAAAAAGAAATGGCTTTGAAAAACACCTTCTAAAACCCAATTACCGCCTTGAAAATTCAATTTTGGAACTTAATTGTCTATGATATTGCTAATAATGTATTACCACACAAAAATGTGCCTTAAAAGTATAGCTCAAAGGACTGGAAATGCTTGCCGTAGTGATTACATTTTCTTTTTAATTTGCATTGTTCCTTGAAGGGTGCAACCCCTAACCTCATGTTGCGCAGATATGATTACGGAAGTGGTTAAAATGGGGTTTTGTTCATTCTTTTTACTTTTAAGACAAAACTGCCATAACATTGAACATTTGTATTATTTTTTAATTTACTAAAGTTTCCAACGTCTAGGGTGTTTCTGTCTCCATATTACCATCGTCCTATAGTATTGAAATTCCAATTGTTTAATCTTTATTCAGTTTTTAAAATTTATGTAATTCTATTCACGAGTGTACCAAAACATACGTACATACTTGTTGTATATCGAGTAAGGTGCAAGCGAGTATTGTGCGGCCATTGACTGCCCAGTCGCAGTTGCCCACGGCCTATTATTACGTTTACTAGGAACCACCGAAATAGACCAAGCTTTCTATTGTTCTTTCAGCTCTTTATTTCACTTACGGTCAACTTGCAATTTCTCGTTCCCTGTCGTAATTCATCACTGTTTTTAAATCACAAAATTATTGTAAATTTAGTACGGCTCGACCAATAAACACTTATTCAATGAGAAGAAACAGTTTTCATGCATTATTTGCCTATTCACTTCGTATCGAATCGAATTAATAATCTTTCTTCTTTTGTCTATGATTCTATCAGTTGCTTTATGAAAACAATAAATTGAAATCTTTTACAATATCGTTTCTCCCATCTCCAAGGTAGCTTTAAAATCTTCCATATTTTTTTGAAAAAAATATTTGCTATGCATTTTTTCTCAGTGTATAGTAAAATGCCCGAACTGGAGTCAACAATAGTTTGAATCTCGTTCGCAGCGCTCCATTTTTGAATTTTATTTTCATAAGGTTTGTTGTGGCGCGTATTTTGGGCGGTCCACCTGATCCGTTCACTGGTTGGCTGCGTGCCAGATATGGATAGAGTTGTCTTTCGTAGTATCAGATATATGCACCGCCTATTATCATATTATTATTCATTTATTTTTTACATATCACGGTCTACATGACATTGTCTAAATATCAAAGGAAAATATTAAAGCCGTCTCTCGTTCAGTGAAAATAAATATCACGTCATGCAGCTTTATATACTAACAAAAGAAGCAGGTTATCGTCTTGTAAAACATATATTGAAGCAAATGTGACATCTTTAGTAGTCCCAACTACCTTACTACACAGATTGCCTTATATGAGGGTCTGCTTTATCATAAATCGCCGTTTGAACTGAATATTCTAATCGAAGTATTAAAAACAAGTTACAGCCATGTGTCAAAATTAATAAATACGATGACGACGTTGACACCAAGGCAATCAACACGAGTAGTGTTCTTGCAGGTACCGATAGAGAAATGCGCCTAATATTTTCCAAAATACATTTTATTTAAATATTTATAGTAACTGTTACTAGGTATCGACAATAATGTTAGTTGCATTGAACTCTAGAGGAGTCCGTTGCGTGGAGGAAAAACATCTCGCTGCTAATAGCCAATTATTTGGCGTCAACGCCACCGATGTTCGTCACCAGCCGGTGCTTGGTGACGGCTGATCATTTAGCACATACATAGCGATATTGTGAGAAAATGTGGCTTCCCCAAAGGCGTGGGAGAGGTATACCTTGACGTATATTATGTATCTCGAAAAGATTAGGGGTGTCCTTAAAAAAGGCCAAGTTAGAAGTACCAAGAATAAACATGCATGAAGAGAAGGTCGTAGTGAGTGCAGGTTTGTCTCTGCTTACTCCAGTGGGAGACGAGCGTGATGATATGTATGTCATTGTAAAGTATTTTACGAGATAGTATGCGCCAATTGTCACTTTAGTCATCGTAGAGTTGTGCTAAGTATTTTCTAAATATCAATCGTATTAACATTCTTATATTGGTGTGCTGTGCTGTGACATTTCCGTGAAAACAAATATGTCAACCAGATTACTTTTTAATCTTTTTTCATTCTGTCAGTCATGTATTGAAATCTGACAGATTAAAAAAAATAAAAAGAATAATAGCTGACGAAACAGAAGCGATAGCGCCCAACATCAATTCAAAATTCTTCAATCGTCGATTCCAGTGTGTGTGCTTAGTACAGGAGATGCCTAAGTTTGAGACTAGGTGATCGGTATGATCGACTGTATTTAAACTTTCTTGTATTTGCCCAATGCAAGTTAACTGCTTTGTTTTTGTGTAACCAGTGTGGAATCCAAATTATAAAATCTCACCACACCAGAAAAGTGGTTTTCTTGTTGGTTTTCTATCTGCATTTGGAGAGCGCGCTCAAGAACTTTTTAATTCAGTTCCACCTTCGCCGTTCCTCCTTCGATTGTCTAAAAAGTTAGAACACTCCTTATGTCATCGTTTTACCACCCAGCAAAACGCTTTACTTCTTCCTTCTTTTGCAAAGAAATAAAAGTAACATTTAGAGCTATTCAAGGCTATAGTCTATTTTGTACTTATTTACATAACATAGCCATTATTTCATCTTCACAACGAATGTAAAAGACAATCAATTCATCAATAGTCCTATAAAGGAACGACCTGCTTAAATAGCAAACAGGCCATATTGATTCGCCTCCACACTTTAACCTAATTACAATGGTCAGTAACGGTAGAGAGAATGCTCTGTGCCGCCACTGTGCGACACTCATTAGGGAGGATACTGGCTACTTCATAACGAGGCTAAGGGTCAACGCAGATTCGTTTGCGCAGTGACAAAGACCGGAGCGCCCTGTAAGTGAATGGCGCGAAAAATTTTAGAAGGGAATAACAGATTGGCATCTTTTGAGGATAGGGTCATTGGATCGCTGAGACAGGGAAGTTCTTTAGTTCACTACGCATCGGGAATTTACGTGTGGGTATGACGTAACACTTTACCAGCAAACATGAAGTGTCATCGAGCTAGACGTTCACGTTCTTGGGGCCTTAGTGTAGGTTTTCAAATATGTAAACTTAACTATCGCGTTTGCGTTAAGATTATAATTTAAACTTTATAAATATACAATTAAGATTTAAATAAAAAGCTTAACGCAAACGCAGTAGTCAAGTTTGAATGATTACAAATTTACACTCAGGCGTCTGATGTCATTAGCAAATTGAACATGTCGAGCTTCGCTGTGACAACTAGACATTCTGAAATTGCACCGAAAGTACTACTTATGTACTTATTAACCAATGGGTTAACCACCAATACATTTAATATGTGTGACGCAAAGTATTGCGTGCTGCGTGCTGCTTGCTGTGCTACGCTTCTAGATAAGAGTTGACCTTTGATTCGCTGGGTTTATTTCTCTTCTCGTTAGCAAAAGTTTCGTACAGACAGACGGACACTGTAACTTCATAATTATGCTCCATAATACACAGAATACCAGAGGGGAAACTCAATGGGGGTACCGACTGCCACACAAGTCCTTTATTACTTTTGCTTAAAGCTTAAAGTTACGAAGGAGGAGAAAGAGTGTAAGGTTAATTTGTGGGGTGGCCTGTATGTTGGTTATTATAAAAGTGGGGGTTGCGTTCCGAACCAATTAAGGAAATTTTATTTTGAAAAGAAATGTTTTCAATAACGTTGGGTTAAATGCTTTTGCATGAAAGGAAGCGTAATAACGATTTCGCTTCTTGTGAATGCGTTTCGCGAGTTTTAAAGGTTATCAAGAAATTGTATTTTTAATTATATATATATATTTATATAATTTAATTGCCAATTTTTTTAAAAGAATTAAATAAGTGCGCATTACCACTGGTGCCCATATGAAGTTCTGTTCCGACGGACAACGTAATATGGTCATTGTGATCCATATTGGACGTGTTGAAGTCCATATTAATCTCTAATTAATAAAATAATACGAGTACAATCGATCTCTTAATTGATAAGTACCAGTTCTCCCACGGGATCTCTAACGGACGTAGGACTCGTGAAGCATAAATAGGTTGAACAACCTAGGTTGAGTAACTACAATATTTTAACCTATAACACGCCTACACTTAAATCGGCTGGCAAAAACTGGCCCCCATTACACCGCGCCTTATCGAGTCTATAGTAATTGTTAAACAACCCAATTAATCCATGATTACGTGCCTCGGATAGCATCGAGAATCGATCGCGGAAATCTTTGATGTTAAATTGATTATAAGCCATTATACAGGATGGTACAATAGTATTATGTTCCTATCAAGACATTTTTTCTAAAGTATTATGTCCTTAAAACACAGCATTGTATTTGAGATGAAATCATAGTCCAACAATTGTCACTGTCAAAGTGACATCTCATCGATATTAAACCTTTTTCCGGTTCCACTTATATTTTGAGGTTAAACAACTTCCAGAACTTTTAATATTAAAATCTTCGTTTTATTTTTTAGTTTTTATTGTTAGTTTGTTTACTTAGTTTTATTTTCGATAACATGTTATTGCAAGAGCGGTTGGGAGAACCGTTGCTTCTGCATTGTGAGGTCGACGGTGTGGTGGCATGTGCCCCATAACTTTAATACATTGTCTTTTTTATAATACTAAGTGACGGGACGAACAATTCGTGCGCCTGATGGTAAGCGACACGACTGTCCATAACAGTTGCAGTGCCACTCAGAGCTTTAAATCGCAAAAGATTGAGGGGCACTGCCACTGCGCCCGTCACGCTGACACTTAAGTTGAAAACTCTCTCGTGCCTGTAATTTCACCAACATCCTTACCTTTCAAAACCGAAACGCAGTAACGGTCACATTACTGCTTGGCAGCAGGAAAAGGTAACGTGGCAGTATTTCTCTGGACGAATTCTTTCACAAGAAGCTCTACAGCTATTTTTTTTCAGATTAAAATTAAAATCGCGTATATTTGATTTTTCAAACAAACCAACGTTTCGGGTCCTTTACAGCACTGTTGACTGAGATGGTAAAGTCATCATGTCTAATACTCATGTAAACCATATAAGGAAGGCAGAGTTACTCGGCATGGGTCTTCTTTAGGATTTAGGACAACTGTTTTTTACCTCTGAGATGCAAACACTTAAAAAAAAACAAATTGAGCTCGCCCGACGCGTTGCAAAATATTTTCGATGGTTGTTTTATCAGCCAGTTTAGCCCATGCGTCAGTAGAATCACTACCAAAGCATGTGTCCGCTCTGACGTCACAGGGTCCCACATACTTGCATTCCCTAGGTTATCGCAACAAAAAACACTCGTTTATCACGTCCACATAGCGGGGAAGCTCGAGAGAATCGCATACGCATAGTTGAGGTCGGAATGGGCTGCGGGCTAGTGTATCCATCCATAACATGATAATCTAAAGATGTTAGGTTTTAGAACGTTCCTGAGTTTTATAAAAATATTAATCTAATGACTACAATTCTTATTGTGCTGATCTTTGGGGGAGCCCTGTGTCCAGCTGTGGACGCCTACGATTGAAGTTTACTACCTTTGAGCTTCACGAAATCATGAACGAGAGCGATGGTAGAGCAGTGGGAGAGCCGTTGCCTCTCAATTAAGAGATGGACTGTTTGAATCCCAGTGTCGGCGTGTATCTATGATTTTCATTCATAATTTAATTTGTTTCTCAACACAAGTTGTATAGAAGCGGACATGCATTAGGCATACAAACATTGGAAGTTTATTTATTATACATTCAGTCAAATGCACTTCGACAGAATAAGCCAGGTGTAAGCCTGCTAACAGATTAACTGCAAGCAGTCGATCTCGGCTGCATGAAGTCAGTTTCGACTGCATGCAGTTAATGCGTGAAGTCGTTATCCGAGACCTCGACTGCATAAAGTTGATATTAATTGATTTGTGATTTAAAAATTCAGACACTGTACATTTTATTAGACAATAAGTTGTTTTTTAAATAGCGCAAGGACTAAACAACGCAGAAGCGAAGTAGTAGAAAGTCTTTAATATCTCTGTTTCTATGTATAACTTTAGTTTCTATATTTAATCTTCTCTCTTTACCACAGTGAAGAGAAAGGTGAAAACATCTGCATGTCGAAGAAGGATCTCAACCCTTCGGAATCGTGCGACATGCGTATCCCGTGTTAGGTCAGTGTGGCGGACTACGGGCGAAACCTTTTTTGAGAAGACCTATGGAACGCATAATGGGTTGATGGTAAAATATAAAGTATTTTACGATTTTGGTTTCATTTAGCGGACGAATATTGTGCCAGAAAACCACACAAACTGCCAGGTGTCAAACTAAGAAATTCCCTGTACTGTGGTACCAGAGTAACGGAATTCATTCTGCACGCACTACCCAGAACATCCTGACCTCATTCAGTATCCAAAGGGCCACCAAGGTTGTCAAATTGATTCAATACACTTTAAGATCTGTATGTTCCGATTTGTCTTTAATAGCGGCTTACTTATTTATAAACTAAATGATATTTATTATAAAACTATAACAGAAAATTCACTCTCATTTTTACAAACTTATATTGTATATTGAATAAATAAAAACATGAATCTGGTAATCCATCATATTTATTTTATTTATTTTTCGGGGATAACAAACAATTGTACATGAAATGTTTACAATCACAGTTAAATATTTCTAACATAGGTACACGTACAATCAACAGCATTATCCACAAGTTACTATTAGAATTAAAATTAAAATTGTCGTGTGTGATGGGTAGGGCTAAATAAACAAAAACAAATAAAAGGTAAATAAGAAATTAGCTCAGGGCATCAATAATAGCTTTTTTAAATTTAGAAGCAGGCAAATGGAATATGTCAATATTGCTAAACAAATCATTGTAATGCATTGACTTACAAATAAATGGACGACGGGTCTAATACAAAAACCACGAAAAAAATGTCCCAAGTCAACCTATTCGAAATTTAAATTGTAATGTCATCGCAGTATCGCGCTGTCAGTCGAACAAATGAAGACTAAAGCGGAGTTTGGCGCTCTGTATACGATTTTAGCGCCTTACAAGTGCGGACACTTTTTAGTGCGGACCGGACGCCCATATAATTGTAAGTCAATGTTGTAATGAGAAAGAATACGACGTAGAGGAACTCGCTTGCCAGCATTTGTTCTGCAGGACGCAGTTTTAAAGAACGAGTAGGAGCGCACTCGCCGTCGATAAACTCTCATTGGTACATTATATCTAATATGTTAATATCAACAATAAAATAATAAATTATTGAAATACGTTAAGTGGTACAAAGACGTGTTCGCTTATTGCATGGTGAAAGGCTTCAAAACATTGCTAATAAACCCTGGCGAACCAGTTGGCTATTCGAAGAGATAGTAAACTCATGTTCTTAGATAATAGAGTTATAATCTAACGTGACATTTTTATGAAGTGAACGTAGAACCTGTTTTACGAGAAAATTTTTAGTTTTAAAATTCGCGTGTACCTTATTATACCAAGGCAAGGGTGCGAATTATATAGTCTTATATAATGTTTAAACATGCCCAAAGAAGCTGTGATTCGATTAGAATCTTTAAAAGTCACCGAAACGAAATAGGTATGTAATAGTCAAAGTCAAAGTCAAAGATTATTTATTCCATAGGTAAAATAAATTTACACTTGAAAACGTCACATTTAAGCTACTGCTCGTTCACTACGCTGACCTCTCTGAGAAGAACGAGCAAGAAACTCTAGGGATTGCTCTTTTCAAATAAACTTAAATGCTATGGAATACACTTTGAATCAAATTTGTGTTGATTCTGGAGCCATGTCGTCTTTCCATACATCTTTATCTAACACGTAGTCTTCAATTTTGTAATATGATTTTTCGATCAAAATATTTTTAATGTAGTTTTTAAACTTAGGAAATGATAAACTTAATATATGCTCCGGAATCTTATTGTAAAATGTATACAATTCCCCATAAAAGAGTTGTTTACCTCGGTTAAACGAAATCGTGGTACCATGAGTTTGGACTTAGCTCTAAGGTTAATATTATGGATATCTTCTTTCTTATTGAAATTATGTATATTTTTACGGGCATATAAAATATTTGAGTAAATGTACTGTGCCACAGTCATGATACCAGTCTCCTTAAACTTTTCTCTGAGAGATACCCGAGAGCCTAGACGGTACACAGAACGAATCGCTCGTTTTTGCAATACAAATATGGTTTGAATATCTGCCGCTTTACCCCACATGAGAATCCCGTAGGACATTATACTATAGAAGTAACTAAAGTAAAGTAGTCTAGCAGTACTAACATCGGTAAGCTCACATATTCTGCGGGCTGCGTATGCAGCGGAGCTTAATCTGCTGGCCAGGGACGATATATGTGGAAACCACTGAAGTTTACTATCTAAGGTCACTCCCAAGAAGACTGCTTTATTAACAAGGTCTAACTTTTCTCCGTTTATTTCTATGCTTGGACTAGTCGATTTTACGTTAGGTAATTCAAATTTAACACATTTTGTCTTCTTGGCATTAAGCAATAAATTGTTAGCATTAAACCAATAAACTACCTTAGAGAGGGTATCATTAATACGGTCATAGTTAATGTCATGTCTGTCTGTTTTAAAAATCAAGGATGTGTCATCAGCAAACAACACTATTTCGCAATGGTCCTTAACAAAGAATGGCAGATCATTAATATAAATCAGAAATAAGAAAGGTCCAAGTATTGAGCCCTGCGGAACACCCATTTTTACTGGAGAATAAAATAAATATTAACAATAATTTATAAGTAAGTACGTCGAAGTAAGAGTTGTGTTAAGAAATGTGAGGATTACTGTGTTCCGGTTTCGAAGGTAAAGGGTGCCGGTGAAATTACAGGCACATGGAACTTGTCAACTTACGTCTCAGGGTGACGGGCGCAGTGGCATTGCCCCTCAGATCTTTGCGACTCAAAGCTCTGAATGACTGCAACTGTTAGGGATAGGCGTGTTGCTTATTTACTTGTTGTAATTTATTTATGTGCAAACTTTACCGCTTTTTAAATTGGATTTGTATTTTTAAATAACAAACTTATTCAACCATTTACAAAGTTTGTCAATTTATTAATGTTACATTAAAATTGAAGTAAACCATTGACTTACAAATAAGTGGACGACGGGTCTAATACACAAACCACGAAAAAAATGTCCCAAGTCAACCTATTTAAGCGTAGTGACATGTAAAGGAATATGAAAAAGCTAAAACGTTGAATTTAAATTGTAATGTCATCGCAGTACTGTCTAATTTTGCTTGCTTCGCTGTCAGTCGAACAAACGAAGACTAAAGCGTGAATGACGCTCTGTATACGATTTTAACGCCCTATAATTTCGGACACTTTTTAGCGCGGACCCGACGTCCATATAATTGTAAGTCAATTAAGTAAACATTAAAATTACGACAAATAATTTGTCCTTTCCCTTATATAATATCAAGTGACAGGACGAACAAGTCGTGCGCCTGGTGGTAAGCTACATACCTGTCCATAACAGTTGCACTGCCACTCAGAGCTTTAAATCGCAAAGATCTGCAGGGCACAGCCACAGCGCCCGTCACTCTGAGACATAAGTTGACAAGTCCCATGTACCTGTGATTTCATCCGCACTTATTTATTTTACAAAAGTTATGGTTATTGTACCAAAATTTTTGTGCCTTTGTACACTAATAAACATTTTTGAATTTTAAATAAATTTTTATTGAATGTTATTATATTAATTAATTAATACAGTGAATAACGACATCTCTCGCCAGGACTGGTAGCTGTAAAGGTACTAACTGGGTGATAAATCTGTCAAAGATTTCTCATAGATGGCGCTACGACTAAAAAGTCGTTGAAAGACCAAGTACAAAGACACGACGCAAGCACATAGAAAAATTCGTGAGGTTCGTTGGTTCGTTCCGTTGTATATGCTTAGTTGGTATAGCGTCTGGCACGGTATTCAAGAAGCCGTCGGTTCGAATCCGACCGGATCGAAGGAATTTTTTCTGAGTGTTCGATCTTTGTATTAATAATTATAACAAATTTTTGTATTTTTTTATATTAAAGTGAAGTTACTAAAAAACAATGGCAATTACAAGAAAATTCAACAATATTAATAATAAGTAGCAGTAACATACCATAACAAACCCAAATTGCAAAGCTATTTTGTATATGTGTATGGTGTGTTACATTTGTGTAGTGTATGTGCATGCGTGTACGTATATGTCTATGATAGTGTCATCATCATCATATTTAAGAGCCGTTGCTCACTTTGATGTTCTTATTTGTTCGCTGTACGCCATTCTTTGTCTTCTTCTCTTGTTTTGTTCGTCTATCTTCCCCTCAGTTATCACAAATTCATCATTACGTAACATATGTCCGCAGATTCCCCCTTCTGTTCTCTATTATCTATTATATGTGTATGCTCAGTCTGTTATTACCTTTAAATTGGGGTTGTTTATTCTGAATATTAATGAATTAATTGCGATTCAGAAAGACGATATCCACGTCTCGAAATCTGTTCTCTTAAGTACACACAATTCTATGTCTAGGTGTGTGATTTTGCAGTTTCGTGGAGCGATGTATAGCTTTCAAAACGACTCCATTACTCGTCTGTGTTTTAGAACCTGTTTTGAAAGCATTTGTTAACGCAATGCCGATTCTCATAACAAACCTACATGTTTAAACAAACTCTTAAATAAACAGTCATTTCACAGTTTCCGCGAACAATTTGATGTGCAATAAAAAACAGAGTAGTGCGTAATATAGAGGCGACTGGCGTCGATAAGTAATTGCCGGCTAAACTGGGAGCGACCGTGGTTTTTGCCAGCCTTATATGATCTTGGGATTACGTAGAGTACTTTGTAGAGATTAGAGTTAGAGAAAGTGTGGGTTATATTTTATCTTATTTCTTGCTAAAATTCTCTAGAGTAAAAGATTTATAGTCGTGCAAGAGCGAATGTACAAATCCATTTATATTATTTATTTACAAATTTACAAGACAAAATGTCTTGTGCAAAACTATTGCGCGTAACAATACTGCCTGTGTGGCTGAACGGTTGCCATGCTGGTCTGCCTTGCAGAGGTCCCGGGTTTTGTGTGATTTTTGGTGTTCTATGTGTGTGTCCATGGCACCCGCGACACAGGGTTTCCGTTGTGCGGACTGTCTGCGTTATTATTATTAATATAATACAAAAAAAGTCTATGCAGCACGTAATCTCGGGATGACAAGATAAACTGAAATATATTCATAATCATGGATTTTTTTATGATACCGTAGTACGGGACGAACAAATCGTGCGCCTGTTGGTAAGCGACATGCCTATCCATGATGGTTGCTGTGCCACTCAGAGCTTTAAATCACTAAGATCTGAGGGGCATTGCGCCCGTCACCTTGGAACATAAGTAAACAAGTTCCATGTGCCTGTAATTTTGTTATTGCTAATACGGTAGGCAGATAGCATCTTTGCACAATTCAAACAAACCTCTTTTAATTCATCTTTTCATAGAAGCTCTCTTATTCTTCTCACTGCGTACACCAACATTTTTAGAACATTATTTTGGTCATATTACTTTGGTCAATCTGTAAATTCAAATATATGAATACTTTAAAAAGTACAGTCAAATGGAGAATTTCCTCCTTTTTGAAGTCATTTAAAAGTCGTGGATAGTAAAGTAAGTAAAACGTGTCTAGTTTTGCCGAGGTTTGGAAGTCATTGTCGTCATCGTTTGCTTTTCATTTGTATATATTTTATTTGTATTTTATTATAAATATTAATATTATTATGTTGGCATTCTACATTCGCACAGGATATTTTTTGAGATTACTTATATCATGTAGAAATCAGATTTCGCTTCGTTATCTCTTTGACATATCGATGAAATTATTGATTCGCGAATTCTGTCACTTTTCATTACTCTGTTCACTGCCTAGACGGCTTGACAAGGATAAGATTGGACGTGGCAAAAAACTAAACTAACTAGACATTCATATTAATTGCTCCCGTCCCCCTTCGTCCGTCCCCACCCTTCGTTATTCAAAACCTCAGTATTGACTTAAATGATAGGAAGAATTAATCTATCTAACGCTAACGGTTAGCTTATTTTTAAAAACTGTCTATACTTTTGGACGACCTCGTGAACATAACGGTTTGCACTATGGACGTTGGATAAGGTGGCCCCGGGTTCGCATATCCGTAGGACCAGTTTGGGAAATTAACTTTTCTCAATTGATTCTGATTGAATTTCCTAGTTTGTGATGAGGTAATTGATGTGGTTGTTTGGCACATTATTACATTATTATTTTTAGTCAGGTTTTAATATTCTTTTAAAGTAGAAGATTCCTCATTTTATCTATGATTTGTACACGCGCGGTGCATAGGCACAGTCAAAAGTAACAGTCGATGATCATATAGACAGATTTTGCCACGAATAATTTATTAAAAAATATATATTACACAAGCATACTCGTATACAAATACTTTGCCATTCGTGTGAAACTATTTTTTCAGATCTAAAATTGCCTATATCTTCCGTGACCACGAGACGAGTAAACAGCCCGCAACGTTGGTTGGCTTGAATAAATTTTACGCGATTTAGATCTCAAATAATAGTTTCATTTCCTATGTAGCAATCACTAAAACCTAAGAACTCTATATGTGCAGCGTTTTTGTCAATTACATTGCCGATGGGACTCTGAAAGAGATTTTCTGCCTGGTATACCTTGTTATTTGCCCAATTATATCTCCTAAATTTATATTAAAAAAATTGTTTACAGAACCCACTTTCCATCCCATATGCAAATTGGAACCCTTTACTGACAGGGGTTGATACGAGACCGGAAATGACTAATTACCTGCGGAGATAAGGGTGTAATTACCACTTCCGGTACACTCCGACTAGTAATTGAGTTAGCATGTTAGGAAGGCTTATTGGCCCGAAGGTGGACCGAGCGTGATTAGAATTTATTTTGGAAGGAAGTAGTTTAAGCCATCCTAAACTACTTAGGTATGCCAAGTTTAGGCCAACATTTTAGGAAATTGATTGGGCCAGTTTCTTGTCCAGTAAGGGTCACTTTAAATTGCCGCAGCCAGGGGACACAATTGTTTAAAAATAAAAAAGAGCAAAGCAACACTAACTTTATCTTCTACAAGATAAGGTTGCACTTATTTACATAACACAAATTGAAAAAGAAGATGCAGCAAGTGCCGCCGACTGGCAAAATGCAATATAATATAGTACATTACCTCTAATAAATAAAGTATACATTTCTTTAAACGCAAAGTACGTCGTCAGCAGCTTGACCCGCCACCGGCGATACAAGGTGTACTGACGTAGAATTAGTAGCGGGAATTTTGCAGATAGCAATGCTATATAGATCTTCATATCTACTAAATACAGTGACCATTTGGTAGCAGTAGAGCTCCTTGTGGAAGAATTCAATCAGGGCAGTACCACCTTACCTATTTCTGCCTCCAAGCAGTAATGTCAGCATTACTGTGTTCTGGTTTTGAAGAATAAGAGTGCTGGTGAAATTCCACGCCCTTGGGACTCAACTTATGTCTCAGGGTACCGGGCGCAGTAGCAGTGCCCCTCATATCTTTGCGATTTAAAGCTCTGAGTGGCACTGCAACTGTTATGGATAGGTGTGTAGCTTACGATCCGGTGCACGACTTGTTCGTCCCGCCACTTAATATTAATAGAAAAATACCATTTTAAAAAGAGTAAAGAAACCTAAACCTAAAGGTTCTTCTGCATTCTAAACTCGTTTTATTTGTCTATAATCTATATCTGCATTAGATTTATTAATCGTAGATCTTCTTGTGTAGGAATTCATCCAGGAAGTTAATGCCACCTTACCTATTCCTGCCGCCAAGCAGAAATGTCAGCAATATTGCTTCCTGTTTTGAAATGTAAAGGTGCTGGTGAAATTACAGGCATATTCTTAACTTATGTCTCAGGGTGACTCAGATCTTTGCGATTGACAGCTCTTAGTGGCACTGCAACTGTTATGGACAGGCGTGTGGCATAATTACACAACACAATTGAAAAATATACTCTACTTTAAATACTCTACTTAATGTCTTTCATTATTCCACCAAATGTTTATCACAGATGTATTCATTTATATTGGAGATATAACTATAGACTGTAACAAAAAGAAATGCTTGTAATGAACAAGATGTTGTTTAAGGTGATAATGTAATTTATTCCCATCTGAGCACATCAATCACAATGATTGTAGGAGAAAGGTGTACCAGATGATCCCCTTAAGGGTGAAGCCTTAAGGGTGAGAATGGTGGTAGTTTAAAAGATATTCAGCTTAAAGCAGATGTAAAAACTTTGAATTACAGAAAATTTATCTATTTACTTGTTGTCTTATTAAAAACGTTTTATTTTTTGATCTTTCATTATTATATTTGAATATTTTTAAAACCCTACTAAAGGATCGTCTTGGACACCGATCAAGACGATCCAGGAGATCATGAACACCCGTTCATGATCTCCTGGATCGTCTTGCCCCTATTTAGGAAAATTTCTAGGTTTTGGTAGAAACAAATTAAAACAACAACTTTTTAGACTTAACAAAGTCCTTACTTATGTAATCTAGGTATATGAAATAACAGTTACGGAACTACGAGAACAAATCGCGTCACTCAGCCATACGATGCCCACTGCTGGGCACAGAACAAATAATCCTAATTAATTAATATCTTACAGGGACCTAAGGGTGGGCGATATTTTTTTTGATATTTACTTTACGAGCTCGATTTCCTGTTTAACACATCTGATGAAAACAGTTTTTTTTTCACCTTAATGTTTCATTGAACAAACAGAACCTTTATTTTTACCTTTAGCCCGTCTTTTTAATGACATAACGTGTACTTATTGCGACCAATTTACTTGCCAATCTAACCAATATGTGGCATCCAACTTTTTACGCCTCTAGTTCTTTAGATCATAGTCTTCCGACCACCCACTACGATTCGTTTTTCCGTTATAATTACGCGGCCTGCTTTAAAATAAGAAAAAAGAATTTATATTTGTTATTAATTGAGATCGATCATGTAAACGAAATCCAGTTTTCTACTATTTTATTCGTATTGCAAGGTATTTAATTAATTAAGAGACTTCAGTACTCGGAAAACAAACAAATTAAAAATGGTACATTAACAATATAAATAGTTCAAGATAATCCCCACGGATCATCTCGTACACCAAAACCATAATCATCTTGCCCCAATTTACTAATTTTTATTTTCTGTTCGGCAAAATAGCCTGTATACTGTCTACTGTTACCACGCCATTAAAAAGTAAATAGAGCATTATACAAAGCCACTAACACAAATATCTTAGCAATTGATTGCTTAGAATGGAAGTTGCCTAAGTTTTTAATCAACTTTACCTTAGATCAAACTCACACAATTTGTGTTCTCACATCGCTATTACGAATTGACTGATGAGATATTGAGATATGACATATGACATGGCACATTGACGCCTACATTTTACTGAAGAAAATATCTAGATGACGTTACTAGTTTTGCTACAATTGAAAAGGATGATCTTACCTTCAAGGATTATCTCGTACACCTTTCCCCTAGCAATAATTTTAATTTGATCACTGCATGTTGTTATCAAGTTTAGAGTTGTTTCAAACAAGATGGCTGCTGTCAAATCAGCAGGATTAATCAAGTTAACATTATTGAATGAAAGAACAATGTGTGATTGAAACGAATATTTGCTTGGGTGGAATAAACAACCTAGATGGCCCGATGGTTTGCACTGTGGGCACTGGATGAAGAGGTCCCGGGTTGGATTCCTGGTAGGACCAGTCCACCACCAGACCAGAACTTTTGAGGTCGGTTTTTTTTAATAAAAAAGTTACAATAATATAATAAATAATAAATTAAATTTAGTAACTATTCGCATTGATAAAATAAAATATTAAGCAAAACGTATAGGGTAAATTGGAATATTCTTTGCATTTGGATTGGAATAAATTAAAAATAAGATATTTAAGTTAATAACTTCTGTGCCTATAGTAAAAAATAAGATGATTTGGGTAAATAATAGACATAAATGACTTTACCATCTCAGTCAGCCATCACTATGAGACCTGTGAAGGTTCCGAAAAGTTTTCAATGTGAAACAATCGCGAAAATCTAAGGGTCGTATTCTAGAACTCTACTCAATGCTCAAATGGATTTGAGTATGGTTTAAAGCACTCGAAATCATAATCAAGTCCCTGCCATTAGGATCGTATTTCCAGTGCTTGAAATCATACTCAGATCCTGACTTGAACATTGAGTAGAGTTCTGGAATACGGCCCTAAGACCTCGATGATAAAAAAAAGAGTTCAGTTTATCTTTTTAAAATCTTTCTCTCTTTCTAAAATGTCTCCAATCTTCTCCAAATGCTATCGTGACGGAAAGTCGAGAATTGTATTCTTTAATATCGTAAAAGTTTATAAATAAAGAACAACTATAAATTAATGATGTCTCAGCTAATGAATTTTATCTCCGATTTAATTAACGTTACGCTACATTATACGGGTGGTTGGTGTTAATTGATAAATGCGCTAAACCACTTATTATTATTATATAGATTCGTTTGAACCAATCTTCAAAGTCCTATTTCATAATAGGATACAATTTTTTTTATTGTCAGATATTAAACACTGCTACCGTGTAATAGAGTACTTTTCCTGATGAATTATAAGACTAGGATAAATCTTTCAAATGAATTGGTTATTAACTTTGGCTAGTTGTTGATTAGTGGGAGAACCGCTGATTTTCAATATGACTTTAATGTCTCATTAGTGGATGTTTCGTAGCAACACTTCTCGTCAACGATGGAGGGAAATGTCGTGATAAAACCTGCAGGTTAGTGTTGTTAAAAAACCGTTTTTTTTCTGAGGTGAAAAAAAAACAATGACAAAAACATGAAAAGAAACCCTTTTTTTTCTGGAGTACGTTTTTTTCTAAAACTATGAAAATAAAAATATGACAATATGACAATTGTATTTTTTTTTACTACATTTCCTTTTTTGTTGTTAATATTGTTCTTCATAGATAAATTGCTCCAAATAAATGGGCAACACTCATAGTGTTGTCAATTTGTGGCGAATTCCCCAAATTGCAGGGAATTTCAACTCAATTGGTCATTTTGTGGGATAAACGCTGCTGTGGGGAAAATGCAGGGATTCTAACATTTTACCTTTTTTTTTAAATCTATCGATTGCTGTTGCATCGCTACTTTGATGATTACTGATAAAAACACTACTTATTTATTTATCTAAGCGCGATATCAATATTTTTTCCACATAGCACATATCCTTTATATAGCAACATTTACATAGAATTATTAGTAAGCCGCTTATATAAAATTATTCGGTAGACACAGAAAATTTTGATGACATTGCAAGTGTGGGTAACACTTGTAATATAGTAACACTAGTAACACCACAATTGAAGATTAAATTTTTGTTATAATTATCATGGTAATTGATTTTAATAAACATGTTTCATATATAAATAAATAATAAATAAATAACGCACACACTCAACATAGCCCCGCACTAGGGAAACCCTGTGTCGCGGGTGCCATGGACACACACAGACAACCACAAATTACACCCAAACTCACGAGAGAAATAAATGTAGGCCATACAAACATTTCTCCCGGCCCGGGAATCGAACCTGGGACCTCTGCGTGGCAGTCCGGCATGGTAACCGTTCGGCCACAGAGGCAGTTAAAGCAGTTAATATATATATTCACGTATATACATTTTTAAAACAAAAGTTAGTGTCCTATTTTGTTTCAGTTATTCCATTTTACTTTTTCTGAAGAAAAAAAAACTTAATTTAGAAAAAAAACCCGGGTGCCACAAAACCAAAATGTTTTTTTTTCAAAAATGTGAAAAAATACATGTGTTTTTAAAGTTACAACACTACTGCAGGTGCAAAGATTTACCACCCCTGGTCAGTCTGTGAAGTCATAATGGCCTGAACACTCTCTTTAGAGGGGATCCGTGCACAGCTGTGGGATGTTTAATGGGATGACGAGAATGATGAATTTCAAAAATAATATAGTGACAGAAAGTAACGTATGTAATGAGACACCTATAAAAACAGTAAGTAATAATGGTAACATGTGACGTTTATGTGTTTCCCATTGAACACTCCAGACACAGAGACGCGGAGTCGATTGTACAGTCTATTTTATTATTATGAAGGTGCCTATTTTGTGGTTCAGGTACCAAAAGTGTTCTGCATTCTTGCACTCGGCACAAAAGCGCGCGACGCACGAAACACCACGCTGCGTGCCGTACACATTTGGAATCGATTTCTTATTGTTAGAATCACGACTGGAAGGATCCCGTTTAAATAAAGTCATGTTATATATAAGGAAATTATAAATACAACAAACGCAAGTTGGTCATTTACGGACATTTCTATAAATAGCAAAGTTCCGATAGCAAACACAAAAAAATCAAAATATTGAAGACGCCGCACTAAATAGACAAAAGAGAGAAAGCTAATAAGTAAGCGTAAACAAAAAGTACTCGTAGGGCAAGTAGGAGGATTCCATTTAAATTTTGATGTGAAAACAAATTGGCCAATCTAATTTCCTCAAAAAAAAAACATAACAAACTTTCACTAATGAAAACAGAAGTATCCCAGTAGGCGCGGGCATCAAGCTTGGAAGCTCCGCGCCCCGCCAGTCTGCCGGTGGTTTCCGATCCGAGCGGACGCATCGCCGCTCTCCTTCCGTGCCCGGACAAACTTTACGCGAGTGCTGTGAGTGAGTGTGGAAGCGCGATATGCCGCGAGCCGCCCGCGCCGCCGCGGCCGTGTTCGCGTGCGCGGTGCTGTCGATGGTCGCCGCCGCAGCACCGCCCGACCCTTGTTACGAGGATGGCCGTCCGCGTCGCTGCATCCCCGACTTCGTCAACGCCGCCTTCGGTGCTCCCGTGTTGGCCTCGTCCGTCTGTGGCCGCCGCGGCCCCGAGCGCCTCTGCGACCCTCCCGGCGACCAACCTGTCGAAAATGCTTGCCGCGTCTGCGACGCCGCGAGATCCGATCGCCGCCATCCGTCGACCCACCTCACCGATTTGAACAACCCGCATGACGTCACCTGCTGGCGATCCGCTGCTCTCCCTCCCGCCTCCTACGACTCCCCTCCGGACAACGTTTCCCTCACCCTATCCCTCGGGAAGAAGTACGAGCTGACTTATGTCAGTTTACAGTTCTGTCCGAAAGCTGCTCGGCCTGACTCCGTTGCCGTTTACAAGAGTGCCGATTACGGCGTGACATGGCAACCTTTTCAATTTTACTCGAGCCAGTGCCGGAGAGTGTATGGGCGCCCGAACAAAGCCACCGTGACTGCTGCTAATGAGCAGGAGGCCAGGTGCTCGGATTCGCACAGATTAGCCGGGGATAGTGCGGGTGGCGCTCGACTCGCTTTTAGCACGCTCGAGGGTCGCCCCAGTGCAGCTAGTTTCGATGTGTCGCCGGTTCTGCAAGATTGGGTGACGGCTACCGATGTGAGGGTGGTGTTCAATCGGTTGCACATGGTAAACGAGGGGGATGAGGTGGATAGCAAAAAGCAAGCGGCTGCCGGTACGCAGCATTATGCCGTGTCCGATTTCGCGGTGGGCGGTCGGTGCAAGTGCAACGGGCACGCGTCGCGATGCATCCCAATGAAGTCGACCGAGGAAGGCGGCTCGGGCGCCGGCGTGACGCAGCTGTCGTGCGACTGCAAGCACAACACCGCTGGCCGTGACTGCGAGAGATGCAAGCCCTTCCACTTCGACCGACCCTGGGGACGAGCCACTGCTAGAGACGCTAATGAATGCAAAGGTATGTTTGGTCACATTAATTCGAACTTTGCACCAACAATTTACGCAAGCGGTACCTATTAAGGTGGGATTTGCATTGATTACGAAAGTCTAAGCGGCGAGTACGAGCGAGATTTAACATTTGTGTTAAACAAATA
Source organism: Hyposmocoma kahamanoa (assembly GCF_003589595.1). Taxonomy (NCBI): domain Eukaryota; kingdom Metazoa; phylum Arthropoda; class Insecta; order Lepidoptera; family Cosmopterigidae; genus Hyposmocoma; species Hyposmocoma kahamanoa. The sequence continues at coordinate 995,543 of NW_020654520.1, forward strand.
GGAGCATTAAGCGTGGCTTTAGTGAAATTTACAACAATTCGCAAAGTAAACACCAATCCTGATCCCATATACATTTATTATAATATTATAATCCATAATCTCCCATATGTTGCTGGGCGGAAACGTGTATTTCGAAATCAAGAAAGGGAGATTATGGATAATGTTGTGAAAAACCATATTTGATATTCATTACTTTGTGAAAATTTTGTTTGGCTAAAATCCCCCTAAAGGATTTGTAATCACGTTATGAACTACAATTTCTGGGGCACTCCATGTTTACGACACTTATCAGTATTCCATAATAAGATAGTGCGTGGGAAAATTGGTATCTGGTTTACTTACAAATATTTAAACAACAACAACAATATGATTCCGTTCAGAACAAAAAGCGTATAATGCAAAGTACTGAAGAAAAAGCAAGATATTCGGAACCAGGTAAGGATTTTGCAATAATATATCACACCCCAACAAAACGTTTAAAAACGAAAGCACACTATATAATAAATCGAACACAAGAACTTGATTTAAAACTACGCCAAAACAAACAAAGGGATTTCAAAAATAAACAACCAAAAACTCGCGGCAGTAAAATCATAAAACAGTGTCGAAACTCTAATTCCGTGTAAAGATTGTAAGAAAACACGATAACATCATTAAAATGGTGTTATAAATATTTTATTGCCACATCTGAATTTATTAGAGAGGATACTAGTACATTGTAATTGATAATAAATTGTGGGGATTTATCATTGGTCGTAAAGAGTAATTAAGTGATAGTTTCGAGGGTAGTAAATCATTCTTATAGGGTACGACAGGTTTTTGTTTTTTTTTTTCCAATGTATTAAAAATGTTCATTTTTGAATCTTTGAATGAATATCTCCGTTCTCCTGTATAAGAATCTCCTGAACGCAAACATAGCGAAAGACAAAAGCCTATATTGATATTGGCAACGAGAAATCATAGTCACGCGGAAAAGTCAATACAATTTCTTCAGTAAGCTTTTCTATAAAATATCAAGGTAAATAAAATGCATAGTGAAAATTAAAAATGAAATTTTGGCCGACTAAATCATTTCCGGTCAAACTCGCCATTTTCACTCCGACACAATGTTGAATCAATGGCTTTTTTACCTCGGTTTTAAGTTTCATTCTGTTATAATTTAGAATAGAATACATCAATGTCCATAAAATCTTTCCATTATCCGACCAGCTACCGTCGATTGTAAATCTAGACTTTACGACATCGTAATTTTAAAATCTATTTTCAATAACTACCTTTGTAATCACTTTAACTGCTATGTATATTAAAAAGTTAACAGCTTCTCTAGAAACAAGAACAGTAATCTTTTCTTTTTTAGTATCGACTTTAAAAGCTATTGTAGCACCTTCTGTATTAATCCATTTATCGTCCGATCGGTGAGCCATATACACTACGGCTCCTTGGGACAGGGTTCTTCCAGGGATGTATTCCTTATCTATTTCTGCTATCATCAAGGAGTACTGTGAGCATTACTGCGTTCCTGTTTTAAGGGTTGAAGGTGTAAGTACTTCCATGGACGAACTCTTTGACAAGGAGCCTGTGCCTCTCCGATCTTTACGATTTAAAGTCCTCAGTGACTGTCATGGGTAGGTGTGTCGCTTACCACCAGGTGGACGATTTAATCCTTCCATTCTTTGATATCATAAAAAAAGTTTCGGTAAACCGTCTTTGAGTTGTAGGTATCTTAGTGATCTTTTTCATTATCATATAAGGTTTTGTTAAGGTTTGAAAGTAATAGTTACTTGGTAATATCTACTAGCACATTCTATGTGAAATAAGCCTTGAATGCATTATAATCAAGTCGTAATTCGCGCTCCTAATCCTTATAGGTTTATACGACAGTTAAAAGCCAAATAATTTTACATTCATAGGCCAAGTTAATAACTAAGTTATAGCTCCTACTTACGTTAGAATTGTAAATCTCAGCTAAGCTTACTTAATTATATGTCCATTACACGCGTGTTTGGCATAAATGTTAGTTTAAGAGAGTAAATACGGCATAGAAAAGATACACACATTTATTATTGCCATGTCTAGATTGGCACGCTAAGACTGACAAACGAAATGCTTAAGAAAAACACTAATTAAAGGAGTTCCTTTCTGAATGGTGATGTAATAAGTTTAAAGTAGTAGAACTCTACAGGGACATGTATTTTCGCCAAAACTTTATTGGTAAATTGCAAAATCTGCTGAGTTTTTTTTCGGTTTTATTCTTATTCACATGCGGTAACTCCCTAAGAGAGCGTTACGATGTGACAAATCATGTACTGACTAGGATAGAAATGGGAAGCATTCCCATTTCTATCTCTAGATCTTCTTCTCTTATAGGGCGCGACTTGCGCGAGATATTGCATTATCTACGGGAGCATAATAGGGCTAGCCCTATTTATCGTATCGATTGCATGCACTGTAATACTTGCCATCGTGCTGAAAGGATATCTAATCGTTGCTAATCGTCGATTATTGCTCAGGGTGCGCCAGGAGTACAAGACAGGAATGGACGTCGTGAGGGGGCTCCATTCGTGCACTCAAGTGTTCGATGATTTGGTCATTTCATGTGGAAATAATGGATGTTACTAGAACAATGAAACAAATATATAAAGCGAACGTGGAGGGAAAAAGACCTTCTGAAATATTTGGCTTAATACGCACATAGACCTTGACGTGTACAGTTATTTCTGCTAAATTATGATGTCCTTAAAAATATCAAGTCAAGAGTACTAAGAATAAAGCGGTATTGTGTTTAATGACGCGTGTGGAAGATGCGAAAGTGTAGAGGCGCGTTACGTCAATGTCTACCCCAGTGGGAGACAAGTGTGATGGATACTTACATTCTACCGACTGTCCTTAATTAGAGACGTCTGTAATAGTCCACCTTAGACCATCGAGTATATAACTAGAAATAGACCATCGAGTATATAACGAAATATGGGCCATCCTTGGCATCATCAGGCAAATGGGCCTTATATCACTTTTAAATATTAACTCTCGTTTGCATTGAAATCACAAATTAGAAAGCCAACAACTGACCTGTGTGTACGTCTCCGTATATTCCAAAAAATTTTTCATTTATTGTAATAAAGATAATATCTTGCTGTTCCATTCAGTGGTGTGGGAAAAACAGCAAAACATCTAATTACAAAACAAACGGAATCACATTTCATCGGTAATTAAATATTAAATATGTAATTTTTTAAATTTCGTCAATTATAGCAAAGCTCAAGTTAAACGTGTCGATTTGAAGTGAAACAATTGACGACACCCATGATTTGTTTCCAATTCGGGCTGGTCACATATTACTGGTTACATACTCGATGTCTTAGACCTGCTGCAATATTTTAATATGGTCATTTGAATTATTTGTATGTTCTACTTTATTGTTATTATGAATAAGAAAATAGCGTATTTTAAAAAGGAAGTGTTTTTATTATGTGATTCCGATGAGCCAATAGGGGTCGACGATAATTGCCAACAAAAAAGAATTATATCCATTCATTCGTGTAAATATATTTGAATTTGGTATAGAGATGCGTTGTCTTCACCTCAAAGTAATCAACTTCAAAAGTCAATCACGACACAAGTTGCAAATTTGACGACCTGTTACTAACTTAATATGATTAATTTACAAATTAATCAATTGATTAATCTGAGCAAGTTTCTTAACCGCCCGCTTTTAATTGAGCGGGGGCGTGAAATCCATGTAGAGTCGCACATAAAGAGATTTAAAAAGATTTTAACGGCTAATAAAGTTCTAAATATGTCTCTGAATTCTTTATAATTCTATAAGTAGGTTTGTGACAAATTATGAGCGCAGTCTTCGGTTTATTTTTTTGTTAAATACCAACAGACGAAATTTGTAGTTTTAGAATGTAGTTGAAAGTTCGACGGTGTTAATAAACAGCGCTGAAATTATTGAAATGTTGTCTGTCAAGGGAGTACCCTTGGTCCTATATTGTTTTAAAACGTCAAACGTCAATGTTGAAAGAAACAATGCGTTTTAAGGTCTAAAAAGTTAAAAAATACCGACTGAGAACAAAACCGAATGGTCATCGTATACAGGTTCCATCCCTAACAGTTTGTAAATTTATGATAATATTGGACCGTCGCCACAAATCATAGAGTGTGGCATGCGTGGGCGCACCTCTGTTACGGACACAGAGAAACAATTACGCGGTGTTTCAACTACACAAATAAGTTTATTATTGAGTTTCAACATTAGTCAGTCTAGGAGGTAAGTAAACTCAGGTATAAAATGCTTTCCTCGTGTATACTGAGGCTATATGTAAAGTATTAGATGTAAGGGCGCGGAAAACAATTTACTTAATTTAATATAGCCTCAGGGCTACCTAGGAGTAGTTCTGATACTTAAGCCATTAATGTATTTTAGTCTAATTACTAAGTGCCGGACTTAAGTTATTATCTCCAATTATATGACTAAACAAAGTATTTGTTTTTGTAATTTTTAGATGTTGTTCAGTTGACTCAAAAATTGTTGACGATCTACATTTTGTGTAACCTTATACTTACAGAGATTTCTCATTATTGGTGTAAGTTATTACGAAAATCCCTGGACGATCAACAATTTTTTAAGTCGATTGTATATTCAGCAGCGCGTGAAGTTGTTCCTGCAATTTGAACGTTACATAAATGCCATAAGGTGCAATTTTCAATAATGAATTTGGAGACTTTAGATACACTCTTAAGGTGTGGCCTACTATACACGTTGGAATGCAAATAACAAACTTCCAGAGCCGCTAAATTGCTACTCTGTACAACTATCATTAAGTTTGTTAACTCGCATTGTGATACGGCTAGCTGCATAGATAATTGAGTCCATGGTAGACAAAGATAAAAAAATAAATAATCACTTTATCACTGCCGTGTGGGTGGGAATTATAGAGATAGATTTCTTTACACTGTGATGTTATGTTGTGGAGTAGTGATGACGGTTTAGCTATAGTCTATCTTTTTGAAGATGGAGTAAAATGACAGTTCATTCCGCGAAAGTGTTGCCCGCTTGCGAGCAGCTAGTGATGGCTGTCGATAAATATTCTATCGACTATCGACTGAATGTTGGTCACGGTTGTGCAATAAATAGCCTAACTTGTTTGATTACAATCATCAACGGCACATTATTCGTCCAACTGCTCGGCAGTTCTTTTAAGTGTCTTTTTTTGTACGTTCATACATATCATGCATTTAGACTTAATTCTATTAAAAATACAAATTGGTGACATATTTTTTTTCATTTTAATTCAATTAAATTTTCCTGTTCTTATTAAAATGTGTATGAATGAAAATTCATTTCGATTCTGACTATCAAAATAACAATAAAGGAGGCAAGAACGCAATTAGCAATCATTAGAACGTCACGTTAACAATTATGACATTATTAGCAAAATTTTACATTCTTTCATAATTCATCGATAAAACTGTCGTCAACAACTACATGACTATATAAAATTTTATAAAAACTGGCAACCCTGCAATTGTCATTTTACTCCGTCTTCAATAAAGACAGACTTTTTATGTATTTTTCGAATATAGTTTAGGTATCTCACCAACCCATTATTTAATAATAACGCTCACACTTATAGTCCCGCACTAGGGAAACTCTGTGTCGCGGGTGCCATGGATACACGCATAGACAACCACAAATTAAACCAAAACTCACGAGAGAAATAAATGTGGGACCCGGGACCTCTGCGTGGCCGATCAGTATGGTAACCGTTCGGCTACGGAGGCAGTTAAATCGACGTACGGCGGGATACCATTACTACTTGGTCGATATTCCCTTCAGGCGTACAAAGCGCTTTTCGTCATTCTTTACTATGCGCACTACCCAGGAATAGAATTCACTGCCTGCGACTGTGTTTCCGAATACATATAACCTTCGTATCTTTAATGTACGAGTGATTAGGTATCCTTTGGGCGAGCTCGTTCCATTGTAGACCCTATCTTTGTTCCAAAACTAGGTTAGAAGTAAGAGCAAGTCCATTTAACATTCTTGTTAAGTCATCCTCCTACTGCAGACCATAGGTCTCTCCTCTATTTTTACTAGTAGTAAAGCTCCTTGTGAAAGAGTTCGTCCAGGGAAGTACTGCCACCTTACCTATTTCTGCCGCCAAGCAGTAATGTTCACATTACTATGTTACGCGACGCGAAAGTTTTCGGAAAAGACCGCCCAGTTGTCACGCTTTCACGCACATTAATGGCTAATCTGAATTCTATTTACTAGGCAACAAAATTTAAATTCCTCTGAATAATACAACTGCTCGGCCGCCGCGCGGTCGTCGCGTAGACCAAAGACAAGCCAGCCTGGCCCACGCGCCCGGGATTATCATTTAAGTTAAACAAATAGAGTGTATTTTGCTATGACAGTTAGATGCACGCGGTCGCTGCGCGGCGGCAACGCGGTTTCCGCGCGGCATCCGTGCGTGAGCGCGATGAAATTACAGGCGAATGGGACTTGTCAACTTATGTCTAAGGTGTCAGGCGCAGTAGCAGTGTTCCTCAGATCATTGCGATTTAAAGCTCTGAGTGGCACCGCAACTAATCTATCATAAAAGAATATGTCCTACTGCAGACCACAGGTCTTTTCTTAGGAGTGGGCAGGGACACCCTGCAGTCTATTTAAGTTTTTTAAGGGTTGTGAACCTTCATTACGATGTTTTCTTTTTGAAACGTGAAACCCGTATGTGTGAGTAAATAGCAGTATATTATTAAATGAATAGGAAATGCTATTGGGTCTTATATAATGATAAACTTGAATACACACTTGATAAACAAACGCTGCGTATTCGTAGTTTGTGTTTACGTATTATTAAAAGGAAATGAAAAGAGCCATTGATTGTAAATTTTAGTTGGGATAAAATATCGAAGAAAATATAAAGCAAATAAGTACAATCAACAGCACAAAAAAGTTCTACCTTTCACTCGTCTAATTAAGAAGATTGTAAAGCGCCGCCGCCAGCACGTGAAAGGTATTTTGAAAATATTTGGTATCTTTTTAACCGACTTCAAAAAAGGAGGAGGTTCTCAATTCGACTGTTTGTTCTTTTTTTTGTATGTATGTTACGCGATAACTCCGGTATTTGTGAACCGATTTTCATGATTCTTTTTTTATTGGAAAGGGGGTACTTCCATAGTGGTCCCATTTCATTTTGAAGAAAATCATCCACCTCAAAGGGTGGCAGTTCACGCATGAAGATTCATTTTTATAAATAGCGCCTAATTTTAATTTAGGAGCAATTACTTTTAGCAATTATTTAGTTGATTTTGCTATTTCTCCAATTCAAGTCGTTTTTCTCTCGATATACTTTGAGTAGTGTCGTAGTGAGAACCTATTTTTATTATCTCCAGTGTCAAGTCCTGTATAGTGGCGAACTAGGGGATATTTCAATGAAACTTAGCAAATAGACGTAATTCCACGTACTTTTGAGGTCGGTTTTTTTAGTACTCTGTACTGAGATTATTTGTATACATAATGTGTCAGACATGTCAATGTCTGACCGATTACACCGGTTAACCACTATTCAGAATACTTAGACCAGAGTCAATTTAGAAAAGTTCATTTCGCAAATTGGTACTACCGGGAATTGAACCTGGGACCTCCTCATCCAGCGCCAGCATCAACAGTACAAGCTGTTTGTTTTGTAATTGAGATCATCAAATCATACAACATAAATACAACTGCACGCACGGCACGGCACGGAAGCAGTCTATTTTATTAAGTCACAAGTGTGGTTGAGTGTATGCATTATTATTATTATGTAATTTTAATCGCAAACTAAAGAACTGGTTTGTAGGTAGGTGAATTGACGAGCTTATTTTTACAAAGTTATAATGAATATGGGAAACATTGAAACGTATTAAGAGTCTATACGACCTCCGATGGCTTAGATTGATTCTGCACAACAATGAAAGTGTTAAATCAATCAGTTTGGAAAAAATATATAGTAAAGTTTAGGATATACACTGATTAGTATACGGTGTGAAAATACGGTTCCTAGAAATTTTCACGATAGAATACGAAACACAACTTATCTCGAAATTCTACAAAAAAAACCGCTGAATTCAATACATACATACATACATACACTTCACGCCTTTTTCCCATCGGGGTAGGCAGAGACAACAGTCTTCCACTTGCTACGGTCCTGACACACATCTTTCGCCTCATCAACACGCATCAATGCTTTCATACACGCTCGTCGGTTAAGGGTACTCTTGACCTGGCCCTTCTTTAGGATGGCCTCAATTTGGTCATGATAAGTTCTCCTTGGTCGGCCCATACCAACTTGCCCGCTCACACTCGCCTTATAAATCTGTTTCGTCACTCTTCTTTCATTCATTCTCTCTACATGTCCGAACCATCTAAGCATTCCTTTCTCTACCTTTGTCACTATATCTTCTTCCACGCCGCAACGCTCTCTTATCACACTGTTCCGTAATTTATCCATCTGAGTCACTATATCCTGAATTCAATAAGTACTTTATATATAACAATAATGTTTTTTAATATCAACTGAACTAAATAGAACAGTATACGATATTCTTACTATCAAAGGTTCACAACCCTCAGAAAACGTGAGTCCTAACCCGCGTTGAGTCAGCTTGGAGGACTATGGCCTAAACCTTCGCCTCGCTTATAAATACGCTAATGACGACGAATGATGAATATTAAAATTAAAATAACTTGAATTAACTAACTTAATAATTGAAATAATTTGAAGCAATGTAAAAACGTATTAAACGCATATTCTTAGCGTGTTTTATACGAGTATTATGTTTGTACTTATAATTTATAAAGTAATTATGGTCTTTATGCAAATACAGAAACAATAAATTCCTATTTTATATGACGTAAATGTTTATTCCTTCTAAGGGACAATAACTGTCGCGATGCAGAAGCGTATCATGAGCTAGTGTGTCTGTATTCGACCCGTATAAGTGGCATCTATCCAGATATATTGGTGTACGGTAATAGAAACCGCGTCGTTTCACGTGATCCGCTATTATATTGTGGTTTGGTCGATTTTATTACGGCAGGTGTAGTAAATTGACCCATTAGAAATATATTCCAATACTTATTGTTGTGAAACTACCACGTAGACCGCCATATCTTGCTTTTCATCTTTTTTTCTTTTTAAGTTAACAAAAATTGGTTATTTGCAAAATGTTCTGGAATGTAGTTGTTAAGTGTAACAATACTGGTTAGCGTCGTTAGGAATTTGCAAAGTGACGTTTTTGCATTTGGAGTTTTTCCATACTGCGTTTTTGGATACGTTGTTTTTTGCATACTGTGTTTTTGTATACTGCTTTTTAATACTGCGTTTTTGCAAACTAGTTTACATATAGTGTAAATAGGTAAGTAATAAGTGCCAGTAAAGCTTATTATTATGTATTGTATAATCATGTTTGGTTAGAAGTGGCATTGTTATAATATTTCCGAAAAATTGCTGCAGTCAAAATAATTAAGTCTCTCTATAATCGCGACAAAAACTACCGCTACGATATCTACACGTAGAGTATATATAATCCTATACAGTAGTGTATTATGTATATGTGTGTAAGTCAATGACCGTCCTTGGTAGACCGAGATATCATAGCAAAAACTTACTAAGATGTGTGTACATAACAAGATTACATGGGCTATATCATTGTCTTGTGTAAGAATGTATTTAAAAAAACAATGCATGTTTATTCTACGTATAAAGTTTTTACAGATGTAATTGAACATCAATGTAATATGACCATTTACTGCGTTCCAGTTTTGAAGGGTAAGGGTGCTGGTGAAATTGCAGGCACATGGGAGTTTTCAACCGATATCTCAGGGTGATAGGCGCAGCGGCAGTGTGCCTCAGACCTTTGCGACTCAGAATTCCATGGACAGTCGTGTCTCTTATCAACAGGCGCACGAGTTGTTCCTTCCATCATTTTATAGACACTTTAACCCTAATTACACCTACATTTACGTTTATTTTGTATATATGTACTTGCATATTATTGTCGTCTGTCTCTTATTGGGGTAGGTGGAGACTATAGACTTCTGTGCGCAAAGTTTCTGACACACAATTTCCGCTCACTCCTGTCGCATTTGTTGTATTCTTACCAAAGAACGTTTTCAATCTGAATTAGAATAACGTTAGAATATGTAAACTGTTTTAATGTTATAGATTTTGACCCGAGGGAAAGGTTCCTTGTATACAACCGTTTGTGTATTTGACCCTTCGTAAAAGATAGCTGTTCTGATTTTTATATATTTACATTAAGTCCAGCTCTTTAAAAGTAATAAAAGTCGTAAGTGTAAAATCGCATATATTTGTTTTTTCGAGCAATATGGCCAGCCCTCTGCCACTTCAGCTTGTTTACTGTACCGGGTATGTCGCCGACCTTGGTTCTCTGTGGGATAACCTCGTTTCGTACTTTGTCCTTCAGAGAATCTCCGAGCATAGCTCCTGTATAGCTTGCTGAGCGATTTTTAACTGGTGGACTAGCAGTTCGTGAGTGTCCACGTCTGGGCTGCGTCGGAAAAAACCCATTATTGCTTAATTTGTTTTACTACGTGTACAATCAGTGTTGTAAAAAACTCGAGTCCAGGAGTCTACATTTATAAACTCGACTCAATTTTTACACGACTCGGTGTGACAGTCATCGTAGCACGGACTCAGTTCTAAAAACAACTCTAGTCGTAAGGAAATGAAACTATTTTTCCGGATTTAAATCGCGTATATTTGTTTTTTCAAACAAACCGACGTTTCGGGCCCTTTACAGGTCCCATGGTCACGGTTGACTGTTGATTGAAATGTCGGTTTGTTTGAAAAAACAAATATACGCGATTTAAATCCGGAAAAATAGTTTCATTTCCTATGTGTAACAATCGCGAAAACCTAAGAACTCGATATCTAGTCGTAAGCTTAAAAAATTTCGAAAACTCGACTCGAGCTGACTTCTACTCTATAAAGTTCCGAGTACGACAAGCTTACGAATTAAATAAAGAACAAAAACCCAATATGGAGATTTAAAAAAAACAAGGTAAGAAGATACCCACAGTAATTATACTACAGCTTAACACACCACAACACAGCTCAATAGGTATTTACCAGGCTGAAGCTTGACTCGAGCGTGACTCGTCACATAAATGGACTCGAGCACTAACGTCGAACCTATTCGGAAACTCGATAGGCTCGTAATACCTAGAGCAGTGGAGTCTGTCTGTATGAGTCGAGTCCTATGAATTAGACTATATTCCTAAACAGACTCCCGGACTCGAGTTTTTTATAGCACTACGTACGGGTACAATAGCGGTCCATTTTGTTATTACGGAGAGTTTTATTTTATATCGTCTGCATGCTTCCGGAGACAGGGTCTTATAATTTAATACCAATAATGTTTAATGATTATTTAGGATATTGTTAAGGCTATATATACCTTAAAATAATATGATTGAGGGTGTAAATAAAACTTGAAACAAACGCCAGTACCTCCAGTTTCTCCGAAATAGCGGTCCATTTTGTTATTACGGAGCTGAATTAAGAAGCGATGGGGTGAATGTTGTAAAACCTAGTTGCTTATTCCCATTGGTGGAGTCGTAACAAGATATGGTAGTTTGAGAAGTTAATCTTAGGAAAATAGGTTGTTCGGTGAAAAGCAAATGGTGGAAAAGGGATTGGTCAAGTTAATAATAACAACTAGAATCAACAGGAGTGTATGAAAAGACTGGTGTGCGTGGAGAAGAGAAAGAGGTTCGTCAGAAATGTTGCGGGTGGACGTGTGTAGACGTCTATAGTCTGCGTTTACACCAATGGTACAAGCGTGATAGTATGTATTTATAAATTAAGCCGAAGATGTACTATCAGTAAAACTGACCCGTCACCACCTTAAGGCTCAATTTACATTACAGCGGAACGAAATAGAAGCGAATATCTGTAACCATAATGAATCTTGTGTCAATTGTATAGCATACAAATTAGATACAAGTTAAAAAATAAGTCGCGCGTCTTCGGGAGAATTTGCGGTTCTTTTTGTGTGCAGGCAACAGTGGTCAGAAGCGGCTAGCTGCATCTTGTTTATTATCACATTTTTATTATAAACGTTTTCATTAAAAAGGGTTTTCACAAAACAAGTGACGGCGTTAGTTACAATTTCCAATTCAACTTGCTGATAGTACATTAGGAACATTCGCAGAATATGTCTGTGGTGTCTACCTTCCACAGGACCGTTGTACGTGGAATGAAAGCTATATTATATATTAAATAAAATACTGGTAAAAGAAAGTGTTGGACCCGGAATAATCCAAATTCACATTAAGAGTTACTTCAAAACCTGCAATAACATTGATTTTTATTTTATCTTATACGTTTTAGTTAAATTAACGGTCTAATTATGCTATTATAGTTATACTTAAATATGAGTAGGTAATCCCTTTAGCAAACAACATGAAGTGATTACAAAATTGCTTACAAAAACAAAGAAAAAAATTGATAAAAAACAAATACACAAAAACATAATAATTGTAGACAAATATACAAAACTTAGTGCATCATCGCCAATCACGTTATGTGTGGTTATTTCCCGCCTGACTGTGCCTATATTTGCACAGAACAAATCAAATTCAGCGTGTTTTTGTGATGTAATATTAAAAATCCTCAATGCAAGCACGCTATACCTGTGTTGTAGTCAAGTTCGAATTGTTCAAGGCTGAAGTGAATAAACATTTACTAGACAAACGGGTAAGGTTCAGTTTACATTGCCGCGGGACAGAATAGAACGGAAGCTTCAATTTTGCCTCGTTGCGCGAGAGGGCGCGCGAATTCACGAGAATGCTCGAGAATTCTCACGGCTACGCCTTGAGGCTGTAGTTTTATATGACAAGCATTGTAGACTTGGATTTTGTTTTAATTTTGATTATTCGTGAAGCAGTAGAAGAAGAAGAGAAAAGAAAGAAGAACAAAAAAAGAAAATTTATGAAAGAAATGATAAAATGAAAAATTTTGCAAAGATTTATTAATAGACTCTAAATATTTGGTTACATCATTTTGTTTTTAGACTTCATTGAGCAGTTCTAACTTCTACATGGTACATTTCTATAACAAATACAAGAGTTTTTGTTTGGAGAATTTGTAGGTATTGGATTTATTGTAGATGCAGTGTTTGATGGGTTATAGACTTGCCCAGCTCATTAGCATAGCTATACAAAGGGGTAATGTTGCCAGCATCTTGGGCACCTTGCCGCGGGGACCTAATTTCATTCTAATTTAGTTCTAGTTTTAGTTTCTAGTGTTTAAGCTTTTATTATACCTTATGTGCATATTTTAATTGGTTATTATATCTGCATTATCTCACTTAGAAACTCTGGAATAATTATTAATACATAGATTAAGCCCTAAGAAAAAAATCGTTCGAACCGGCTGGATTCGAAGCAACGTCTTCCAGTCAACCGTTCCAACGCTATGTCAACTAAGCCACGGAACGAACTAGCGGACCTTACGAATTTTTGTATGTGCTTGTTGAATATCTAGTTTTTGTTTTTAACGACTTTTTACCGTAGCGCCATCTGTGAGAAAGCTATGAAAGCTTTTCTTCACTCTGCCAGGTACCTTTACAGCTACCAGCAGCTGACTAGAGATGTCGATTTAATAATTGTAATTTTTAACATTTTGACCGCCACAGACGCTTTAAAGCGTCAATGAAACCATGTGTTATTTGTATATTCTAGTTAAGTATGTTGCATTTTGTGTTCCGTTATGTTTTGCTTTGACTTAGGAGAATTGAATTAATGTAAGGTTAAAATTCATAAGATGTCACATCACTAGACTTGGCGTCTAGGAAACAAAACTAGTTTTTGTCAGTGGCGATCAAAAGGTTAAATTTATTGAATGTGACGATGTTTCACCACCATGATGTTCAATTATTTTTTATGTGAAAGTACTCCTCTAGTTTGTAATAATTATTAACACAAAGATCGGACACTAAGAAAAACATTCTTTCGAACCGGCTGGATTCGAACCAACGTCTTCCAGCAAACCGTGCCAGACGGTATGGCAACTAAACTTTGGAATGTTAAAATATATAATGCATAAACTCATATATAATACTTTTGATAATTCTATACTGTTTCCTAGACGCTTTACGTCGCCTTGCGCTATTCTTCGCGTCACTTCCGGTGGATTGGCACTGCTGTGAGAATTCCCGAGAATGCGCGAGAATTTGTTTCTTGGCTCGTATTTAGTTTGTACGTTACCAATTGCCCTAAAAAATGTTATTAGTACTATGTTATTATATCAGAATACTACGTACACTTTCGTTAGAAAAATTCTTTTACATTTCGTTCCACGATAATGTAAATTAAGCCTAACGTCGTCGATTAACATCATAGTCTGTTTTACAAAAAAACTGCTGTTCATACATGGAACTAATTTTGCATACTCGTAGAACAGGTTTTAGTGAATAGTCTTGACTATTGTCTTTTCCGAGTTTCGTTTACGTGTGTCGAAAGAAAAACAATTTTCGATTTGTCATGCTTGTAGTAGGCGAGCGTAATAACCTCGCTAGTTTACTTGTTCCTGCTCCTCCGTGTACGGGGGTTGTGCTCGTTCTCCCCTGTCAAGGGGCGAGACAATAGTCCATCAAAGTAATCCGTTGTGGATTACGCCGTCTGTATCTACAATAAATCCAATGCCTACAAATCCTCTAACCAAGCTCTTGAATTTGTTATCGAATTGGACCGTGTAGAAATTACAATTGGTCAATTAAGTATTCAAAAATGAAATCAACTAATAATTAGAGATGTAGATATTAATAAAATTATTAGCTTATTAATTGTGATCGGAGTCAGATACACGTAGGGTAGATAATACCTCCCACTAAACCTATTTTACGAGTGTGATGTTTTGCTGTTATGTTACTACGATAGTATATTTAGATGAAAAGTTGTGAAAGCAAAAATTATGAGTATTTTGTTATGACGTGAAGATCGAATAAATATAAAGAACAATTCCATAGAGAGGTATTTATTTACACGAAAAATAGATGAATCTCATTGTATTAAATACATCACGATATTCAATAAAAATAAAAGTATAGGTAACTATTTTGTTTAAAGTTCGTGTCTTATTATTAATCATTCCGGGATTTTTCCGGGATTACTTCTTAGAAGTTTAGGTAAAGCTACTTTGTCTATTCCGAATCAAACATTGTCTGAAATTTGAAATGAACAGACATTGACTTACAAATAAATGGACGACGGGTCTAATACAAAAA